>NC_086128.1:24014251-24354181 GCF_963921235.1 Mobula hypostoma
ATGCATCAGGTCTGAAACAACCTTTTCCTCAATGGATCAAAGACAGTTAATCATTGCACCATTGACTCAGAGAATTCATTAACTCGCAGAACCTTGTGACACATCACTACCGAATGTTGTAACACTCATGAGTAACAGGGCGTCCTACCGAGGTAATCCATACTACAGAGCTGAACCAAACTAAAATCAGGGAGCCAAAGATTGTTGGTTCCAAAGGGTTAAGTGAGATCACAGCTTCTGACAATCCCTGGGCCAAAATTAAACATAAATCCTTGCAGCTATATTGAGACATTAAGAAAACACAGGCCCAAGTGGAAAAACTCAAGAAAGAGTCAGAAGGAAATGGGCCAGAACAGAATGTATGGCCAAAAATGTTTTGGGCTGGAAGCTCACTGCGTTTGCCCTCTTTTTAACTACATTTTGAAGAAGTTTGAGATGCCTTCTCCAATTACACACTAGGCATCAGGAAACAGAATGTCCTGGGAAAAAGGAGTCTAAATCTCAAAGTACTTCTTGGGCAGCCTGAGAATGAGTCTGCACTTATACATTGTCTTTCACGTCCCAGAGCACATTGCTGGAAGTACATGACTTGCAGAGTGCCCTGCTGTCATGTGGCCAAACGTGACAGCCAAGGGGGGCACAGCAAGATCCCACAAACGGCAACTGAGATGGCCCGTTAATCAGTCGTCATTATGTCGGATGAGTCAGCAGATAGGAGGTAGGATTGTTAGTTGAGGGATAGGAAGGAGGAATACTTGGATTAGTCGGCAGTGGGTAGAAGTGATTTGTCGGTAGAACTGCATGCGTTTCCTCCGGGCGCTCTGGTTTCCTCCCACATTCCAAAGATGTATCAGTTGGTAGGTTAATTGGTCATTGTAAATTGTCCCGTGATTAGGCTAGGGCTGCTGGATGGCATGCCTCAAAGGGCCAGAAGGGCCGATTCCGCACTGTATCTCAATCAATCAATGAATAAATAAATAAAATGAAGGATTTCCGGTCATAGGGTAGGATTGGTTGCTGGAAGGATAGATTGTTTTATTTTATTTACTTAGAGATGCAACACGGTAACAGGCCCTTCTGGCTCAACGAGCCAGCGGCATCCAGTTACACCCACGTGACCAATTAACCTACTAACCAGCACATCTTTGAAATGATAGAGAAAACCAGAGAGCCCAGAAGAAACCTGTGTGGTCGCGGGGAGAATGTACAAAAACCCTTTACAGGTAGCTGCGGAAATTGGACCTGGCTCACTGGCACTGTACTAGTGTTACACTAACTGCTACATGCTACTGTGCCGTCCAGACTGATCGTTGTTGGGTAGGATTAGTGATTAGAGGGTAGAATTGGGAGTCATGAGGGTAGGATTGGCAGTTGGGGGATTGTATTGTTATTCTTTGTGTAGAATGAGTAGTCAGGAGGATAGGAGGAACGTGGAATTGGTAGTTGGAAGGTAAGATATGTTTTTAGAAGGGTAGGATTAGTAGATGGAGAGTAGCATTTAAGGTCAGAGAGGAGGATTAGCAGTCGGGGCATACAATTAATAATCAAGAGACATGATTGGTAGTTGGAAGGTAGAATTAGTAGTCAGAAGATAGGACTGATAATCAGTGGGCAGTTAGGAACGAGAACTGGTGCTCAGGAAGTCGCAATGGTAGTCAGAGGGCATGACTGCCAGTCAGGAAGTATGTTTGGTGTTTGGAGAATAAGACTGGTAGTCAAAAAGTAGGAATTTTAGTTTGGCAGTAGGGTAGATGGTCCTTCAGGCCCCCAGGTGGTAGTGGGAATGCGAGCCATCACATAAATAAGGAAATCGGAGGCCTAAAGTATGTAACAAGGGTAATGCAAGAAAGATGTGTAGTTTAATCTACACAGAGACAAGGCAAACAAGCTTAGCAGTAATAGTGTGGAGTGTATTTGTAATGCTTTTCTAGATGGTTAAAATGGAAGATGAGCTGCTGATTTTGGATCTCGCTTTACATAATGAGAAAGGATTTACTAATGATCTGGTAGTGAGGGGGTTCTTAGAGAAAAGTAACCATTGTATAATTGAATTTAATGTAAATATTGAAAGTAATTTAGTTCAATCTGGAACAAGGGTCTTAAAAATTAAATAAAGCAAACTACTGAGGCACACCGTGAGCTGTGAGTCTGGCAGATTGGGAAATTCCATTGAAAACACCACATTAAACAAGCAATTTCCACATTTAGACAATTGATACATAGTTCACAATAATAAATATCCCTATACTGCACAGAAACCCAGAGGAAATGTGGTCCAACCATGGGTATCAGGAGAAGTTACAGATAATATTAGATCAAAGGAAAAGGCTTGTAATGTTGCCAAAGGATCAGTAAGCCTGAGGGTTGGGAATTTTCAGCATTCAACAAGGGGCGACCACAGCAGTGATAAGGAACAGGAAAGCAGAACACAAGAGTAATCAAATGAGCACCATAAAACCAGACTGTGAGTGTTTCTGTAGATATGTAAAAAGGAAATGATCAGCAAAAAATTATATGGGCCCCACATAGTCTGAGACAGAAGAAATTATACTGGGGAATAGGGAAATGTCAGCAAGATTAAACAAATATTTTGTGTGGTCTTCACAGAAGAGGCACAAGAAATTTCCCAGATCTAGTGGAGAATAACAGGTTATACTGAATTCTCAAACAATACAAGAGACTGTTTGACCCAATGCCAAGACAATGCTAGGTTAGCATTTTATTCTTTGCCATGCAGGAGATCAAGGAGTGACCTGATAGAGATGTATACAATCATGAGGGGGAGAGAGGGATGGCGAGAGAGAGGGAGGGAGGGAGAGAGAGAGGGAGGGAGGGAGGGAGGGAGGGAGAAGGGGGAGAGAGAGGGGGGAGAGAGAGAGGGGAGGGAGGGAGGGGGGGAGAGAGGGAGAGGGGGAGATGGGGGAGAGAGAGGGGGAGAGAGGGGAAGGAGGGAGAGAGGGGAAGGGGAGGGAGAGAGGGGAAGGGGAGGGGGAGAGGGGGAGAGAGGAGGGAGAGAGAAAGGAGGGGGAAGGAGAGAGGAAGAGAGAGGGGCAGAGAGAGGGAGAGAGAGAAAAGACAAAATGGATCTGAGGGGCAACTACATTTAGAGGATGGTGTAACTATGGAATGACTTGAGGTAGGTACATTAAAAGTATTTAAAAGACATTTGGTACATATATGGATTTAAAAGGTTTAGAGGAATAAAGTATTAGCTTAGATGGGCACCATTGTTACCTCTAAGTTACACAGGTACGTGGCTGCGCAATAACTGAAATGCTCCTGCACACATGGCCTTTGTTGCAACAGAGCTGGAGCTTTCTTTTATATAATATTAATATAATTTTGAAATCTATGTTAATAGAATTGTGAAATACCCTGTAATTGTGTGTTAATGAATATAGTCCGTAAATGTTCTAAGTAATAACCGTACCAGAATCTTTACTTTGAAATATTTTAGAGCTTCAACATATTTACACTGTCAGTATTTTAAGTTACAACACTGTTACAAATTGTAACAATAAACACAGAATGGAAGTCTGTAGCTCGTCATTAACAAACTGCTGAACCACTGAACACTAACACTAAGTTTTAAAGTTTATGAAACATGAAAGATTTTCTTTGTTGTACTGTGAATGAGTTGGCTTTTGTCAGTGCAATTTTCCCAATTTATATTCCTGTAACCAACTCCCTTTTATATGCCCATCAACTCTCCCAATTCTTCATACCTCCCCTACACTAGCGGTAATTTACAGAGAGCAATTAATCGACCTGTACATCTATAAGGCTCTAAAGATAATTAGTAAAACACGAATAGGGCTGAAAGGCAATTAATCCCTCATGATCAGCATCCTAAGATCTTAAAGGAAATGGCTACGGATGCATTGACTGTCATCTAAAATTCCACAGCTTCTGAAAGAGTTCCCACAAATAAGAAGAGATGAAACATAACTCTGCTGTTTAAAAAAAGGAGAGAGAGAGAAGAAGTAGGGGCATTTTATCCCAGGTTAGCCTGATATTAGTGGCAGAGGAAAGGCTGTAATCTCTGATTTAAAATCGTTAACAAGGCACATAGAAAATGTCAACAGGATTGGGCAGAGTCAATGTGGATCTATGAAAAGGAAGCCATGTTTTGAGAGTGCAAATACTGTAAGTGTGGTAAATTGGTAACTTTCTTTATTATTGTCACACGTACCAATGTACAGTGAAAAACTTGTCTTGTATACCATCCATTTAGATCATTTTATTACAACAGTGCACCAAGGTAAAACAATAAGATACAGTATAAAGTGTTATAGTACAAAGAAAGTGCAGTGCAGTTAGACAGTACAAGGACACAACTAGGTAGATTATGAGGTCAAGAGTCCATCTTATCATACTAGGGGGCCATTCGATAGTCTTATGACAGTGGGTAGAAGCTGTCCTTGAGCCTGGTGATATAGGTTTTTGTATCTTCTGTGTTTGCATTTTCAGAAGCCTTTGGTAAGGTATCATGCAAGAGGTGATTAAACGTATGATAAGATGATCTTGATCTCACAGTCTCCCTCATCATGCCCTTGAACTTTATTTGTCTGCCTGCACTGCACTTTCTCTGCAAATGTAACACCATATTCTGCATTGTGTTCTTGTTTTCCCTTGTATTATTGTATTGTATTATTGTACATGATTGTGTAGCCAAGTTTCCATCAAACTCAATGTATAAGTTTGCTGACGACACAACAATTGTAGGCCGTATCTCAGGTAATGATGAGTTTGAGTACAGAGAAGAAATTAAGAACCTGGTGGCATGGTGCGAAGACAATAACCTATCCCTCAACGTCAGCAAGACGAAGGAATTGGTTGTTGACTTCAGAAGGAGTAGTGGACCACACGACCCAATTTACATCGGCGGTGTGCAAGTGGAACAGGTCAAAAGCTTTAAGTTCCTCAGGGTCAATATCACAAATGACCGGACTTGGTCCAACCAAGCAGAGTTCACTGCCAAGAAGGCCCACCAGCGCCTTTACTTCCTGAGAAAACTAAAGAAATTTGGCCTGTCCCCTAAAACCCTCACTAATTTTTATAAATGCACCGTAGAAAGCATTCTTCTAGGGTGTATCACAACCTGGTATGGAAGTTGTCCTGTCCAAGACCGGAAGAAGCTGCAGAAGATGGTGAACACAGTGCAGCACATCACACAAACCAATCTTCCGTCCTTGGACTCACTTTACACCGCACGCTGTCGGAGCAGTGCTGCCAGGATAATTAAGGACATGACCCACCCAGCCAACAGACTTTTTGTCCCTCTTCCCTCCGGGAGAAGGTTCAGGAGCTTGAAGACTCATACGGCCAGATTTGGGAACAGCTTCTTTCCAGCTGTGATAAGACTGCTGAACGGATCCTGACCCAGATCTGGGCCGTACCCTCCAAATATCCGGACCTGCCTCTCGGTTTTTTTGTACTACCTTACTTCCCATTTTTCTATTTTCTATTTATGATTTATAATTTAAATTTTTAATATTTACTAATTTTAACTATTTTTAATATTTGTAATCCAGAGAGTGTGAAGCGCAGATTCAAATATCGCTGTGATGATTGTACATTCTAGTACTAATTGTTTGGCGACAATAAAGTATAAAGTATTATTGTTTTCCCTCAATGTGATGAATTGATCTGTATGGATGGTATGCAAAACAAAGATTTTCACTACACCTCGGTACATGAGACAATAATCACCAATTTACCAACTAACAGCATGTATGATTGGGATAAAATACTGGCATGGGGAATTGTGACAGTGGGGGCAGGGATGGTGGGGCTTATCTATTCACAATCCATAATATTGATTTGAATTCAGGTGAGGACATTAGAGAGATTCACTTTATTTGCCACATATATATCAAAATGTACAGTAAAATGTGTTGTTTGCATCAAGTCAAATTAGGCAGGGTGTCTTCTGGCACCAACATAGCACGCTCAAAACTCACTAACACTAACTGCACAACTTTGGAATTTCGGAGGAAACCGGAGCACCTGGGGGAAACCCACGCAGCCGTGGGGAGAAGCCTGGCACTGTAAAGCACATGCACTAACTATTATACTGCTGTGCTGCCCCACGCGGCTATCCGGTGCGGTATATACAAGCTTTCAGATGAAAAAAGGTTGGGTGATGAGGTTGATGTCAAGGAAGGTTGATAGATTGGTGGATGTAGGCAAGTTCAGGCAAGAGTTAGAACATAGAACATAGAACAATACAGTATAGAAGCAGGCCCTTCAGCCCACAATGTTGCGCTGAACTAATTCCTAACTAAACTAATCTCTTCTGCCTACATAATGTCCATATCCTTACATTTTCCTCACATTCATGTGCCTATCTAAACAACTCAAAAAGACTCTAATGTCTACCACCACCCCAGGCACCCACTACTCCCTGGGTAAGAAACTTTCCCCTCACATCTCCTTTGAAATTACCCCCTCTCACGTTAATTGCATGCCCTCTGGTTTTAGACATTTCAACTCTGGGGAAAACATAGTCTGTCTACTCAAGCTATGCATCTCAGAAACTTTTATCAGGTCTCCCTTCAGCCTCTGCTGTCCAGAGAAAACAACCCAAGTTTATCCAGCCTCTCATGATAGCACATGCCCTCTAATCCAGGCAGCATCCTGGTAAACCTCTTTTGTACCTTCTCCAAAGCCTCAACATCCTTCCTATAGTGGGGCAACCAGAACAGTATGCAATAATCCAGATGTGGCCTAAGTAGAGCTTTATAAAGCTGCAATATAACTTTCGACTTTTCAACTCAATGTCTCAACTAACAAAGGCAAGTATGCCATCTGCCTTCTTAACCACGCCATCAACCTGTGCAGCCACTTTCAGGGAGCTATGAATTTGGATCCCAAGATCCCTCTGCTCATCAACACTGTTGAAGCTCTTGTCCTTAACATTGTACAGTCTCCTAGGTGTAACACTTCACATTTGTCTGGGTTAAACTCCATCTGCCATTTTGTTGCCCATATCTGCATATATCTCGCCATATTATTTTCCAGTCTTTTATGCTATCTGCAACACCACCAATCTACGTATCATCTGCAAACCTAGTGACACATCCATTTACATTTTCATCCAGGTAATTTATATACAGTGGATTCCAATTAATTGGGACACTTCAGGACCAGAACATTAGCCGAAATTTTATGGAAATAGTTAAAAAGGTATAAAAAAGACAAACCACTGTTTAATTGAGTCACAAATTATGCATTTAAATGAAATACAGAACAAATGAGAACATTACTAATACTAGTGCAGTACTATAAAACTGTGTATTAATTCCTAATTGTAATTGACAGAGGGATTCATTCAGTGTATGCTGACATGTTCATTTGACTGACTGTGAATGAACAGAATCAATGCAAACACCCAAAGGACTGCCTTCATACCGTGCTTTTGATGATTGCATGCTCAACATCTTCATTTTCATTGTAAATTCAATATGATTGGCGATACCTTCAAATTCTTCATAGTTCCTAACTTGTTCAAGCAGTGAAATTATTTCATTTTTACTGGTTGTTTCTGGCATCTCCAAGCCTGAATGCTTGAGACTGTTTACAACCCTCTATAGCCCCTTGCGATCCTATGCATTGGAGCCTCCATACCAAACAATGATGCAACCAGTCAGAATGCTCTCCACGGTACATCTGTAGAAACTTGCTTAAGTCTTTGTTGACCTACCAAAACTCTAAATGAATAACAGCCAGTGGCATGCCTTCTTCATGATTGCATCAGTGTGTTGGGCCCAGGATAGATCCTCAGAGATGTTGAGGCCCAGGAACTTGAAGTTGTCTACCCTTTCCATTGCCGGCCGCTCTATGGTGTATGTTCTCCCATCTTTCCCTTCCTTGAATCCCAAAGAGCCAGGAAGATATCCAAAATAACTGCTCACTTGCTTGGCTCCAGTCTATGAAAGGCCAAAGGTGTTGCCTTAGTTCACAAGTACTTCTCAATGACATTAGGCACTAAGGACTGTCGATTCCTCTATAATCCTCTTCTGAGAATGGGAGAAACTGGTTCCCACCCACCTCTACTACCCCACCCCACACCCTCGCTCCCCACCCTCATTCCATTTACTTGCTAATTGCCCTGCCCATGGAACCAGCTGGAAAAGTCCCAGGATCAACCAGATAATAGGATCTTGAAGCACAGAAAGAGACCATGCTTTTTCATCTGTGCGAGTACATCTGGTGTCATGGTAGATTGCTAAGTTCTGTACTATCCCTTACCTGTTGTAAATATTCCCTGGAGGAACAAGTGGGTCATTACCTCCAGGCAAACAACCATGAATGTATTCCAGATTGTTCATACTGCAGTGAGGACTCTGCCTTACAAAACTCAGCCCTCATATCTCCATTCACAGGATGCAGATGTCACTGGCAACATCAGCAAGTCATTGTTCATCTCAAAGGGGCAGCACCGCTGTCTCTCAGCTCCAGAGGCCAGATGAAACATGAGCTCATGATCTCTCAAGTTTACATTGTTATGGCCTTTGCACGTTATTGTATGCCTGTACTGCTGTTTCTTTGTAAATGTAACGCTATATCCCGCAGTCCGTTCTCTTTTTACCACTTATGTATGGCATAATTTGTCTGGATGGCACACAAACAAAAGCTTCTCAATGTGACAGTAATAAACCAAGTCCAATACCATTAAGAAATCTCATGGCATTATTTAATGAAGACAAGGAAAGTTCTTCCCTGTGGTCATTCCTCAACTAACACCAGTAAAGCATATTGCCTGGTCTTCGTGACATTGTTTTGTAGGAGTTTACTGTACAGAAATTGGTTGCTGCATTTCCTATGTCATACCAGCACAAAAGTACTTTACTGGCGCTATGGGATGGAATGAAATGCAAGTCTCTTTCTTGACCAACTCATCAACCCAGCTAGAATAGGTAGGGTCTCCCTCACACAACACCAACTGATTGTCCTCCACCTCAGAACCTGAAGCATGTAATACAATGAGATCAAGGTCTGAAATAACAGCAGGTAAGTTATCAAATCAATGTATGTGGTGGTCAATGCTGTGCTCAGTAAATGAACCACTGCACCAATATACACTCAGAGGCCACTTTATTAGTTACACCTGTACATCTGCTCATTAATGCAAATATCTAATCAACCAATCATGTGGCAGCAACTCAATGCACAAAAGCATGCAGACATGGTCAAGAGGTTCAGTTGTTGTGCATACCAAACATCAGAATGGTGACAAAATGTGATTTAAAAGACTTTGAGCATGGAATTATTCTTGGTGCCAGACAGGGTGGTTTGAGTATCTCAGAAACCAGTGATCTGGGATTTTTGCGCACAAGAGGAGAATGGCCAAATTGGTTCAAGCTTACAGGAAGCTGAGAGTAACTCAAATAACCAGGTGTTGCAACAGTGGATGGGCTGCAGCAGCAGAAGACCATGATTATACAGTACACCTCATTCCCACTTTATTAGATTCTGGAGGTACCTAATAAAGTGGGCCCTGGGTTGTAAAGCAGCAAGGTTGATCATTTTGCTATTCTGTGCTCTTCATGAAATGGTTAAGAGTCCTCAGTTGCTTTGCAACTCTCGTGAGGATCAGCATATTTAAAATGAGCATTCATAACAGGAATACAATGACTTGGATGAGATCAAAATGTTTCAAGAAAAAGTTCTTGTTAAAAGAAATTGAACAAGAAAGAAAGTGATTCAGTCTCATTCAGAGAGCAGGTGCTTTGGGAATTATCTGCCGGGCTGTACCTTGTGTTACTGCATAGATTATTTGCAATTAGTGTGCAGGCAACAATAATAGAACAGATCCAAAAATCTATAACAAACAAAATGTTCTTTCATTTTCCAAATGTTGCTAAATCAACTCAGAACTTTAGAAAGGGGATGAAGGTAAATAAAAAGAGGTACAGTGCAATGATGTAAGGGGAACTGAGGTGCATTTCCACATTTGTTTATGATGGAGGAGGCCATTCAGCCCATTGAATCTATGCCGGCTCACAGAGCAGTCCTCCTCTTTCACTAATTTGCCCTCTAACCCATTCCCCTCTTATTCCTATCAACTCCAATCACTCCATTATTCAAACTTACCTCCGCTCTACTGATTCTGTCTAGACTTCTCTCTGCGTCAAGAAAGCAACCAATGTAATCAAGGCCCCCCCCCCACCCTGGTGATTCTCTCTTCTCCCCCCTCCCTCCCATCGGGCATAAGATACAAAAGCCTGCAAACATGTACCACCAGACTCAAGGACAGCTTCTATCCCATTGTTATCATTGTTATCAACTCTTGAACTGACTTCTATTCTATGATGATTATTATTCTATTATGGATTTATTGAGGATGCTCGCAAGAAAGTAAACCTCAGGGTTGTGTATGGTGATATATATGTACTTTGATAATAAATTTACTTTGAACTTTGAACCTCTCCTACTCTTGATCTCCCAATCTACCTCACTGTGGCCCTTGCACTTTATTTTTCTGCCCGCACTGCACTTTCTTTGTAACTGCAAGTCTTTATTTCACCACCTCTTTTCCTTTCTACTATGTCAGTGCCGTTCAATGTAATTATGCATGGCATGATCTGTCTGGATGGCACACCATATCTCAGTACATTTGCCAGTAATAAACCAGTACAAACTTCTGTCCAGATTCTGCCACGCACCCACACACTAGGGTCAATTAAATGACTGATTTTCATACTTTGGGGTGTGGGAGGAAACGGGAGGGTCACATGGATGGCGGGAGGACTGGAGAAGTCTGACTTGCCCTTCCAAGCAGGGGGAGCCAATGATGACACTGAAAATTACAGGGAGCCTTAAGACACACATACTCAAATTTTAGGATCAGTTTCTTCCCCTCGGGCCATCAGATTTCTGAATGGTCCATGAACCGTGAACGCTACCTCACTAAATTGGCCACGATGGAATGGCAGAGCAGACTCGATGGGCCGAGTGGCCTAATTCTGCTCCCATGTCTTTTATATATGGCATAATTTACACACACACATACACACACACACACTCAGTAGCTACTTTATTAGGTAAATGTCTGCTCATCAATGCAGATGTTGAATCAGCCAATCATGTGGCAGCAACTCAATGTATAAAAGTATGCAGACATGATCAAGAGGTTCAGTTGTTGTTCAGACCAAACATCAGAATGGAAAAGAAAAGTGATCTAACTGACTTTGACTGTGGAATGGTTGTTAGTGCCAGATGGGTCGTTTGAGTATCGCAGAGACAACTTATCTCTTGGGATTTTACACACAACCGTCTTGCACTGGTGCTGTCAGAGGGATATCTGCAGAACAAGAGAAATGGTGTGGCCGAACTTTGTCAGAAAATTACACTAAAGTGGTCACAATGTGCCTTCTAGTAGCTCACAGTCACCACACAGGGCAGCATGCACAAGGAGATGGGGTCAGGTTCAAGAGAAACAGCACCTCCTATTCCCCCTGAGTAATCTACAGCCCGACGGCATGAACGTTGAATTCTTCAGGTAACCTGCTCCCTCTCTGTCCCTTTTCTCTCTTCTCATGATCTACCCAGTTCCTCCTACACCCACTCCAGCACCCATCACCCTGTTCCTTTCCCCTCCCCAACCCACTCCATCTAACCATCACCAACACACTCCTCCCACTGGGTCCCCTCTCCCATTGTTCCCATCTGCCCTCCCACCTCCACTATATGTTTCTACGCTTCACCTTCCTCTTTTATCAGATCTCATCATCACCTCCCAGTCACTGTCACTCTCTCCACTCCACTCCACTCGCCTCCCCTCCATCTGCCTATCATCACTCCTCACCTGGATCCACCCTTCACCGGCCACCCCTTCCCCTCACCTCTTTAGACTGTACATTCCCCTCCACAGATGCGGCCCGACCTGCTGAGTTCCTCCAACATATTGTGTGTTATTCAGTCACTGTTCATCTACTGAACTGCCTCATCTCAGCCAGAGCAGTGATAGAAAGGCTGGCAGGTGGACTGTGGTGGGCGAGTGGGGTCAGGAGATGGAATCAGTGTGATTTTCAGAGCAACATACACAAAATGCTGGAGAACACACACACACACACACACACACACACACACGTAGAATTAGGCCATTCAGCCCATCAAGTATGCTCTGCAAAGATTGATTGGTAAGTGAGTTAACAGTTTGGGGAGAAAATGAGAGAGAATGGGATTGAGAGCAAAATAATCACCCATAATTGAATGGAGGATCAGACTCAATGGGTCAAATGGCCTAAAATAGATCTCAGTGTTTGTAAAGAGCAATTAGGATGATTCCGTAAGCTAAAACAATGTGATTTCATGTTCCTTTGTAATCCTCCAGATGAGAGGAAAAACTCAAGGGGTTGAGATGGCTGCTGACAACGTTATCACGCTAAGTTATTCAGCGATTGCACAAGGGGTGCATTTCTACACCAATGCTACGTGGTATGTTTGGCTTGGGAAGTTTAGGCTCCTATGTGTATGACTCAGAGACAGGTGTAATCCTTGCAAGGGTTTGCGTTTCGCAGCAGAATGGAGACTTCATCCAGACTTTTCCAGAGCTGGTGACCGCTGTGTGAACTTTTCCAAAAGGAAACTGAATGAAAAGATGGTCAGTGAATCAGAGACCACTGCCATACTTGGCATGCTGATGTGAATAGTCCTGATTTACTGGCTGAGCAGAGTTATTAACATAATCACTCGTTTCCTCTCGAGCCCCTGGTGGACTGAAATACATTTTCTTTCGAACTGTATGCAACTTCCCGGCCTTTTCTGAATGACAGCCTGCCATTCAGTGATCTGCTGCGTCTTCAATGCAGACCACCGCTCGCTTGAGACAAAATGGTTCTGAAAAGGGTGTTAATGCCTACTCGGCTTTTATGTGCCAGTGGATCAAGGCTGGAAGGAATCGAGAAATCATTGTGATCGAGGAAACTGCACTGCTGACCGGGGAAGAAAAGCAAAGACAGTATTACGTGGCTCCATGCCAGCAGTTACCATCTGGGCCAAGTAATAACTTCCTGTCTCACTCCCTCATTTCATACTTTCTGCAGGCATGTTCCAAGAGATTTGCTCCGTGCCTAGTTTGAAAGCGGTAAACCAAAAACATACTAACAAATTAGATAACTGTTTCAAAAGAAAATGTTTTAGACTCTAGTGTCAGTGTTGGGTGATGTAATTACACATGTTTAAAGAAAAGAAAGCCAGCCATTTATACAGCATTTTTCACAACCTAATGTTACAGCTGTTGGTGGGACCACACCTGAGATACTTTGTGCAGTTCTGGTCACCGTACTATAGGAAGGGTAGGATTAACCTAGAGAGGGTACAGAAAAGATCCGCAGGGATGGCAGGATTCTTAGCAGTGCGGAAGAACAGAGGGATCTTGAGGTCCATGTCTGTAGATCCCTCAAATTTGCCGTGATAGGATGGTTAAGGTGTATGGTGTGTTGGCCTTCATTAGTCATGGTATTGAGTTCAAGAGCTGTGAGGTAATGTTGCAGCTCTGTATAGCCCTGGTCAGTCCTGCTGAATGGTTTCAACCCGAAACATCGCCTGTACTCTTTTCCTAGATGTTGCCTGGCCTGCTGAGTTCCTCCAGCATTTTGTGTGTGTTGCTCAGATTTCCAGCATCTGCAGATATTCTCTTGTTTGTAATTAGACCACACTCGAAATATTGTGTTCAGTTCTGGTCACTCTATTATAGGAAGGATGTGGAATCTTTAGAGAGGGTGCAGAGGAGATTTACCAGGATGCTGCCTGGATTAGAGAGCATGTCTTATGAGGAATGGTTGAACAAGCTAGGATTTTCTCTCTGGGTGAAGGAGGATGAGAGGTGACTTGATGGAGAGGTACAAGATGATAAGAGGCATAAATTGAGTGCATATCCAGAGACTTTTTCCCAGGATGGAAGTGGCTGACGTGAGGGGGCATAATTTTAAGATGATTGGAAGAAAGTGTTGGGGGAATGTTAGAGGTAAGATTTTACACAGAGAGAGTTGGGTGTGTGCAAAGCCCTTCTGGGGTGGTGGTAGAGGCAGATATATTAAGTTATTTAAGAAACTCTTAGACAGGTACAGGGATGACAGAGAAATGGAGAACTACTAAGAGGGAAGGGTTAGGTTGATCTTAGAGTAGGTTAAAAGGTTGGCACAATATTGCAGGCCTAAGCGCCTGGTCTGTGCTGTAATGGTCGACGTTCTATGATATTGCTGGGACTGGAAGGCTTGAGTTATATGGAGAGACTGTATAGGCTGGGACTGTTTTCTCTGGAGCATAGGAGGTTGAGGGCTGACCTCATAGAGGTTTATAAAATCATATAGATAGGGTAAGTAGTCACAGTCTTTTCCCCATGGTGGAGAATCTAAAACTAGAGCATGTGTTTGAAGTGGGGGGGCGGGGAATGAAAGATTTAAAGGTGATCAAAGGGACATGTTTTTAGTACAGAGGGTGATAGGTATCTGGAACGAGTGGTAGAGGTGGATACAATAACAGTGTTTAAGAAGCATCTGGTCAGGTAGATGAATAGGAGAGGAATTTAGAGATATAGGCAAGTGGAACTGGCATAGTCAGGCCCCTCAGTTAATGTGGAGGTGCTGGGCCAAAGGACTTATAGACTTCCAGGTGCATTACACTATCAAATAGGTGAACTAAAATTGCAATATTTGAAAGGATAGCATAGTGGTTATTGCGATGCCACTATAGCCTGGGGTGTTGGAGTTTAGAGTTCAATCCTGGTGTCCTCTCTGTACGCCTTCCCCATGGAATGCATGGGTTTTCACCGGGAGCTCTGGTTTCTGCTCACAGTCCAAAGACATACCGGGTAGGTTAATTGGTCACTGTGAATTGTCCTGTCATCAGGTTAGGGTTAAAGCAGGGTTGTCAGGGGTTGCTGGATCGGCAGGAACCAGTTGGGCTTTACAACTCTAAGACCATGACTCTGTGACTCTAGTCGGCCAAAACATCACTGTTGTGGTGAATGAGAATGTGGGGAAAATATTACAAATTGGAATTAATGTAGGACAAGTGTATATAAGTATATAGAACATAGAACACTACATCACAGTACAGGTCCTTCGGTCCACAATGATGTGCTGACCTTTTAACCTACTCTAAAATCAATCTAACCCTTCCCTCCTATATAGCCCTCCATTTTTCTATCATCAATGTGCCTGTCTAACAGTTTTTTAAGTGCCTCTACCACCATCCTTGGAAGGACGTTCCACACACACCTACCGGTCTGTGTAAAAAAAACTTACCTCTACGTCCTCCCTATACCTTCCTCCATTCGCCTTACAATTACGCCCCCTCATATTAGCCAGATTCAATGGACGGTAGGGCCCGTTTCCCTTAGACTCTATGAACAAGAATATGCAATGTAGTCACAGTGAGCAAATGAGCAAATGACCAGGCCATCTCTGACTCCTGTTGCTGGGCAGCAGGACATCAAGGAGAAACTCACTGCTCTCCTTCAAATCATCTTAAAGGATCTTAAGCAGCCCCTGACCTTGGTTCAATGCCTTGGCTGAAAGACGGACTTTCTAACAGAGCAGCACCACAGTGTGTGCTCCCCACCCCCATCTGTACAGTGGGCTTCGAAACTGTTACCTCCTGACTCAGAAAATACACAGCCTTTAATGGATTGGTTGTTTGAGTTAAGTGAGCGATTACTGTATCAAAGCAGTCCAGGAGTGCACAAAAATTAACTAATCCATTCACATGCTGTAGTAGGAATTATCCAACCACCACATCAAAAACGGCTAACGGTGATAAATGGCTCTGAATGATCACAGCAAGTGGCCATTAAAACCATATTCAGTCTCTACACACGCTGAAACATGCACGAGCTCCGGCTAACAAGGTCTAAACACACAATTCATAAAAAGGTATGCAATCAAACTTTATTATAATATTCAAACACATCCTTCACATTAAGGTATATGAACACAATCCATTATAAACAGCCTTCATCATAATGATAGATTTGCCTTCACCCTGAGATATAAACAGACCCTGCAGAAAAATCATATAAACATCCAATAAAGATTCAATTTATCTTCATAATACATACAAGCACCTATCATAAGATACATAGGCACTCTTTTAAGGAAGTGCCTTTTATAAAGAAAGAATAAATATAACATTCATTGCAGTTATATATCCTTTAAAATGTACATAAGCATTAGAGGTGTACAAGATAATGAGAGGCATTGATCGTGTAGATAGTCAGAAGCTATTTCCCAGGGCCGAAATGGCTAACACGAGAGGGCATACAAATGTAGTTTTAAGGTGCTTGGAAGCAGGTACAGAGGAGATGTCAGGGGTAAGTTTTTTTTTTACGCAGAGAGTGGTGAGTGCGTGGAATGGGGTGCCGGCGACGGTGGTGGAGGCAGAAACAATACGGTCTTTTAAGAGACTCCTGGATGGATACATGGAGCTTAGAAAAATAGAGGGCTGTGGGTAAGCCTAGGTAGTTCTAAGGTAAGAACATGTTCAGCACAGCTCTGTGGGCCGAAAGGCCTATATTGTGCTGTAGGTTTTCTATGTTTCTATGGTTTATAATGTTGTACAGATACATCCTTTACTATAAGAAAGAGTCATCCCTCATCATATATAAATTACACACAATAGCTCAGTATTCGCAATACCCGCTACTTTTTCTTCATCAGCAGTGTCATTGTGGATTCTATCCTCTTTGATGACAACACAAAACAGTTATTTTGGGGTGGACTGCAGTTACTTTTGGAAATGATTATGCAGGCTCCCACTCTTCAAGAGTTACTGAATTCAGAGTCATCATCTGTCATGCCAGGTACTGAGTTTATGAAATCTTGATAAAGAGTGCTGGAAACACTCATCAGGTCAGGCAGCTTCTGTGGAGCAGGAAACAGTGAGGATTTCAGGTGGGAGAAGGGTCATCAACCTGAAACATTGACTCCATTTCTCTCTCCACAGATGCTGCCTGACCTGCTCAGTGTTGCCACCGTTCTCTGTTATTTCAGGCGTCCAGCATCAGTGTTTTCTCTATCTTTTAAGATCTCATTGCACACTCAGTGCCATAACAACCGTGTTGTTATCTTGGAGATAAAAATGTGTTTGTTCATTCTCTAGACTAATATTCTCACTTACTGGCTGAGAAAAATAACAGGAAGCAGTCCTGTTAATTGTATCCAATGAGCTGTATCAATCAGAGCTGATCGTAGCTAAGTGTTGTGGAGTAATTAGGGACCCTCTTCTGCACTTAAAAGGACACAAGCTTAGAGAAGCAGAAACTCATAGATGTGTATATTTGTTTGAATAAAGGCTGCGCACAACTAATGACATGATAGCCCTATGCTCTGCATCACCACTTAGCTGTCTGAACTTAACAAGCACGTAGCATTGACCCTATTTCCCCATGATAATCAGTCATCCGCGACCAGTGCTTCTTACAGAGATCTGCATTAGATTTACAGCACGGAAACAACTCACCTCACCAAACTGAGCTCTCTGCTCCAGCGTTGCTCCCTTCCACCCAATTACCAGTGTGACCTTTCACGGCAACTTTCCACCCCTCCTTTACTCTTCTTTTGCCAAAAGTATGCTTTGATCATAAAATATAAACTAATGCAAATGGGACACACCATTATCTACATTCATTGCATGAAGATATTCAGAGCACTTGCAGGCTTGGCAGGTGCCAATTGGCAACATTCACTTCTGCACATCTCCTTACACCTTCATAACTGGTGACAGAATCACAGAGTCAATGAATCCCAGAGTCCTACAGTAGAACTGGGCCCCTTGGCCCAACTTATCCATGCCAATCAAGTTGCCCAACTGAGCTCGTCCTATTGCCCCGAGTTTGGCTCATATCTCTACAAGCCTTTCCTATCCAGGTATCTGTCCAACCGTATTTTAAATGTCATAACTATGCTCACTCTACCACTTCCGTTGGCACCTCATTCCAAATACATATCACTTTCTGCAAAAAGTTGCCCTTCTCATTCCCTTTCAATCATTCATCTTCACCTTAGGCTTATGGCCTCTTGCTTTGGACTCCCTTAATCTGGGATAAGTACTGTGGCAATTCACCATATCTGTGCCCACTAAGATTTTATAAACCTCTATGAGCTCATGCTTCAGTCACTTAAGCTTCAGGGAAAAAGTCCTGGCCTATTGATCCGCTCCTTAAAACTCAAGCCCTCCTGTCCTGGCAACATCCTTGTGAATACTCTGTGCACCCTCTCCAGTTCTATGACACAATTCCCTGCAGCTAGGTAACTAGGAAAGTATGCAGTAGTCCAAATGTAGCCTTGTGAACATATTGTACAGCTGTAAAATGACACCTCTATTGCTGTACTCAATGCCTTGACCAATGTTGGCAAATGTGTCTGACAGCTTCTTCATCACCCTGTCTACCTGTGTCTCCACTTTCAAGGAATCATGTACCTGCACCCCAAATTCTCTCTGTTCTACAACACTCCCCAGGGTCCTACGAGTTACTGTACAAGTTCTGCCCTGGTTTGTCTTACAAAAATACAATAGTTTACAAGTTAAACTCTATCTACCATTCCTCGACCCTCTGCTCCATTTGATCAAGATCCTGTTGTAAGCTTACGGTCGATCACCTTCTTCACTGCTGTAACACCAATGTTAGCTTCCTCTGAAAGACATCAATGCAACATGCTCACTGTGGTGGTTTTGTTCCCCACTCTCATGCTCCTCTCAGTCCCATCCTGCACCGTGACATCGTGGTGAAGTATAAGCAAATGGAGCTCAGTGTACTGAGAACTGTCAACTGGCTATCGACTTTCCGGATGAGACTTCCTGGGTTGCTATGGGAAGCTGCAGCCCGAACCTAAAGTGGGATAATGAACCCAAAGCCTCTGATTGTGAGAGCAGAGCAGCTCCAAGGTAAAGCTAATACTGTCCAAGTGGTTTTGCTTAACACCAGAACCTAAGGGCTTCAGATATGCTGGGTTCCCTCATTTGAAGCCCCCAACTGACCATGGTCCTCTCAGACTTGAATATCCACTGTTGAGAGGAGGCTTATTCTTCATGGCACCTGTCACAGCCATGGCCTATAGCACTGGAGAGCATAGGCAGCGGGGGTACAAGAATGTTGGTCATTCAGACTTGGGCACACTAATGCATTCCTTTACCATGAGTACTTCAATATCCTGGGACTCCTTATCTAACCTCACGGTGTGAACACATTGCTAATGCCAACAAGAGATGGTCAATATAGGAAACAAGAGATACTGGAAATCCAGGGTAACATATACAAGATGCTGGAAGAACCCAGCAGGACAGGCAGCATTTACGGAAAGGAATAAAGAGTCGACGTTTCAGGCCGAGACCCTTCATCAGGGCTGGAAAGGAAGGGGGAAGGAGCCAGAGTAAGAAGGTGGGGGGAGAGGAAGGTGTAGAAGTTGGCTGATGATAGGTGAGACCAGGTGAGGGGGGAGGTGGGGAAAGGAGGATGAAGTGAGAAGCTGGAAGGTGATAGGTGGAAAATGTTAAGAGGTGAAGAAGAAGGAACCTCATAGGAGAGCAATGTGGACCATGGGTGAAAGGGAAGGAGGAAGAGCACGAAAAGGGAAGGAGGTGATAGTCAAGGTGAGGAGAAGAGAAGGGGTTAAGAAGGGAGCCAGAATGGGAAATGGAAAAGGAGAGAAGAGGGAGAGGGAAGAAATTATGAAAGGTTGAAGAAATAGAGATTGATGGCGTCAGGTTGGAGGCTCCCCAAATGGAACATGAGGTTCTTCCAACCTGAGAGTAGCCTCATTGTGGCAATAGAATAGGCCATGGACCAACATGTCAGAGTGGGAATGGGGAGTGGAATTAAAATGTTTGGCCACAGGGAAATCTTCCCTGCTGCAGATGGTGCGAACGTGCCCAACAAAGCGGTCCCCTAATCTATGTCAGGTCTCACTGATGTAGAGAGACTGCATTGTGAACACCGGATATATTAGATGACCCTGACAGACTTACAGGTGAAGGATTACCTTACCTGGAAGGACCATGTGGGGCCCTGAACATTGGTGATGGAGGAGGTGTACGGGTAGATTTAGCTCTTGTCCCTCTTGCCGGGGATAAGTGCCAGGAGGGAGATCAGTGGCGAGGGATGGATGGACGAAGGAATCACAGAGAGTGATCCCAGTGGAAAGCAGAGGGTGGGGAGGGGTAAAGATGTGTCTGGGGGTAGGATCCCATTGTAGATGGTGGAAGTTGTGGAGAATGATGTGTCCACCACACCCTGAGAAGTAATTTAGGAAATAACAGTCAGAATGTAAACACTACTTGGAAATGTCACAACTATACTTAAGCCAGATAATGAAAAAGTTATTTTAAAGTTTGGAGAATCCAGGAGATGATGGAATATTCAGGGAAAAGTTCAGAGCAGTCTTTTTCAAAATTATTAATTATTAAATAATGTTATTTTAATATAAGTACATCAATGTTGTCATTGAATTAACTGAGAGATGAACATCACAGGAAAGCATTTGACCATTGTCTGCTCTGATTCCACTTGATGTTTTCTATCTCCCTCAGTCTTTCTCGCTCCTTCCATCCAAGTCCATGCCACTTGCTAAGCCCTGACCCTCCTGTCAGTTCCTTCAACTCACCATCTGTTCTTTTTGACAACATGTCTAGGTCACAGCGTGGGATTTTTCCCACATATAAAAGTGGCTTTGTAAAGGCAACTAGTTAAATTATTATGGAGTGTCACCAAATCGACTATAAAACCAGGTGGAGCTCAGCTCCATGTTGTTTGGCCTGGTGACAACAATACATTGTTCGCTCGTGTGTGCCGTGTCGTATGACGTGGACAATTGTGGTCTTTCCATGACCATGATTGATCTTGGCAAATTTTTCTGCAGAAGAGGTTTGTCATTGCCTTCTTCTGGGCAGTGCCTATACAAGATAGGTGACCGCAGCCATTATCAATGCTCTTCAGAGATTGTCTGCCTGGCGTCAGTGGTCGTGGTCGCATAACCAGGACTTGTGATCTGCACCGGCTGCTCATACAACCATCCACCACCTGCTCCCATGGCTTCACGTGACCCTGATCGGGGGGGCTAAGCAGAGGCTACACCTTCCCCAAGGGTGACCTGTAGGCTAGCAGAGACATATCTCCACCCCACCATCCTATCTGACAGAGTAACACACACAAAATGCTGGATGAACTCAGCAGGTCAGGCTACATCTATGGAACATTTTGGGCCAAGACCCTTCACCGGGACTGGACTGGACATTCTGACAGGGTAGGTTGAAAGAATACGTCCATTTTCTACACTCTTAATTGCAATGAGAGAGGAAATCTAAGACTGACGCAAAAACTTGGCCATTGTCTATTTTGAAAGACCAGATTTTGAAAATGATGGTTCATCAGGATGCTGCTTGTCTTAGAGGGACAAGGAGAGCTTGGATGAATTTGGGTTGGTTTCTCTGGAGGCTAAGGGGAGACCTGATAGAAATTTATGAAATTATGACAGACATGGATAAGATAGACAGTCAGAATTTTTCCCCCAGGATCAAAATGTCTAATACTAGAAGGCATGCATTCAAGTTGGGGGAGGGGGGCAGGGGGAGTTCAATTAAGATGTACAAAGAGCTTTCTACACAGTGAGTGGGAGGTACCTAGAATATGCTGTCAGTGGTAGTGGAGGCAGATATGATAGAGGCTTGTAAGAGGTTCTTAGATAGGTACATGAATGTGCAGAGAATGGAGAGATTTTGGGTCCCTTATCCAAGAAAAGATGTGTTGGCACTGGAGAGGGTCCATAGGAGGTTCACAAGAACGATCCTGGGAATGAAAGGGTTAATGTATGAGGTGTGTTTGATGGCTCTAGACCTGTATTTGATGGAGTTTAGAATAATAATGGGGGATCTTGATGAAACCTACCAAACATTAAAGTGCATAGATAGAGTGGATGTAGAGAGGATGTTTCCTATAGTGGGGGAGTCCAGGACCAGAAGGCACAGCCTCAGAATAGGATGTCCATTTAGAACAGAGATGTGGAGGAATTTTTTATCCAGAGGATGGTGAGTCTGTTGAATTCATTACCCCAGATGGCATATACCCAAGTCATTGGATATATTTAAAGTGGAGGTTAATAGGCTCTAGATTAGAAAGGGTGTCAAAGGTTACGGGGAGAAGGCAGGAGAATGGGGTTGAGAAGGTTAACAAATCAGCCATGATGGAATGGTGGAACAACCTTGATGGGCCAACTGGCCTAATTCTACTCCTACGTCTTATGATATTGACCATGTGCAGGCAGAAAGTATTGTTAATTAGGCATCATTAGTTTAATTATTTCAGCACAACATTGTCAGTTCCTGTGCTGGACTGTCCCTATGTTCTACAAAATCTAAAAACCTGCCAGTAACAGGAGATCAATATTCCAAGGCTCTGGACATACACATGGCTCAAACTGAGCTTCCACACAGTGTAGCTCTAGAAGGAGCCCTGACCCCCTGGATTAAATGCTCTGCCCACCTGTCTTGTGGTCCCTCGGCATCACGGGCAGAAGCAAATTCCCCTAAAGCCCTGGTCAAGAGTCAACCAACACCACTGGATCACTGATGTTTACAGAGTCTTGTGGAACAAAAATGGTGGCTCCATTCTCCAACAATCAAAAGCAACTCATTGCAGGAAGAGGCTTGAAATGGTTCAATATGATAGCGCTCTCTATAAATAAGATTCTGATTACAATGGACAAAAAAACATCACTAGGTTTTTCTTACTCAGGCAGGCAGGCATCAAGAGGTTGGCTGGAATCCCACAGCTTTTCCTTCTCCCACTGAAGCCAGCAAGAACAAAACATGCCTGTTTATTTGAATAAGACTCAATATATTTATGACAAGGCATGCAACTGGCTGATTATTTTGGCTGTGTCATTTTCTGTACTCCAGGGATTAGAAATATTTTGCATTAAGCAGAAGGCCCTGAGCCTCTTCCAGATTGGGAGCGGCCTGGAAAATTGGTTAGGGGGCAAAACGCTTTGGGTCACAATCTCTGAACAATCAAGTTGATGAATTGCAGGCTCATGTGCGTATCAATTCCACCCCTTTTTAAGGATTAGAATGCTTATACCAGTGGCCACCTCTGACTACTTGCCAGAAACTCTAACCCACTAGATCTAGAATTGCATAGTGTTTACTAAACATCGGATTGCAATCATAGGAACATGGTTGAGGGAAGGACAGGGCTGGCAGCTTAGTGTTCTGGGGTATAGATGTAACAGAAGGTGGTTCTAAAGAGGATGGAGAGTCCTGCCACTGATTAGGGAGGACATCACAGCAGTACTGAGAGAGAATTTCCTGGAGGGATTCTCCAGTGAGGCCAAATAGGTAGAACTTCGGAATAAGAGAGGGATAATAATTTTGCTTGGGTTATTTTATAGGCACTCAAATAGTCAGTGGGAATTTAAGGAACAGATATGCAAGCAAAAGACAATCTCCTGGAGGAACTCAGTGGGTCAAGCAGCATCTGTGGTGGGGAAAAGGAGTCGTCGACGTTTTGGGTCAAGACCCTGCCTCAGGGTTGCTCCAGATTCCAGTATCCGTAGTCTCTTGTATCTCCAGATATATAAGCAAATTGCAGAAAAGTAGCAATAGTGTTATAGTAGTGTGGGATTTTAACATTCTCAATATTGACTGGGATTTGCCTCAGGGCAAGGCGATGAGATGTGGTGGGGAGTTCATTATGTCTGTCTGGGGTAGTTTTATGAGACATTATCTAGATAGAGAAGGGGATGTATCTGACCTTATCTGAAGAAATTAAACTGGGCAGATGGTGGAAGTGTTGGGGGGCACTTTGGGCACAATTACCTTAACTCTGTATGTTTCAAGATAGTTAAGGGATAAGACTAGTCCTCCATTTAAACTCATAAATTAGAGGATGATTGATTTCAGTGGAGTGAAAAGTTAGGGAACAGGTGCTTGGGGGTAAGAAAGCATCAGGCAAGATTGTCAAAAAGCAAACGCAGCAGGTCAGGCTGCATCTGTGGAGAAGAAGAGATGGTCAGTATTTCAGATTGACCACCTTTCTGATCGTTGCTACAGAGGGTCAGGGACAGGGGAGGCGAGTTGGTCTGGGAACCTCCTTATCTATCACATTTGTCTCCTCCTGGGCCTGTGAGAGTTCTTTCTGAGCCAACTGCCTGCCCCTCTTCCGAGGACATCTCCGTGCATGTGATATCCCTGGAGATGGAGGACATGGTGTTCGTAGCTCTCTGGAGGCTTTATGGGACCAGTGGGTGCCAGAGAAGCTGGGTTGTATCCTGGACAGTGAGGATCGCATTTTAATCTAAAATTTGTGCAAGTATTGCAAATAAGTAAGTGAAGCTATTGTTTAAAAACAGATGATTGGGGTTCTATGGAGAAGGAGCACAGTTCAAGACCCTCCACCATGACAGAGGTGTTTAAGACAAGAGAGTTTAGAGTGAGGAGTAGGAGGTTTAGAAGGGATATGAGGGAAAAAGTTTTTACTGGGGGGGAGGGGGTTGAAATCTAGAACACACTGCCTGACTCTCACTACAATTAAGTACCTGGACAAGCACTTGAATCAGCAAGGCAGAGGAGACCAGTGAATGGGATTAGTCAAGATGGATATCTGAAGGTCAGCACAGAAATGGTGGGCTGAAGGGACTGTTTCTGTGCTATATAACTCTGTTGACACAAGTTAGTTAAAATTTGTGTTAAAAACCCATGAACTATTTATTTTAATTTGTAAATGTCCGATAACTGATATATTAGTGCTAAGTAATGGAATAAATATTATTTGTAATGAAAAATTTGACTTCAATTTTCTGTATTTAGAATGTTTTATGCATAAAGTATATTCTGAAATAAAAATCAACATAAGACCAGTCTATTCAGGACAACATCCATGTGCTAAAGGTGCAGTTCTCAACTGGGTCACTACTGTAGATGCAGGGTATGAGTTCCTACATCTGACTGAGTTCAAGAACCGCGAGGTGATGTTGCAGCTCTATAAAACTCTGGTTCGACCACACTTGGAGAGCTGTGTTCAGTTCTGCTCCCTTCATTATAGGAAGGATGTGGAAGCTTTAGAGGGGGTACAGAGGAGATTTACCAGGATGCTGCCTGGATTAGAGAGCTTGAAGACCGTGTTAGGGATCTGGAGCAGCAGCTGCATGACCTTCAGCAAGTCCTAATGAAATAGGTTGAACGAGCTTGGGATTTTCTCTTTGGAGTGAAGGAGGATGAGAGTTGACTTGATAGAAAGGTGCAACATAAGAGGCATAGATCGAGTGGACAGCCAGAGACTTTTTCCAAGGGTGGAAATGGCTAATACAAGGGGGCATCATTTTAAAGTGATTAGAGGGAAGTATAGGGGGAGGATGTTAGAGGCAGTTTTTTTTATACACAGTGAGTGGTAGGTGCAGCCGTGGTTGGTGGTAAAGGAGATATAATATGAATATTTAAGAGGCTCTTAGATGTCCTTCTGCAGACAAACACATCACAGCCAAAAGTAGACCTGGAATCAAAACCTGTCCCCCAAATGAGTGAGTTTAATCAGCTTCTAGCAAGGTTGTGACACATTCAAATAAAGCTTCAGGGTTGTCTTTACCCACCATATCTTATTAAGAGAGGGAGACACTATAGTTGGAAGGTGAAGTGGTGGATGCAGTGGGAAGATTGGGTGCACAAAGGGACTCATCATGCCGTGCCTGTCCAGGTTAAAGGTCAAATTGCCCAAACTACCAGGATGTTGCCTGGATTAAAGAGCTTGAAGACCGTGTTAGGGACCTGGAGCAGCAGCTGGATGACCTTCAGCTTGTATGGGAGAGTGAGGAGATCATCGCTCAGAGTTACAGGGAAGTAGTCACCCCAAAGTTGCAGGAGGCGAGTAGCTGGGTGACCGTCAGGAGAAATGGAAATAGGTAGTTAGAGCAGAACACCCCTGTGGCCATTCCCCTCAAAAATAAGTATACCACTTTGGATACTTTTGTGGGAGATGACTTCCTGGGGGAATGCCATGGCGATCGGGTTACTGGCACTGAGCAGGGGTCCATGGTGCAGAAGGGAAAGAGAGAGAAGAGGGAGTGGTAGTGATAGGGGACTCAATAGCGAGGGGAACAGATAGGAGATTCTGTGGACGTGAATGGGACACCCGGATGGCATGTTGCCTCCCAGGCACCAGGGTCAGGGACATCTCAGATCGCGTCCACACACTTTGGAGGGGGAGGGAGAGCAGCCTGATGTCTTGGTACATATTGATACCAATGACATTGGAAGGAAAAACAAAGAGGTCCTGAAATGAGATTTTAGAGAGCTAGGCAGACAGCTGAGAAGCAGGACCTCCAGGGTAGTTATTTCTGGATTGCTGCCTGTGCCACGCGCCATTGTGGGTAGAAACAGGATGAATTGGCAGATAAATGCGTGGCTGAGAAGCTGGTGCAGGGGACAGGGCTTCAGGTTCTTGGATCATTGGGATCTCTTCTAGGGGAGGCATGACCTGCTCAAAAGTGATAGGTTGCACCTGAACCCGAGGGGGACCAATATATTCGCGGGCAGGTTTGTTAGAGTTATTGGGGAGGGTTTAAACTAATTTGGCAGGGGGGGTGGGAACCAGAGTGAAGGGACTCAGGATGGGACGGTTGGTAAAGCGTGCAGTCAGACTGTCAGGAAGGGCAGGCAGGTGATGGGACTTAGTTGCAGCCAACAGGCTGAGTATCAAAACATTAGGGATGCAGAATCAGAAAGGACAGCAAATACGGTACTCAAGGTGTTGTATCTAAATGCACGGAGTATAAGAAATAAAGTGGATGATCTTGTTGCACTATTACAGATTGTCAGGTCTGATGTTGTGGCCATCACTGAATCGTGGTTGAAGGATGGTTGTGGTTGGGAGCTGAATGTCCAAGGTTACACGTTATATCGGAGGGATAGGAAGGTAAGCAGAGGGGATGGCATGGCTCTGCTGTTAAAGAATGGCACCAAATCAACAGAAAGATATGATGTAGGATCAGAAGATGTTGAAACCTTGTGGGTTGAGTTAAGAAACTGCAAAGGTAAAAGGACCCTGATGGCAGTTATATACAGGTCTCCCAACAGTAGCTGGGATGTGGAGCACAGATTACAACAGGATAGTCATGGGAGATTTCAACATGATCGTCCATTGGGAAAATCAGGTTGGTAATGGATCTCAAGAGAGTGAGTTTGTTGAATGCCTAAGAGATGGCTTTTTAGAGCAGTTTGTCGTTGAGCCTACTAGGGATCAGCTATACTGGACTGGGAGTTAAGTAATGAACCAAAGGCGATTAGGGATGAGTGATGAGATGGATGGTAAAAAAGCAAAGATAGCATGCAGTCAGATGGTCAGGAAGTGCAGGGAGATGATAGGACAATATTGCAGCCAGCATGGTGAATCAGTGTATTAGGGATGCAGAATCAAAAAGGGTAGTAAATACGGTACTCAAAGTGTTATAACTCAATGCACGGAGTACAAGAAATAAGGTGGATGATCCTGTTGCACTATTACAGGTTATCAGGTCTGATGTTGTGGCCATCACTGAATCGTGGTTGAAGGATGGTTGTGGTTGGGAGCTGAATGTCCAAGGTTACACGTTATATCGGAGGGATAGGAAGGTAAGCAGAGGGGATGGCATGGCTCTGCTGTTAAAGAATGGCATCAAATCAACAGAAAGATATGATGTGACATAGGATCGGAAGATGTTGAATCCTTGTGGGTTGAGTTAAGAAACTGTAAGGGTAAAAGGACCCTGATGGCAGTTATCTACAGGCCTCCCAACAGTAGCTGTGATGTGGACCGCAGATTACAACAGGAAATAGAAAAGACATGTCAAAAGGGCAAAATTATGGTAGTCATGGGAGATTTTAACATGCAGGTCGATTGGGAAAATCAGGTCAGTAATGGATCTCAAGGGAGTGAGTTGTTGAATGCCTAAGAAATGACTTTTTAGAGCAGATTGTCATTGAGCCTACTAGGGAATCAGCTATACTGGATTGGGTGTTAAGTTGCAGGACACGTGTATTCCAAAAATGAAGAAATACTCAAATGGCAAGATAGTACAACTGCGGCTGACAAGGGAAATCAAAGCTAATGTAAAAAGAAAAGAGAGGGCATACAATAATGCAAAAATTAGTGGGAAGATAGAGGATTGGGAAGTTTTTAAAAACCTGCAGAGAGCAACTAAAAGAATCATTAGAAGGGGAAAGATGAAATATGAAAGCAAGCTATCAAATAATATCAAAGTGGATAGTAAAAGTTTTTTCAAGTATGTAAAAAATAAAAGAGAAATGAGAGTGATATAGGACCATTAGAAAATGAGGCAGGAGAAATAATAACAGGGGCCAAAGAGATGGCAGATGAACTAAATGACTATATTGCATCAGTCTTCACCATGGAAGACACTAGCAGTGTACTAGATGTTGTAGTGTGTGAAGGAAGAGAAGTGGGTGCAGTTACTATTACAGGGGAGAAGGTGGTCAAAAAGCTGAAAGACCGAAAAGTACATAAATCACCCGGACCAGATGAACTGCACCCTAGGGTTCTGAAAGAGGTAGCATGAGAGATTGTGGTGGTATTAGAAATGATCTTTCAAAAATCATTGGACTCTGGCATGGTGCCAGAGGACTGGAAAATTGCAAATGTCACTCCACTCTTTAAGAAAGGAGGAAGGCAGCAGAAAGGAAATTATAGACCAGTTAGCCTGACCTCAGTGGTTGGGAAGATGTTAGAGTCAATTGCTAAGGATGAGGTTATGGAGTACTTGGTGACACAGGACAAGATAGGACAAAGTCAGCATGGTTTCCCAAGGGGAAATTCCTGCCTGACGAACCTGTCGGTATTCTTTGAGGAGATTACAAGCAGGATAGATAAAGGGAATGCAGTGGATGTTGTATATTTGGACTTTCAGAAGGCCTTCGACAAGGCGCCACACATGCGGCTGCTTGCCAAGTTAAGAGCCCGTGGTATTACAGGAAAATTACTGACATGGTTAGAGCATTGGCTGATGGTAGAGGCAGCAAGTGGGAATAAAACGATCCTTGTCTGGTTGGCTGCCAGTGACTAGTGGTGTTCCACAGGGGTCAGTGTTGGAACCACTTCTTTTTATGCCGTGTATAAATGATTTAGATGATGAAATAGATGGCTTTGTTGCCAAGTTTGCAGATAATACAAGGTAGTGTTGAGAAAACAGGTAGGATGCAGAAGGACTTGGACAGATTAGGAGAATGGGCAAGAAAGTGGCAAATAAAATACAATGTTGGAAAATGCATGGTCATGCACTTTGGTAATAGAAATAAGTGTGCAGACTATCTTCTAAACGAAAATCCAAGAATCTTAGATGCAAATGGGCTTGGGAGTCCTTGTGCAGAACACCCTGAAGGTTAACTTGCAGGTTGAGTCAGTGGTGAGGAAGGCAAATGCCATGTTAGCATTCATTTCAAGAGGTCTAGAATACAAGAGCAGGGATGTGATGCTGAGGCTTTATAAGGCACTGGTGAGGCCCCGCCTTGAGTATTGTGTACAGATTTGGGCTCCTCATCTCAGAAGAGATGTGCTGGCATTGGAGAGGGTCCAGAGGAGGTTCACAAGGATGATTCCAGGAATGAAAGGGTTATCATACGAGGAGCGTTTGATGGCTCTAGGTCTGTACTCGCTGGAATTCAGAAGGATGAGGGGGTATCGCATTGAAACCTTTCGAATGTTGAAAGGCCTAGACAGAGTAGATATGGAAAGGATGTTTGCCATGGTGGGGGAGTCTAGGACAAGAGGGCACAGCCTCAGGATAGAGGGGCATCCTTTCAATACAGAGATGCGGAGAAATTTCTTTAGCCAGAGGGTGGTGAATTTGTGGAATTTTTTACCACAGGCAGCTGTGAAGGCCAGGTCATTGGGTGTATTTAAGGCAGAGATTGATAGGTTCCTGATTGGACATGGGATCAAAGGTTATAGGGAGAAGGCCGAGAAATGGGGTTAAGGAGGAGAAAAAAAAGGTCAGCCATGATTGAATGGAGGAGCAGACTCGATGGGCCAAATGGCCTAATTCTGCTCCTATGTCTTATGGTCTAAGTTGCTGTCACATGGGACATCAGTCGAGGTCCAGAGGTGAGCAATTAGACCATGGTTGACCACCCAATAGAGATCACAGAAGGCAGGACACCATTGATACCTGCCTGATCGCATCAGACCCATGAGAACAACCCCTGCTAGGAAGCGAGTGACTGAAGACTTCACAGCCGTCATGAAGCTGAGGGAAGGACTCCCAAATTTCCAGTGTGATGTGGGACACCAGTGGCTGCCTGAACATTTTACTCCAGGAATACTCAATCCACTGAATGAAGCAACACTTGCCGATCATATTCCCAGGCCTGTGTGGATCTGATGAGTAATAACTGAGGTTTCAGTGGGCTTGTGGGGATCTTCAGTGAGGGTATGTGAGATGGAAACTAGGCAGCTGACTGCTACATAGAGACACAAGGGATTCTACAGATGCTGGAAATCCAAGCAACACACACAAAATGCCAGAGGAACTCAGCAGGTCAGGCAGCATCTGTGGATGGAGAATACACAGTCGGTGTCTCACCTATCACCTGCCAACTTATACTCCTCCTCCTCCTCAACATGCTTATTTTGGTCTTCTTCCCCCTTCCTTTCCAGTTCTGATGAAGGGTCTCAGCCTGGAACGTTAACTATTTATTCCCCTCCATAGATGCTGCCTGACTTGCTGACTTCCTCCACCACTTTTTGTATGTTTCAGGGGACAGGCGAGACCAGGTGAGGGGGTAGGTGGGTGGAAGGGGAGGGTGGAGGTTGAAAGGGAAAGAAAGATGTGAGAAGCTGGTGAGAAGATGTCAGAAGGTGAGAGGCGGAAAAGCTAAGGGACAGATTCTAAAAGAAGAGTACAGTGGACCATAGAGTAAAAGGAAGGAGGTGGGAAACCAGAGGGAGGTAGTTGGAAGGTTGTGAGAGCAGGGAAGAGGAAGGGAAGAGGAAGAGAAGGGGTGAGGGGACCACTGGGAGGAGTGAAAACAAAGGAAGAGAAGAAGGGAAACAGAGGAGAGTGGTTACTGGAAGTAGGGAAATCGACATTAATGCCATCAGGTTGGAGACAACCCAAATGGAACAGGAGTTGTTACTTCTCCAACCTGCATTTGGCCTCATGATGGCAGTACAAAAAGCCATGGACCAACATGTCGGAATGGGAGCAGGAAGTTGAATTGTAATGGCTGGCCACTCGGAGATCCTTGCAGCTGTGGCAGATAGAGCAAATGTGCTTGACAAAGCGGTCTCCAATCCGCATCATTTCTCACCATTGTAGGGGGGGGGGCCACACTGGGAGCACTGGATCCCACCCAAAGCAACACACACAGAATGCTGGAGGAACTCATCAGGCCAGGCAGCATCCATGGAAATGAATAAACAGTCGACCTTTCGGGTTGAGACCCTTCTTCAGGATTCCCACCCCAGCTTTGTTTTCTCTCATTCCGGTGGCCCCCTCACCCCTTCTCGTCCCTTCTCCTCCCTTCATGACCTGTCCATTACCTCCCACTTCTCACCCTGCCCCCCCCAGCTGACTACACACTGCACAAGTTTTCCCACTACAAGCAAGTCCATTACAATAGCGTCAGGGAAGTCCTCTCCTGCCATACTGAACCACATTTCAGAGACAAACTTTAACCAAACTCCCAGGAGGTCAACAAAAGGGGCACCAGACTAATGTTCTAAGAAGTGGCCAGGTCACCATCACAATCTACACCCAGAGGCCACATTATTAGGTCATTGAGTGTATGTTCCCATCCACTTCAAGGTCCGACATGTTGTGTATTCAGAGATGTTTTTCTGCACACCACTGTTGTAACGTGTGGTTATTTGAGTTACTTACACCTTCCTGTCAGCTTGAACCAGTCTGGCCATTCTCCTCTGACCTCTCTCAGTTACAAGGCATTTTCACCCACAGAACTACTGCTCACTGGAACTTTTTTTTTGTTTTCCGCACCTTTCCGTGTAACCTCCTGAGATTGTTGTGTGTGAAAATCCCAGGAGATCAGCAGTTTCTGAGATACTCAAACCACCCCGTCTGGTACCAATAATCCTTCCACGGTCAAAGTGACTCAGATCACATTTCTTCCCCATTCTGATGTTTGGCCTGAGCAACAACTGAACCACTTGACCACGTCTGCATGCTTTTATGGATTGAGTTTCTGCCACATGATATTTGCATTAACGAGCAGATGTACCTAATAAAGTGGCCACTCGGTGTACATCGCAACCTTCATCCGGTTGGCCATGGGGCTCACTGCACGTAGAACAGCTGCTGCATTATCCCAATAAATCCACAGTCGACTGAAGCTCTCCGCGTACTTTGGCTGGGACGCACTCAGTGATGCTAATGTGCTGCATAAATACGTGTATTTACATGGGGAATAATCCTCCTGTCATATCATCATAAAATTCATTGCAATTCATTAAGATGAAAACTGGATGAAGAACTAATCAACACTCACATCTGTCAGTGTGGAGACTTCATGTTAATTGGATCGCTAGTGTTGAGTGTGAAAAATGGGATGAAAGCCTCCAGTTTTTTTCCTTCCATTTCTGTTTGATCCCTCATTCTGAAAGAACCAAGGCAGTATTTCAGTTCTCCCCTCAAGGGGTTTAAGAGGTTTAGAGAATTTGGTTGGGTACATGGCGATAAACCATTTCCTCTGGTGTGGATCCAGAACATTAAAACAATCATCAATTTCGAGTCAGAGCTGATGGCGGAGGCAACTTCTCACGCAGTGACAGGAGAGGGGAGTAGCAAGGGGCATGAATCTGGAACTCGCTCCCCCAGAAACTGCCAAGAGTCAGCAGAAGATGAGGAAAACTTTTTGTTCAACAAGAGAATGAACAGATGTGGGGAGAAAGCAAGTTGAATGAATTTAAGTACAAATTGGGTATGAACTCAGCTGCTTGGAGACCAATGAGTAACAGACACAAAGTGCTGGAGGAACTCAGCAGGTTAAGACAGAATCTATGGAAATGAATAAACAGGCAACGTTTTGGGTTGAGACTGTTTATTCATTTCCATAGATACCGCCTGACCTACTGAGTTTCTCCAGCATTTTGTGTGTGTTACTCTGGATTTCCAGCCTCTGCAGAATTTCTTGTGAGTCACTTGGAGAGTCAGTGTTCCCCTATTCTAAATTGGTTGGAGGTGGCAGTGGGCAAACACAGACCACCCTGTTCACACATCACACACCCTGTACCTCATCTCCAGAGGGCAGGGGATGAGCCCAATAGTCACCTTTGTCGTCTGCCCTCATTAGGACACCGCTTTTCTTCTGCAATGCACAGGGTGCTGGAGGGCCTCAGCTGCTGAAGCAGCAGCTAATGGAGGGAAGTAAATGGTCAACATTTCTAGCCAAAGTCCTTCATCTGGCTCCCCAAACAAAGTGAACAAGAAGCCCTCAGAGGAAGGAGCTCAAGTTCAACCTTGTATATTGGGCGACTACCAAGTAAAATTCCTCATGTGTGGAGGCTGACCTAGGCAGCTAAAGGCAGCTGACTAGAATAAAGGTGCCCAGGCCAAGCTGGGTTAAAAGTCTTGTGTAGAACAAGGCTCAAGAAGGGAGCACCTAGGGTCCTCACCCTTCGGCTATGCCCTCTTTTCACTGCTACTATTGGGCAGGAGCTACAAAAGGCCAAAGCCCCACACCACCAGGTTCAGGAACAGCTACTTTCCTACAACCATCAGGTGTTGAACTGCCGGACACAGCCCCAACCGTACTCCATTAATGGAACAGTGCAGACTGTGTTTTGCAATACAAGAGACTTGTCCAGAGGGCGCTTTTTTACATTACGGTCTTGTTTTGCACATCTTTCTTTACAGTCTTGTGTAATTTATATTCTGTGTGTAATCTGTACCTACGTGCCTGTGATGTTGCTGCAGCTTTTTCGTTGTACCTGTACCTCACCGTACTTGTGCACATGACAATAAACTCAACATCACGGGTCAATGGCTATGTACATTGGCATCACTACCCTGGAGATATTTGGGTTTCTCCCCTGCCATTCATGACTGTTAATGATGTCATGTGCCCATATTGAATTACAGAACTATCCAACACTCACTGCATATTGTTGGAGGATCTCACCTCCAATCCACGAATAAATCCAATAATGCTGCTGCCGTGATGGAATGGCAGAGTAGATTTGATGGGCTGAATGGCCTAATTCTGCTCCATCTTTTTGGTCTTATGGTCTTATAACCCCTGTACCTCCTCCGTCTCTTTGGGTGGAAAAGTCAACTCTCTCATAAATCGTTTCCCATACTTTCTCATGATACAGGAGGCTATTTGGCCCATTTATTCCATGCCAGCTCACAGAGTAATGTCAACATTCCCATTTCTTGTAACCCCCTCCCCGCAGATTCTGCCTCTCACATATGTACTGGGGTCAATAAGCACACCAACTCGCAGTGCTGGAGGGCAGGATTGAATCCGGGTCTCCGGAGGTATGAAGCAGCAGCTCTGCCCCTGTGCCACTGTGCTGTCAAACCAGATCGTTCACTGGGTTCCCATGTGCTGCCTGAAAATGGCTTCCACTTCTGTCTAAAACAACCCAGAGCAATGAACGGACTTGTATTGCACTGACCAGCTACTGCTTTGCTTACCTTGCACTAGAGACTGCACCTCAAAAGTAATTGGAAATTTAAAAAAACATTGAAAAGATAATAAAAATCTGAAAACGAAGAAGGAGAAAATGCTGGCAGCTCAGGCAGAAGGTTCTCAGACCTGAAACATTAACCATGTTTCTCCCTCCCAGATGCTGCCTGACCTACTATGTGTTTTCCAGCATTTTGTTTTTACTCCAAAAGTAATTGATTGATTGCAAAGTACTTTGGACACCTTGGAATTGTGAAAGCTAGTTACTGCCTGTTACACTGCTGCTGTTTAGGGCAACAGTGAAGGTCCTCCATCTCTCTCTGTCCTTGGCCATCTTCTCCATTGTGCCCCAGGCGTGGTTATCTTGGTGGTGTTCAGGGCTTCCTTCGCCTTGCTAGCAGCTTCCTCTCGGTTTTCACTACTATCAGTCATGCAAATCCCCGGTGGAGACTCAAGAGTACCGTCACACACTGATATAGGATTCTTCATTGCTGTTTCCGGAACAATTTCTCTTTGACCAATCAGGGTTGTTAGCCCTGAGCTGAACCCCCGAACCTGGAGGATCAGTAGACCACTGATTGACATGCGTGACCCTACCAAGAGTCAAAGCATAGTGCCCTGACTCCATCCAACATCGCTCTCTGGGTCATTGTGGCATGCAAACCTCCAAATCCCTATAACAAGGTTGTGGTCCTCTTGGAGGTGGAATAGTGAAAGGTGTGATTCACAAGATCACAAGACAAAGGAGCAGAGGTAGGCCATTCGGCCCATTGAGTCTGCTCCGCCACTCCACCATGAGCTAAACTATTCTCCTGAAAAGCAACTCTTCCTTTCCGTTGACAGGGTCCCATCTTTGCTCTTAATATTGACTTCATATTCATGACCCCATGACTGCAGCCACATTTCCCTTCCTGTTTCCCCAGTAGCAGGTAGTGCTAGGGCAGTGCAATGTACCAAGCAAAATCTCTCACCTATGGAACCTGACCATGAATTAAAAGCAGCTGACTGGAATAAAGGTCCTCTAGCTAAATAGCTGCTAATGGATTTCAAAGCCGTGTATCAACATCACTGATCAGTTTGGCAACATGAGCAGCTCTGTGGATGGAACCATATAAACTGTCAATGGATTGAAACAAATGTGCATATCGCTCGCACGAAACTTTTATTTCAGCATCCTCCAAGGCTGCAGTCATTTCTAATGATGCTTTGAATTCAAAAGAGCTTTACCCTCCCTGTCTCTGGAAGCTCCTCCAACTTTACGACTCTAATCATTTTCTTCAGATCCAGATTCAGATGAGTTGGGTCACGGATCATTACAGCCCACAATGCTGTACCGACCTCTTAACCCGCTCTAAAATCAATCTAACCCTTCCCTTCTACATAGCCCTCCATTTTTCTACCATCCATGTACCTACCTAAGAGTTTCTTAAATGTCCTTAATATATCTGTCTCTCTCACCACCCCCAGTAGGGCATTCCACACACCTACCACTCTCTGTGTTGAAAAAAATTTAGCTCTGACATACCCCCATACATTCCTCCAATCACCCTAAAATTAAGCCCCTTTGTACAGTATAAGCCATTCCCTGGGTTCTTGTTATATGCCACAGGCTGCAATGAAATTCCTTGCTGGTGGGAAGCTCAATGTTAATAATAAATGCTTCACAAATATGCTTCACCACTTCTACCCTCTTGTGTATCCAGATCTTCTGCTGCATCACAGATGCCCTAACCTTCAGCCATCAAGCTCTGACGTTCCCCTCCCTGAACCTCTCTGTCTCTCTCACCCTCTTTCTCCAGTGCTTTTGGTCGCCTGTCTGAATATCACCTCTCGACAAAGTAATTGTGAGAGACATACAGCACACAGACCATTCGGCCCAGCTGGTGTGCACTAGCCAATGTTTCTACTCAATACCACCCTCCAGCACTCTTCACTTTATCAGCTGATCGCTTTATTCTCCTCTGCCTTGAACACGTTTGCCAACCGCTCCCTGCGCAAGATCCTCACCGTTCTGGGTGAAGAGCTTCTGCAAAATTCCCTGCTGGACTGATCAATGATTTCACGTTTAAAGCCGCCCAATTCTGGCCTTACCTGTCAGTACAAGCATTTTATTTTACCTTATTTAGAGACATAGCACGGTAACACAGGCACTTCCAGCCCAACAAGCCCGCACCAACCAATTACACGCATGTGACCAATTAGCCGACTAATCGGTACGTCTTCGGAATGTGTGAGGAAAGCCACGCAGTCGCATGGAGAGCGGACAGACTGCTTACAGACAGCAGCAGGGACTGTGCCAGGCTGCTGGTGCTGTAGTGGAGTTACGCCATGCAGCCCCAAGCACCTGCCCTACCAAAACTGTTCCAAAACTCAACCGCAGCCTTTTCTTCACCCTGCCCCGATTGACCTACAGTGTTCAGAACCTCTTGGCTCCTTCATTTAGTTCCCCTAGAAACTAAGCTCCTTTTTGTATTTAGTTTTTCTCTGGCTTTGTATGAGCTGGGAACGATTACAACTTTCTACAGCTGTGTGACACGAAGCATTCGGAGCGGTTGCCTCACAGCCTGTTGTGGAGACTCCAACGTACAGGATGGCAAGAGACTGCAGACAGTCTCCATCACAGGCGCAACCTCCCTCACTGCTGAGGACATCCTCAAGAAGGTGGTATTATCATTACAGTCCCTCAGCACCCTGGAACTGCCCTCTTCTTGTTACCACCATCAGAGAGGAGGTACAGGAGCCTGAAGACCCACACTCAGTGATTCAGGAACAACTTCCTCCCCTCCACCATCAGATTACTGACTGGTCCATGGACTCATGAACACTACCTCATTAATACATTTCTTTTGTGCTATTATTTTGAAATTTATGACAATTTTATGCCTTTGCACTGTACTTCTGCCACAAAGAAAACAAGTTTAAAGTCATCTTAAACATAATAAACCTGATTCTGATTCTGATCGAGTGGAGTTCAGGAGAATTGCATTCATTCAAGTATAGAGGACAGAAACAGGCTCTTCAGCCCATCGAGTATGTGCTGACCATCAACCACTCATTTACACTGATCCCATTTTATTCTCCCCATGTTCTCATCAGCGCCACACTAGAAATTTACAGCAGCCAGTTAGCTCACTGACCCGCACACCTTTGGGATGTGGGAGGAAGCTGGAGCACACGGGAGAAATCCACACATTCACGGAGAGAACGTGCAAACTCCAGATAGACAAGCACCCAAGGTTGGGATCAAACCCAGGCCACTGGAGACCTGAGGCAGCGGCTGTACCCACTTGCCACCCCAGACAAGCCCCAGCAGCAGGGTAACTGTTGGGGTGGGATGGAGAGGAACTTGTTGCATCTTTCCTTCCTCTGGCCTATAGATGTCTGCAGCAAGGGCCCAGCGGGAGAGAATCAAGACCAATCAGTTAGCAATTCCCATCAGCCCTCCACCTACATCTAAAGTGACTTAAGTTTATTACCTGTGCAGCCATATCAGAAATGGCCTCCTTACCAAGGTACTGTACAGCTTATTGTCACCTTTGGCTTTGTCACATGATCTCAACTCCTCCTCAACCCCCGTCTTACACACCTCCTCTGCATATCCGACACAATGCCGCCAGCTTTGATAGCTTTCACCAAGGAAGGGACGTGATTGTTGAGGAATTTATGAGAAATCTGAATAAACTGGAGAGGGAGAGGGGGGTAGAGGGGTGTGCTGAGAAGCTGAGAAGAAGTTGGGTGGGAGGAGGCTTGTATGGAGTATAGGCACCAGCACAAACAGGTGCTGTAAGTAGAACAGTACGGCACAGCACAGGAGCAAGCTCTTCTGCCCACAATGCCAAATTAATATAATCCCTTCTGCCTGCACATGATCCATGTCCTTGCATATTCCTGTGTCTGTCTAACAACCTCTTAAATGCCTCTATCGTATCCACTTCCTCCACCTCCCCTGGCAGCATGTCCCAGGCACCCATGACTTTTTGTGTGAAAACTTGCTCTACACATCTCCTTTGAACTAATCCCCTCTCACCTTAAATGCACACCCTCTGGTATTAGACATTTCAATCCAGGGGAAAAGACTCTGACTGTCTACACTATCTATGCTTCTGCTAATCTTATAAACCTCTATCAGATCTCCCCTCACCCTCTGACGCTCCAGAGAAAACAACCCAAGTTTGCCCAACCCTTCCTTACAGCAAATACTCACTAATCCTGGCAACTGTACCTCAGTACATGTGACAATAATAAACCAATTTACTAATTTGCATCCTGGTGAACCTCTTCTGCACACTGTCCAAAGCTGCCACATTCTCCCTGTAATGGGAATGACCAGAACTTTATCCAATAAAAACTGTATGTAAAAAAATCAGAAAATGCTGGAAACACTCAGTCAGTCAGGCAGCATCTGTAGAGGGAGAAACAATTTACATTTCAGGTCCTAGACCTCCCCCGTGGAAAGAGAAACAGTTAACTTTTCAGATTGAAGCCCCTTCTGATGCTTGACTGCTTCCCTTTCTGTTTGATCTGGATAATTGTCCCTGTTTCTCTCTTCGCAGATGCTGCCCGACCTGTCGAGTGTTTCTGGCATTTTCTGTTTTTATTTCAGATTCCAACACCTGCTGTTTTTTCTTTATTTTCACGTGTCAAAAAATACTGACTTCAATCTAGCTAAAATGTTTCTCCAGGGTTTACTTCCAGGATGGTTCAGAAGATTAGTTTTTTTATTTGGTGGAGACCCCAGGACAACCCAGGAAGGGCGTTAACACCACTGCAAGGATAAAAGTGGCACTGATTTAGCATATCAGTCTAACACTGCAGATCTAAATTTGCATTTGCTTTCCAGCTTCTCAGTTCAAGTGCTAATATAAATGGTGTTGAAATATGCACTGTGATCTCAGGCAGAGAGGCTTCAGTTCCAGTGGAGTCATTTAAAGGCACAACAAAAGCTGGACTGCCAGCTGAGGGCCTGAGGCAAAAATGGGATTACAAAGAATAAACTGTTCAAAGCCAGTCCATTTGGCCCAACAACCAAATGTTTGATCATTCCCTGCTGTTATCTCACTCTCTTGATATAACCTTCTAGTCTTCTCTCCTCCTACTTAAACAGAATTTCCTTAAATATATTCTGAGTACTCATCCCATCCACTCCAAATTCTCTCTGTGTAAACTTTTCCAAGCTCCCTTTTTTCTTGATTACATTCTTCTATTGATGGCTTCTAGTTTATTCTTCTGGCCCATTAGTGAAATCACTTCCTCAGTTTCTACACAAACAAGACTGTTCAATTTCAAAGAGACTTCACTTGTTAAGAAAGACCTACACAGTTAGGCATTCCCCTGTTAGCAACATCTTTGAACAACTTTTAACTCAGCCTGCTCTTTAGTCCCTCTTTATCCTTTCATTGTGTTGGCGCATGGCCAAGTGGTTAACGCGTTCGTCTAGTGATTTGAAGGTCGCTGGTTCGAGCCTTGGCTGAGGCAGCGTTTGTGTCCTTGAGCAAGGCACTTAACCACATGTTGCTGTGCGACGACACCGGTGCCAAGCTGTATGGGTTCTAATGCCCTTCCCTTGGACCACATTGGTGGTGTGTGGAGAGGGGAGGCTTGCAGCATGGGCAACTGCCGGTCTTCCAAGGCGCAAATCCATGGTCTCATGAGACTAACGGATGCCTATAATAATAACAATAATAATAATAATCCCTTCATTGTAGTCAAGCCAAGCTTTCCAAATTGTTAGCAGGCAGATCAAGTGGTGCAGCTGGTAGAACTCGGTCTGGAGACCTCAGGTGCTGTCAGTGTAGAGTTTCTCCCCATGGCTGTGTGGTTTTCTTCCCATAACCCAACAATGGGCAGGGTTATCGGTGGGTTAATCGGCTGTAATCTGTTCTCTGTAGCATGTGGTTGAGGGGTAGAATCTGGGGGTAGCTGAGGGGTATGCAAGGAGAACAAAATGGGAAGGCTAGCATGAACTCGATGGGCTGAAGAGCCTTATTCTGTGCTGGATGACTGACTATACAACTGCAACCAACAATTATATACAGCAGGGCATCCCAAAGCAGTTCAAACTGGACCTCTTAAGCAACATCGGACACAGAGCCACACAACATGTACATAGATGCCTTTAACTCAATAAAATGTGCCCCCCCCCACTGTGCTCCACAAGAACGTAAGAGACGCAGTTTGTCACTGAATCAGGATAGTTCGTAGGGATCTCTAAACTGGAAAAGAGGGACACAAAAAGATGCGAGGGAAGGAGTCCCAGAGTCCATAGCAGCTGAAGGGATGGCCACCAATGTCAGAGCAAAAACGTCAGGGAATTGTGACCGGAGGTGTGTTGAGAACCTGAATGGTGGGTGTGCAGGCAGTGGAGTTTTGGATGAGTTTATATTGATGGTGGGTGGAACACGTCTGTGAGATATATCCAAGCATTCATACGACACTCCTCTGCTTTTATCAGAGAGGAGTTTTTCTTATAACATAAGAGATCAAATCCATGCCAGCTCTTACAACAATCCCATCAATGCCACCCCTCCCCCTACCACCACCACCTTTATTCGCTTTCATTTACCTGGGAGGAATGTGAATGAGATTTCTGGTCAGAAGCCGTCTGATCTCCTTGATGGACGTTAAAGAATCCCGTGCATTATTTCAAAGAATTACTCCCTGCCAAACCAGGCTGTATTTCTCCATCAGTGACCAGCACTGCCTGATGGTGTGTGGGAGCTTGGTGCCCACGTGACAGTAATCACTACACTTCAAAGCACCGTAAGATATAGGAACAGAATTAGACCATTTGGCCCATCGGGTCTGCTTCACCATTCAATCAAGGCTGATTTTTTTTCTCAATCTCATTCTTCCGCCTTCACCCCGTATCCTTTAACCTCCTTACCAATCAATCTCTACCGTGAATACATCCAATGACGATCTCCACAGGCATCTGTGGCAATGAATTCCACAGATTCACCATCCGCTGGCTAAAGAAATTCCTCGACATCCAAAGGGATGTCCTTGTATTTCGAGGCTGTGCCCTCAGATTGTAGACTCTCCTCTCCACATCCACTCTATCCAGGCCTTTCAGTATTCAGGAGGTTTCAATGAGATCCCCCCATCCTTCTGAACTCCAGCAAGTAAAGGCCCAGAGACATCAAACACTCCTCATATGTTAAGCCTTTCATTATCACAATCGTTCTTGTGAAGCACTACTAGACCAATACATTTTTCCTTAGTTGCAGGGTCTAAAAGTAGTTCTTCAGTGTGATGTACGTTATGAAGGGCGCTATAGAAATGTAAATCCAGATTTACTGACCTTCCAAACTTATCGCATCAATCTAACTTCCCCACAGTATGGTTACATGGCTAATAATTGCTGTTATTATTGTCAGCTGTGGCTCAGTGGGCAGACATTTGCCTCTGAGTCAGGTTTGTAGTTATAATTCAGAAATTTGAATCTAAAACCCAGGCTGACAATCTGAGAGAGCAAAGCACTGCCAGAGATTTTATCTTCTGCATGAAATGTCAAACCATGATCCTTTTTGCCTTCTTGGGCTGATGTAAAGGTCCCAGGACTCAGCAAGGGAGATGGCCCACTGCCTGGGCCGCAATCTATCCCTCAGTCAAAAAGCAGAACATAGATCAAAAACAGTATAACACAGGAACAGGCCCTTTGACCCATGGAGTTGTGCCAAACTAATTAAGCTAAATCTGATGACACCTAATCACTCCTGCCGACACAATGTTCATACTCCTCCATTCTCTGCACATTCACGTCTCTCTCTAAGAGCTTCTTAAACACTTCTATCATATCTGCCCCTACGGCACCCCTGACAGTGCATTCCAGACACCCTCCGCTCTGTAAAAAGCTCGCTCTATACACCTCCTTTGAAAACTCCCCCTCTGACTTTAAAACTGTCTGGTATTAGACATTTCAACATTGGCTCTTTATGTTAAAAAGTGTTTGCAGGAGGAAGAGGGGAGAGATTTAATAGGAAGCTTTTTCGGAGGAGGAAGACGACTGTGGAGGCCAAGTCATTGGGTATATTTAAGGCAGAAGTTGATAGATTCTTGATTAGTCAGGGCATGAAGGAATACGGGGAGAAGGCAGGAGATTGGGGCTGAGAAGGAAAATGGATCAGACATGTTGAAATGGTGGAGCAGACTCAATGGTCCAAATGGCCTAATTCTGCTCCTATACCTTACGTTCTTATGGTCTGAAAGGGATATCCTTCTATTCTGAGGCCTTGCCTTCTGGTCCTATAACAAACCTAGTTTATCCAATCTCTCTACATAACTTACAGCCCTCCACTCCAGGCCACATCCTGGTGAATCTCCTCCACATTCTCTCTATTGCCCCCACATCCTTCCTACAGTGTGCCCACCAGATCTGTACACAACACTCTAAGTGTACACGGTGTTCCAAGGAATAGGCCATTTAGATCAGGGATGAGGAGAAATGTTGTTTCTCAGAGGGTAGTGAATATCTGGAATTCTTTCTCTTAGAGGGCTTGTCCGACTCAGTAATTCAAATCAGAGATCAATAAAGTTGTCTATATGTTAAAGGGATCACGGACAGTGTCAGGAAAATGGCACTGAGGTAAAAAGTCAGCCATGATCTTGATGAATAGTGGGGCAGGACTGAGGGGCTGAATGGTCTACTCCTGCTATTATTTCTTATGTCCTTATGCTTGGACAGTGCAGTATCCTGGTTTCTGCAAGTGCTTCAATAATATGAACACAAGAGATTCTGCAGATGCTGGAAATCCAGAGGAACAAATACAAAATACTGGAGGAACTCAGCAGGTCAGGCAGCATCTACGGAGAGGAATAAACAGTTGATGTTTCAGGCCGAGACCCTTCAGCAGGACTGAAAAGGAAGGGAGCAGAATCCAGAATAAGGAGATGGAGGGAGGGGAAGGAGTACAAGCTGGCAAATGATAGGTGAGGCCAGGTGAGGGGGAAGGTGGGTAGGTGGGTGATGAAGTGAGAGGCTGGGAGGTGATAGGTGGAAGCTGTTAAGGGCTGAAGAAGAAAGAATCTGATAGGGGAGGAGAGAGGACCATTGGAGAAAGGGAAGGAGGAGGGGCACCAGAGGGAGGTGATAGGCAGGTTAGGAGAAGAGGAGGCATAAGAGGGGAGCCACAATGCGGAATGGAAAAAGAGAGAAGGTGGCGGGAAGAGAAATTACTGGAAGTTATAGACAAATTGATGTTTATGCCCTCAGTTTGGAGGTTACTCAATCAGGAATATAAGGTGCTGGTCCTCCAACCTCAGAGTGGCCTTATTGTGGCAGTACAGGAGGCCGTGGACTGACACATCGGAATGGGAATGGCAAGCGGAATTAAAATAGGAAATCACACCTTTTGTGACAGACGGAGGAAAGGTAGTAGTTATGCTGTCAAGCGTTGCAAATCTGCTCTTATTTCAGGGATCTTATGGTGTAGGTACATTAGGACGATCAAAAGAGGCATCATCACTATTAACTTTGAAAATGAGCCAAATAATTACCTGCCGGGCTACAGAGTGCTGAAAAGTAAGCACAGAGGTAGATACGATATCTCGCCTCAGCATCAATAAAGACTTATATTTATCGGTGGTTAATGTAGCAACCCCTTCCAAGGTCCAGAAGAGGAACAATTATCAAATGAACTCTGAACAGAAGAGATACAAGAGCAGGTGACCAAAGAGACATAGAGAGATACAGCATGAAAACGGGTCCTTTGGCCCAGAGTCCACACCAATCATCAAACACCTATTTTACACTAATCGTACATTAATTCATTGTTATCATCTCCCACCCACCTACACATTCAGGACAATTTACAGTGGTCAATCAACCCCCAACCCACACATCTTTAGGACGTGTGAGGAAACAGGAGAACTAGGGAAACTAAACTAGTCCCTTCTGCCTACACAATGTCCATATCCTTCCAGTTCCTGCATAGTCATGTGCCTGTCTCAGAGCCTCCCGAACATGCTCCAGACACCCACCACTCTCTGTGTAAAAAAATCCTCGCTCCACACGTCTCCTTTGAGCTTATCCCGCTGTAATCGACATTTCAACCCTGCAAAAAAGAACATGCAAACTCTACACAGTCAGCACTGGAGGTCGGGAGTGAACTCAAGTCTTTGGGGTCGCGAGGTAGCCACTCCACCCACTGATTCAGTTCATCTGACTCATCCAGCGGTGTGCGGGCCGGTGGGTTAATTAGCTGCTGTAAATCGCCCCAAGAGTGTGGGTGAGAGGCAGAATCTGGAGAGATTTATGGACTTGCAAGGAGGATAAAACGGGACTAGTGTAGGACTTAGAGGCTGATCGTCCTACCTGTTTCCATGCAAGTAACTCTATTCTGCATCCATGAATTTTAACAGGCAGCAACAGAAGGAGATATAATCACACACACTCCTATCTTTATCTCACAAAGAAACTTCGGGCTGCACAGGTTGAGAGGGTGGCAAAGAAGGCATATGGCATGCTGGCCTTTACTAGTCGAGGAATTGAATTTCAGTCAGGAAGCTACGCCGTCGCAGCTTTATAAAGCTCGGGTTGGACCACATCTGGAGTATTGCATTTAATTCTGGTCGCCTCATTACAGGAAGGATGTTGAGGCTTTGGAGAGAGCAGAAAAGGTTCACCAGGATGCTGTCTGGATTAGAGGGCATGTTATAAGGAAACGTTAGATGAACTTGGGTTGTGTTCTCAAGCAGTGGGGGTGAGGGGAACCCTGAAAGATTGTGAGAAGCATAGATACAGGAGACAGTGGCCATCTTTTTCACAGGGTTGAAATGTCTAGTCCAGGGTGTCAAGTTCAAAGGAGACGCGTGGAGCGACTTTTTTTTCACAGGGAGTGGTGGGTGTCTGGAGCATGCTGCCAGGGGTAGTGGTGGAGGCTGATATAATAGAGGTGTCCAAAAGGCTCCTGGATAGGCACATGAATGTGTAGGCAGAAGGGATTAATATAGTTGGGTATTTGATTACCAGCTTAATTGGTTCGGCACAACATTGTGGGCTGCACTGTTCTATATTCTATGTTCTGTCTAATTCCCACCACTGTCTGTGTGCCAGCAGAACTGATCGCAGCGAGCCATGTAGAGAGAGACTTGGTGCTTTGGCTCAGTCACTGGTTTGCCTGTCTGTTTCAAGTAGAGATCAGAATCAGAATCAGGTTTAATATCACCGGCGTATGTCGTGAAATTTGTTAACTTTGTGGCAGCAATACAATGAAATACATGATAAATAAATGTACAGAAAAAACCTGAATTACATTCAGCATATGCTCTGTCTATTAAATTGTTAAATTAAAATAAGCAGTGCAAAGTAACAGAAATAAAAAAGTAGTAAGGTAGTGCTGATGGGTTCAATCTCCATTTAGAAATTGGATAGCAGAGGGGAAGAAGTTGTTCCTGAATCATTGAGTGTGTGTCTTCAGGCTTCTGTACCTCCTTTCCGACTGTAACATAGAACATAGAATAGTACAGCACAGTACAGGCCCTTCGGTCCACAATGTTGTGTCGACCCTCAAACCCTGCCTCCCATATAACCCCCCACCTTAGATTCCTCCATATACCTGTCCAGTAGTCTCTTAAACTTCACTAGTGTATCTGCCTCCACCACTGACTCAGGCAGTGCATTCCACGCACCAACCACTCTCTGAGTAAAAAACCTTCCTCTAATATCCCCCTTGAACTTCCCATCCCTTACCTTAAAGCCATGTCCTCTTGTATTGAGCAGTGGTGCCCTGGGGAAGAGGCGCTGGCTATCCACTCTATCTATTCCTCTTATTATCTTGTACACCTCTATCATGTCTCCTCTCATCCTTCTTCTCTCCAAAGAGTAAAGCCCTAGCTCCTTTAATCTCTGATCATAATGCATACTCTCTAAACCAGGCAGCATCCTGGTAAATCTCCTCTGAACCCTTTCCAATGCTTCCACATCCTTTCTATAGTGAGGCTACCAGAACTAGACACAGTACTCCAAGTGTGGCCTAACCAGAGTTTTATAGAGCTGCGTCATGACCTCGCGACTCTTAAACTCTATCCCTCGACTTATGAAAACTAATACCCTATAAGCTTTCTTAACTGCCCTATCTACCTGTGAGGCAACTTTCAGGGATCTATGGACATGTACCCCCAGATTCCTCTGCTCCTCCACACTACCAAGTATCCTGCCATTTACTTTGTACTTTGCCTTGGAGTTTGTCCTTCCAAAGTGCACCAGCTCACACTTCTCTGGGTTGAACTCCATCTGCCACTTTTCAGCCCACTTCTGCATCCTATCAATGTCTGTCCACAATCTTCGACAATCCTCTACACTATCCACAACACCACCAACCTTTGTGTCATCTGCAAACTTGCCTACCCACCCTTCTACCCTCACATCCAGGTCGTTAATAAAAATCACGAAGAGTAGAGGTCCCAGAACAGATCCTTGTGGGACACCACTAGTCACAACCCTCCAATCTGAATGTACTCCATCCACCACGACCCTCTGCCTTCTGCAGGCAAGCCAATTCTGAATCCACCAGGCCAAACTTCCCTGGATCCCATGCCTTCTGACTTTCTGAATAAGCCTACCGTGTGGAACCCTGTCAAATGCCTTACTAAAATCCATATAGATCACATCCACTGCACTACCCTCATCTATATGCCTGGTCACCTCTTCAAAGAACTCTATCAGGCTTGTTAGACATGATCTGCCCTTTACAAAGCCATGCTGACTGTCCCTGATCAGACCATGATTCTCTAAATGCCCACAGATCCTATCTCTAAGAATCTTTTCCAACAGCTTTCCCACCACAGACGTAACTGGTCTATAATTACCCAGACTATCCCTACTACCTTTTTTAAACAAGGGGACAACATTTGCCTCCCTCCAATCCTCCGGTACCACTCCCGTGGACAACGAGGACATAAAGATCCTAGCCAGAGGCTCAGCAATCTCTTCCCTCCTCTCGTGGAGCAGCCTGGGGAATATTACGTCAGGCCCCAGGGACTTATCCGTCCTAATGTATTTTAACAACTCCAACACCTCCTCTCCCTTAATATCAACATGCTCCAGAACATCAACCTCACTCATATTGTCCTTACTGTCAAGTTCCCTCTCATTGGTGAATACCAAAGAGAAGTATTCATTGAAGACCTCGCTCACTTCCACAGCCTCCAGGCACATCTTCCCACCTTTATCTCTATTCGGTCCTACCTTCACTCCTGTTTTCCGTTTGTTCTTCACATAATTGAAGAATGCCTTGGGGTTTTCCTTTACCCTATTCACCAAGGCCTTCTCATGCCCCCTTCTTGCTCTTCTCAGCCCCTTCTTAAGCTCCTTTCTTGCTACCCTATATTCCTCAATAGACCCATCTGATCCTTGCTTCCTAAACCTCGTGTATGCTGCCTTCTTCCACCTGACTAGATTTTCCACCTCACTTGTCACCCATGGTTCCTTCACCCTACCATTCTTTATCTTTCTCACCGGGACAAATTTATCCCTAACATCATGCAAGAGATCCCTAAACATTGACCATATGTCCATAGTACATTTCCCTGCAAAAACATCATCCCAATTCACACCCGCAAGTTCTAGCCTTATAGCCTCATAATTTGCCCTTCCCCAATTAAAAATTTTCCTGTCCTCTCTGATTCTATCCTTTTCCATGATAAAGGCCAGGGAGCGGTGGTCACTGTCCCCCAGATGCTCACCCACTGAGAGATCTGTGACCTGACCCGGGTCAATGAGAGGGGGGCCTGTGCTGGGTGATGGGGTCCTTAATAATGGACGACACCTTTCTGAGGCACTGCTCTTTGAAGACGTTTTGGTTTCTGCGGGAGCTGGTACCCAAGATGAGGCTAACTAATTTTACAATTCTTTGCAGCTTACTTCAATCCTGTGCAGTAGACCGCATACCAGACAGTGCTGCAGCCAGTCAGAATGCTCTCCATGGTACATCTGTAGAAGTTTTCAAGTGTTTTAGATGACAAACCAAATCTCCTCAAGCTGCTAATGAAATATAGCTGCTGTCTTGCCTTCTTTATAGCTGTATCGATATGTTGGGACCAGGTTAGATCCTCAGAGATCTTGACACCCAGGAATGTGAAGTTACTCACTCTCCCTACTTCTGATTCCTCTGAGGATTGGTTTGTGTCCCCTCGCCTTACTCTTTCTGAAGTCCACAATCAGTTCTTTGGGGTTGCTGATGTTGAATGCCAGGCTGTTGCTACGACACCACTCAGCTAGCTGGTGTATCTCACTCCTGTACGCCCTCTTGTCACCACCTGTGATTCTGCCAACAATAGTTGCATCATCAGCAAATTTATAGAGGCATTTGAGCTATGCCTAGCCACACAGTCATATTTATATAGAAGGTAGAGCAGTGGGCTAAGCACAGTGAGGTGTCCCAGTGTTGATCGTCAGTGCTTCCAATTCTACCTATTCCACCAGTTCCGGCAATTCCACTTATGGCAGCTTTTGGACTCGGTGGTAGCGTCCTTACGTCAACACCGAGCTCCCCTCGTCAGCCTTTGTCGGCTTTAATCGCTCATAGAAAATGGGGACGCATTGTTCAGTGTTCCAATAATCGGAAGATGCGGGAGAAAAGGAATCAAGAGGTGTGCAAATGTACACAAACTTAAATCATTGCAGTTAATATCATTCTTGCTTGGGTGCATGGCCAGTAACTTGTAGCCACACAGCTCTCCCACATTGAATAAATATTTAAACGAATGTAATCGAACTGCAAAACAGAAGTGGCTGCGAGAGCTTTTCACAGAGCACTCTGCCCCGACTATTTTGCTCCTTCTTTGGCTGTAGCTCTCCCTTCCGTACATGACTGATATCTGCAGCCCATTGGCAAATTGTCTGGGGCACTGGCTTGGTGTTAGGAGGCTCCTGATCTATGTCCGAGCAACATCATGCAGTCTGATTTAAACAGAAAACAAGCAAGACACACAAATGCTGGAGGAACTCAGCAGGCCAGGCAACATCCATGGAAAAGGGTATAGTCGACTTTTCAGGCCGAGGCCCTTCTTCTGGCCTGAAACGGCGACCGTACTCTTTTCCACAGAATGCTGCCTGGCCTGCTGAGTTCCTCCAGCATTTTGTGTGTTGCTTGGATTTCCAACATCTGCAGATTTTCTCTCGTTTGAGAAAGCAAGCAAGGTTAATTTTGTTGGGGTTTCTTTTTACCTTAGAGGTCTCATCGCACCCTAAACAGCCTTTCTACCCAGCAAGCGAGCCAAGAGTTGCTAGGCATATTCAAATTATGGCCGAGCTGGTGCATGAGGTTCTGTGGGCGCAGATGGGCACTGCGGCACCTCGTCACATCACGGCTGGAGAGAAGTGGGTCCGATCTCTAGTTTCACAGTGTAATCAGCGATGTGAGCCCCTGATCGGGGAATCAGGACAATGTCATCAGCACCTCAGAGGAGCAGATGAAGAACTCTTCTAAGCATGTGCAAACCAGCCAGATTTACTATGGGTCCTAAACCTTTGCATTTATGAGGTGGAATCCAGAGAAAACAAGCAGCCAGTGATTCTCAGTGCAGATTATTATTTTTCTATTTGCTCACAGGATGTGGATGTTGCTGACATTTATTGTCCATCCCTAATATCCTCAAACTGCAGAGGCATTTAAAAATCAGCCACATTCTTGAGTCACATGCAGACCAGACTGGAGAACGTAATCATCAGAATCAGGTGAGTTTTCACGGTATGTCATTATCACCGGTGACTAGATTTCTTCTGCTATTCCAAGCATATTTCGTTATTGAACCCTATCCCCCACATTCCCACCTTCTCTGTCACCTAGATCCATCTATCACCTGCCAGCTCCTGCCCCTCCCCGACACCCCCACCCCACCCTTTAATTCTGGCTCCTCCCTTTTTCCTTCCCAGTCCTGATGAATGGTCTCAGCCCAAAATGTCAACTATCCATCTCTCTCCATCGATGCGCTCTAACCCACTGAGTTCCTCCAGCATTTTGTGTGTGTTGCTCCAGATCTCCAGCATCTCTGGTGTCTCAAAGAGAGAAGGAGGAATTGTTTTAACCAGAAGATAGTGAATCTGTGGAATTCATTGCCACATGGTTATCAACTTCAACAGAACTCACACACCAGCCTCACAGCAGTGGAAACTGAGGCAGTTTCATATTCCTGGGGTGCACATCTTGTACAACCTCTCATGGTCCCAGAACACCTTCTATGTAATCAGGAAAGCCCGCCAACATTACTATTTTCTGAGGAGACTGAAGAGAGCTGGACTGTGCACAACAGGTTGTCAAAACTGCCCAAAGCATCACTGGCACTAGCCCACCTGCTATATACAGAAGGGGGCCAGAAAAAGGCCACAGAATCGTGAAGGATCCCACCCACCCTGCTCGTGGATTGTTTGTCCCATTCCCATCAGGAAGGAGGCTACGTATTCTCTTTTACACTTGTGTACTGGAAATGACATTAAACAACCTTGAATCTGGAGTCACAGGTGGCTATGGAGCCAGTGGATATATTTAAAGCTGCGGTTGATAGGTTCTTGATTAGTCAGGGTGTCAAAGGTTATGGAGAGAAGCCAGGAGAATGGGTTTGAGAGGCATAACAAATTAATAAATCAGCAATGATTGATTGGTGTAGACTTGATGGGCCGAATGGCCTAATTCTGCTCCTATGTCTTATGGCCTCACGCTCTCAGTTAATAAGTTTTCCTGGTAAGATTCGAACACACGACCCCTGGACTCTGGAAAGGTAGACAGACTAAGTTCCACGTACCTGCCCACCCCATGTTATCCCCCACGGATCTTTAGTGCCTCAGCGGGGCAGGTAGAACCTCCTTTTATGCCTTCTCCAAAGCCCAGTGCTTCACTGTTCTAACACCAGGTTTGGAGCACAGGGGGTAGTTGAACCCTGTCCCCACCTCTGGCTCTGCCAAACCATTACCAGGCACTGTTGCAGCACTACCAGCTCTTGCTCAAGGGTCTCGGCCCGAAATGCCGACTGTTAGTTCCCCTCCATAGATGCTACCTGACCTGCTGAGTTCCTCCAGCATTTTGTGTGCGTTGCTCTAGATTTCCAGCATCTGCAGACACTCATATATTTACTGTTGCATTTGTGAAGCCTTGGCACACAACGCAGCCCGGAATGGGGGTTGGGGGGGGGGGGGAATTCAGCTGCTTTGTGTGGAGATGTGGAGGAGTTTCTTTTCTCAGAAGGAAGTCTCTGTCTGTGGAGCTCTCTCTCCCCAGAGAGTAGTGGGGGTTGAGTCACACAAAATGCTGGAGGGACTCATGTCAGGCAGCATCTACGGAAATGAATAAACAGTTGATGTTTCATGCCGAGACCCTTCTTCAGGACTGGAAAGGAAGGAGGAAGATGCCAGAATATAAGGGTGGGGGGAGGGGGAAGAGGATAGCTCAAAACTAAAGCCAGGTGGGTGGGAAAGGTAAAGGGCTGGAGAGGAAGGAATCAGATAGGAGAGGAGAGTGGACCATAGGAGAAAGGGAGGGAGAAGCGGACCTAGGGGAAGGTGATAGGCAGTTGAGAAGAGGTAAGTGGCTAGAGTGGGGAATAGTAGAAGCAGGGAGGGGGAGGGAATTATTTTTAACCAGAAAGAGAAATCAATATTCAGGCCATTAGGTTGGAGGCTACCCAGACAGAATATAAGGTGTTGCTCTTCCACCTTGAGGGTGGCCTCATTCTGGCACAAGAAATAGCCATGGACCGACATGTTGGAACAGGAAAGGGAAGTGGAATTAAAATGTTTGGCCACCGGGAAGTTCCACTTTCGGCGGATGGAGCGGATGTGCTCGACAAAGCGGTCCCACAATTTACGATGGGTCTCATCAAAGTAGAGGATGCCACATCGGGAGCACCAGACACAATAGACGACCCCAATAGATCCATAGGTGAAATTTTGCCTCACCTGCAAGGACTGTTCGGGGCCCTGAATGGAGGCGAGGGAGGACATGAATAGGCAGGCATAGTACTTTGGCAACTTGCAAGGATAAGTGCCTGGAGGGAGTTCAGTGAGGAGGGACGGATGGACAAGGGAATCATGGAGGGAGCAATCCCTGTGGAAAGTGGAGGGGGGAGGTAAAGATATATTTGGAGGTAGGATCCCTTTGGAGATGGTGGAAGTTGTAGAGCATGATGTGTTGGATGTGGAGGCTCATGGGGTGGTAGGTGAGGAAAAGAGGAACTCTGTCACTGTTAAGGTGATGGGAAGATGAGGTGAGCATGGATGTTTGGAAAATGGAGGAGATGTGGGTGAGGGCAGTATCAATAGTGGAGGAAGGGAAGCGCTGTTCTTTGAAGAAGGACATCGGAATGCCACAACCTCGGAACAGATGCGCTGGAGATGAAGAAGCTAAGAGAAGGACAGATGTACAGAATCCTTAAGGGTAAGTGTAAGCAGGCTCTTTCTACTGGGGTTCAGTGAGACTACAACTAGAGGTCATAGGTTAAGGGTGAAAATTGAAAATATTTATGGGAAACCTGAGGGGGAACTTCTTCACTCAGAGAGTGGTGACAGTGTGTAATGAGCTGCTGGTAGAAGTGGTAGATGCAAGCTCTATTTCAACATTTCAGAGAAGTTTGGATAAGTACATGGATGGGAGGGGTATGGGAGGTTATGGTTCAGGTGCAGTTTTATGGGACTGGGCTTGGCAGCTTGGCACAGACTAGATGGGCGGAAGGGCCTATTCCTGTGCTGTAGTGTTTGATGACTCTATGACTCCAGAAAGGATTCACCAGGCTAGTGCTGTCCTATCAGAAGTGGCTGAAGGAATTAGATCTATATTCTTTGGAGTTCAGAAGAATGAGGTGTGATCTTATTGAAACATATCAGATCCTGAGGGCTCATAACAATGTAGATGTGGAGATATCACCACCAGTGGGAGAATCTCAAACAAGGAGACATAGCTACAGATCAAGGAGGCAGTCAATTAAAACTGAGATACATAAAAACGTCTTACAGAAGGTGGTGAATCTCTGAATTCTCTGCCCCAGTGTGATGTGGAGGCCAGATCACCTGGGGCATTTAACGAGGAGGGAGATACATTTCTGGAAGATTGTAGAATTGAGGGCTCTGGGGAACTGGCACAGAGAAGAAATGAGGCCTGGGGGCAGATCAGCCTCGATCACATTGAGAGGTGGGGCAGGCTTGAGGGGCTGAGTGGTCTGCTGCTCCTATTTTCTTACCTCCTTCAGCTCTCAATCCTCCTGACTGTATTCCCAACAACTGGGACTCATCCTTTGGTCCCCCTCCTGAGTAGCTGCTAATGCGTAAACTGGGAGCAAACACTCCCTTATTCACCTTGATCTCCCTTCTCCTGCCATTTCTAGTGACACTCGGAAACACTCTGGCCAATTTGATCTTTGCCTCTCAGTGGAAGATGGTGAACCAGCGGGGCAAAAGTAAGACCATAAGACCAAAAGACAAAGGAGCAGAAGTCGGCCATTCGGCCCATCGAGTCTGCTCCGCCATTTTATCATGAGCTGATCCATTCTCCCATTTAGTCCCACTCCCCCGCCTTCTCACCATAACCTTTGATGCCCTGGCTACTCAGATACCTATCAATCTCTGCCTTAAATACACCTAATGACTTGGCCTCCACTGCTGCCCGTGGCAACAAATTCCATAGATTCACCACCCTCTGACGAAAAAAATTCCTTCGCTTTTCTGTTCTGAATGGGCACCCTTCAATCCTTCAGTCATGCTCTCTCGTACTAGACTCCCCCATCATGGGAAACAACTTTGCCACATCCACTCTGTCCATGCCTCTCAACATTCGAAATGTTTCTATGAGGTCTCCCCTCATTCTTCTAAACTCCAAGGAATACAGTCCAAGAGCAGACAAATGTTCCTCATATGTTAACCCTCTCATTCCCGGAATCATTCTAGTGAATCTTCTCTGTACCCTCTCCAACGTCAGCACATGCTTTCTTAAATAAGGAGACCAAAACTGCCCACAGTACTCCAAGCGAGGTCTCACCAGCACCTTATAGAGCCTCAACATCACATCCCTGCTCCTATACTCTATTCCTCTAGAAATGAATGCCAACATTGTATTCACCTTCTTCACCACCGACTCAACCTGGAGGTTAACCTTAAGGGTATCCTGTATGAGGACTCCCAAGTCCTGTTGCATCTCAGAACTTCGAATTCTCTCCCCATTTAAATAATAGTCTGCCCATTTATTTCTTCTGCCAAAGTGCATAACCATACACTTTCCAACACTGTATTTCATTTGCCACTTCTTTGCCCATTCTTCCAATCTATCCAAGTCTCTCTGCAGACTCTCTGTTTCCTCAGCACTACCGGCCCTTCCACCTATCTTCGTATCATCAGCAAACTTAGCCACAAAGCCATCTATTCCATAATCCAAATCATTGATGTACAATGTAAAAAGAAGCGGCCCCAACACGGACCCCTGTGGAACACCACTGGTAACTGGCAGCCAACCAGAATAGGATCCCTTTATTCCCACTCTCTGTTTCCTGCCAATCAGCCAACACCCTATCCACGTATGTAACTTTCCTATAATTCCATGGGCTCTTATCTTGTTAAGTAGCCTCATGTGTGGCACCTTGTCAAAGGCCTTCTGAAAATCCAAATATACAACATCCACTGCATCTCCCTTGTCTAGCCTACTGGTAATTTCCTCAAAAAATTGTAATAGGTTTGTCAGGCAGGATGTTCCTTTAAGGAATCCATGCTGAGTTCTGCCTATCTTGTCATATGCCTCCAGGTACTCTGTAACCTCATCCTCGACAATCGACTCCAACAACTTCCCAACCACCGATGTCAAGCTAACAGGTCTATAATTTCCGTTTTGCTCCTTGCCCCCTTCTTAAATAGCGGAGTGACATTTGCAATCTTCCAGTCCTCCAGAACCATGCCAGAATCTATCGACTTTTGAAAGATCATCGCTAATGCCTCTGCAATCTCCACAGCTACTTCCTTCAGAACACGCGGGTGCATTCCATCTGGTCCAGGAGTAATCAGATTTCTCATTCACATAATGAGATTATCAGTGAGATTTGTGTGAGACCACAGCTATTAATGTGTAACTTGGTTGTGAAAGACAAGATCACTATTTTGTTAACCAGATCACACATCAGGTTCCCTGCACCCAGCAGCCCCCCCTCACCAGCAAGGAGGTCAAAGCCTTGTCCCTGCAGCTCAGCAGAACACAGAGTTCAACAACCTCTGTCATTTGGACTGGGTGGTTCTTATCGTGTTTACTCTGCCAGGAAAATTTCTAAAATGTAAATCAGAGACCAACAGCTTTTTTTTTAACAGGCATCCCTCTCGTTGTGTCACAAAGACCACGTGGAATTTATATGGATCTCTGCGATCATCGATGGGATCCGGGTATAGAGTAGGTAAAAGATCAGATGTGATGGCACCAAACAGTGCAACCTGCTTCCGCTTCTTGTCTTCTGATGCCCCCACTAGTCTGCTATTTATGTTCCAGAGCAACATCCTTGTACCCCACTTCACCTCACTACGGACACAAGAAAATAGGAGCAGGAGTCGGCCACACCGTCCCTCAAGCCTGCCCCACTATTCAATACAGAACTGAGATGGATGAAAGAAAGATGGAGGGCTATGTGGGAGGGAAGGGTTAGAGTGATCTTGCAGGAGGCTAAAAGGTCAGCACATTGTGGGCCAAAGGGCCTGTATTGTTCTACGTTCTTTGTTCTATGTATGTTCTAGAACAACACAACACAGGAACAGGCCCACCATATCTGTGTTGACCATGATGCCAATTCAAACCTATCTCCATTTACCTGCACATGGTCCATATCCCTCCAGTCCCTGCCTGTTTAAATGACTCTTTCATGTTGCTATTGCGCTTGTTTCCCCGGTAGTACACTCCAGGCGCCTACCACTCTCTATGTAAAAGATTTACTCCATACATTTTCTATAAACCTCCTCCTCTCACCTTAAGTTTGTCCTTGGCATTTCCACCCTAATAACAGTTTGACTTTCTACCCCCTCTATGCCCCTCAAAATCTTATAAGCTTCTATCAGGTCTCCCCTCAGCCCCTGTCACTCCGAGTTTGTCCAACCTCTCCTTATCGCTATACCCTCTAATCCAGGCAAGAACCTAATGAACCTCTTCTGCACCCTGCCAAAGACTCCACACCCATCCTGTAATGGGGTGACTAAAACTGCGGCCCAAAAAACATTTTATGCAGCTGCCACACGACTTCCTGACTTTGATACTTAACACACCAACCAAGGAAGGCAAACATGGCGTCCGCCTTCTTTTCCACCCTATCCACTTGTGTTGCCACTTTCAGGGAGATAGAGACTTGCACCTCATGATCCCCCTTCATATCAATGCTCCTTAGGGTCCTTCCAGCCACTCAGCGTAAATATTCCTCTTCTATGATCTTTCATGCCTGTAATAATCTGATGGAATGAATGGAGTCCGCTCATTAACCAGTGAGTGACAGCTGGCCTTACCACTGGGTAGAGACTTAGCTTTTCTCCATTTCCTCCTGGACTCCTAACTCCAGGAGTGCCACAGAGCCACTCAATACTCACTGCCAGCTGCCTGCCCCCAGACAAAGCCAGGACAGCTGAAGTTGCCTGGGATTCCATGCAGAGAATTAGCAGCTTACACCCTGGAGTTCAGGGTGTGAGTCCTCCCAACCTTCCGAGGCCTCACAGGCCGTGATGACTTGCCTCTGTTTTCTGGGTAGGGGCCCCACCCATTGTCCACCTTGGCACAGGGTGACGGCGCTAGTCCAAGCCTTCTGCCTCCATGAAGAGACCACAGGCACGTCTTGAGATCCAAATGGTGGCAGCATACCACTGCAGGTCTTGATGTGAATGTTTTGAGTTTGTGTCAAGAGAGGCTAAACAGGGTGGCTCTGCATTATCCAGAGATTCGAAGAATGAATGGTGATCTTATTGAGACGTGTCAGATCCTGAGCGGGCTTGACAAGCAGACATTGAGATGTTCCCACTCGTGGCTGAGTCTTCAACGAGGGGACACAGAGGATTCAGGCTTGGTCATTTAGATATGAGGTGTGTAGGAACATCACAGGCTGGGGCAAATCTCTGGAATTCTCTGCTCTGTAATGTTATGGGGAGGTTATGATCATTGGGGGGTTTTGGAAGGAGCAGTTCAAGTTCAAGTTTATTATCATCCTCCAGGCTATAAGTGCCATGAAGATTTGCTTTTTGCGGCATTAACACAGCATATTACAGACATGGCAAACATATACTGTAAATTAACATCAACTTAAATTAGCATTAAATCAAAGGTAAAAGATGAAATCATGGAACTGAAAACAGGGATAGACCAGTCATGATCACATTGAATGTCGGGAATGGCTTGATGGGCAGAGTGGCCTTCTCCTGCTCCTATTTACTTATGTTCTTGTTGGGGAGTCAAGAACTCTGGGCCTGTATTGACTGGAATTCAGAAGAATGAGGGGTGACCTAAATGAAACCTATTGAATGGTGAAAGGCCTTGATAGAGTGGACATGGAGAGGATCTTTCCTATGGAGGGAGAGTCTAAGACCAGAGGACACAGCCTCAGAATAGAGGGGCGTCCTAGAGATGAAGATGATTTTTTATAGCCAGAGAGTAGTGAATCTGTGGAATTTGTTGCCACAGGCAGCTATGGAGGCCAAATCTTTATGTATATTTAAGGCTGAGGTTGATAGATTTTTGATTGGTCAGGGCATGAAGGGATACGGGGAGAAGGCAGGAGATTGGGGCAGAGAGGAAAAGTGGATCAGTCATGATGAAATGTCGGAGAAGACTCACTGGCCAAATGACCTAATTCCACTCCTATATCCTATGGTCTTATGGGAATCTCACTCCATGACACTCCATACCCAGTGATTGGACATGTGCCTTTACTTTGTTTTTCTGTGGATGAAGGTGGGATATTGGCTCCTGGTTCTGCTTTAGAATTACCTCCTACTGTTTGAAGAGAAGGCACCAAACGGAAGTTGCTTGCTGCTGTGCAGGATAGAACAGCCCACTTGGTTGGTACTCATAATCTCAATACACCTTGCAATAAAGGACAATATGCCATTTATATTCCCAGTAGTGTTCATGCGTTACACATTTTGTAGTCCTAATCCATTTAAGTAAAAAAAATTGCTTTTTTCATTCTTCTTTCTGAAGTGGATAATCTTACATTTCCTCCCTTTGAATGTAAAACAAAGAGCATGGAAAAATACAGCACAAAAGCAGGCCCTTTAACCCTCAGAGTCTGTGCTGACTATGATGCCGATTTTAATTAATCCCATCTGCTTGCACATGATCCACATCCCTCCATTCCCTGCCTGTTCATGTGTCCGTCTAAATGCTTCATTATCAGCTTCCACCACCTACCCTGGAAGCGCATTCCAGGTACCCACCAGACTCTGTGTGAGAGAACTTTTCTCAGGCATAAGGACGAAAGAAAAATGGAGGGATATGTGGGAGGGAAGGCTTAGGTTGATCTTGGAGCAGGTTAAAGGGTCGGCACAACATTGTGGGCCGAAGGGCCTGTACTGTGCTATACTGTTCTATGTCCTATTAAAAGAGTACTGTCACAGTAAAGATGCTACAACTTCAGAAGCTACAGCTGCTCAGTAGATAACAGGCTCACCTTGCAGTCTGAAGGCTATGAGTTCAAGCCCCACAACAGACGCATGGGCATATAATCAAGTCTGCACTAACAGTTGGAAGAAAAAGATAGGGATTTAGTGGTGTTTTCCACACACTCTCTCAGGCCAGTGTTCAGCCTGATATGTGTGTGGGAGCTTACAGTTTGCTAAAACACTGGAGCCATATTCACTGTGTTACCAAAATACTGTAATGCTTTTTTTTTGAAAAGTATTTCATCAGATATAATGTGCCCTGGGATCTGAGGCAACAAACAAACTGTTGAAAGAGCTCAGCAGGTCGTGGAGGGAAATGGACAGTCAACATTTCAGGTCGAGACGGCCCAAAACATTAACTGTCCATTTCCCCTCACTGATGCTGCAGACCCACGAAGTTTCTCCAGTACTTTGAGTGTTGCCCCAGATTCCAGCACCTGCAGACTCTTGTGCCTCCATGCTCTGGGATCTATTGTACTACAGCAAGTTAGGCGACAGGACAGAAGAGTTTTGGATGAGCTCAAGTTGACAGATGATTATTCTTATGCTAAGTTAGCCAGAAGGAATTGCGGGTGGGGATCAAGTCCATTTTGGGCACCAAAGTGAGGTGTCTGCTTGGGAGCTGTAACATGTCTCACCTGTTTCAATGGAAACCAGAGACAGGCAGAGTATCGTTGCCATCATTTGTTACTGCGTGTACAGCATTGTTGCCCCAGGCGAACCTCACTCCATTAGCCAGTTCGCAAAACAGATTTGACACGTTCCCCAAAAACCCTCACCATTTTTTTTTGCAGATGCACCATAGAAAGCATCCTTTCCATGGCAACTGCTCCGCCCAAGACCGTGAGAATTTGGAGAGAGCTGTGAACACTGCCAAGTCTATCACGCAAACCAGCCTTCCCTCCAATGCCTCCGTCTACACTCCTCACTGCCTTGGGAGAGCAGCCAATGTAATCAAGGATCCCTCCAACCCTAGACATTTTCTCTTCTCTCCCCTCCCACTGGGAAGATGCAAAGGCTCGAGAACACACCCCACCAGGCTCATGGACAGCTTCTATCAAGATGAACTCTTGATATCCCAATCCACCTCATTACGGCCCTTACATTTTATTTCTCTGCCTGCACTGCATTATAACAATGTAACTGTATTCTGTTGTTATTTTCCCTTTGTAGTCTTGTGATGTACTTATGTACAGAATAATCTGTCTGGATGGCAAGCAAAACAAAGCTTTTCACTGTATCTTGGTACATGTGACAAGGATAAACCAATTCCAATACAACAGGCAGGATTTCCTAAACAAGAGAAAATCTACAGATGCTGGAAATCCAAGCAACACACACAAAATGCTGGAGGAACTCAGCAGGCCAGGCAGCACCTACGGCAAAAATGGACAGTCGACGTTTTGGGCCCAGACCCTACGGCAGGACTGCAGAAAAAAAGATGAGGGACAGATTTTAAAATGTAGGGGAGGGGAGGGAGAGAGAAACACTAGGTGATAGGTGAAACTGGGAGGGGGAGGGATGAAGTAAAGAGCTGGGAAGTTGATTGATGAGGTACAGGGCTGGAGAAGGGGAAATCCAATAGGAGAAAACAGAAGCTCATGGCAGAAAGAAAAAAGGGATTTCCTGATGGCCACCCATTCTAATTCTACTTCCCATTCCAACATGTTGATCCATGGCCTCCTCTACTGCCACAATGAGGCCACTCTCAAGTTGGAGAAGCAACACTTCATATTCCGTCTGGGTAGCCTCTAACCTGATGGCATGAACATCGACTTTTCCAGCTTCCAGCAATTTCTCCTTCCTCCCCCTTCTCTCTTTTTCTACTCCCCATTGACTTCCCTTTTACCCCTTCTCTTCTCCTCACCTCCCTCTGATGCCCCTCCTCCTTCCCTTTCTCTCATGGTCCACTCTTCTCTCCTGTCAGATTCCTTCTTCTTCAGTGCCTTACCTCCTCCACCTATCACCTCCCAGATTCTCCCCTTCCCCAACCACCCACCCACCTTCCCCCTCACCTGGTCTCATCTATCACCTGCCAGCTTGTACCCATTTCCTCCCCCCCCAACCTTCTTATTCTGGTTTCTTCCCCCTTCCTTTCCAGTCCTGATGAAGGGTCACAGCCTGAAATATCGACTGTTTATTCCTCTCCACAGATGCAGCCTGAGCTGAGTCCCCCCGGCATTTTGTGTGCGTTGCTCCAATGCAATGCGAATGGCGCAGAACAGCAGGAACAAGACACTGAGCAACGTCACAGTAGAAGGCACAGTGGGCAACCCCACAGAGAGGGATTGCACGTTGAGTCCTGGCAAGTCCTCTCATCATTGCCTTATGCCCCCTTGAGGTGGGCTGAATTCCTAGCCTGATGCTTGATGATACCCTTACTCTCAGAGACACTGCCAGAGACAAGGCATTCACAACACTTGCCTGAAAAAGCACATCTCCGATACAAAACAGGCGAACTGCAGCCTTGGCTTTGAACAAACCAACAGATTGGATTCCTGGGACTACATTCATTACACAAGCAACCTTAATTTCACAACATGACATAGAAAATACCCACTCATCGCCTTAATTAATAATCAATATTTTTTATCGCAAATCAGAACTGTGCATCGGGGGGAGGAGTCTATTTTATCACAGACTCGTGCTTGAGTCACATAATCTTTAAACTGCACAGGGCCGAAAGCTAAATCAGGGAGTTGTGAGAAAGGCATGCTGGAGAAATGAGGTAATTTGAAAGTGAGTTTTATTCAGCATAAGGAGCTGAGTGTTTCGAATCTGTTGCTCAATATGGCACCTGACAGAACTCTGTGTAATCCTTGCAGGGTCACTGAAGTAAATGATGACAGCTTTTGTGTGCTCTGATGGTGGTTCAAGCCACTTTAATCACAGGAAGTGCAGGAGGAACCCAGCAAGTCTGAAATGTTGATTGTTTATTCCCTTCTGTAGATGCTGCCTGAATTATAGAGCTCCTCCAGCACTGTGTGTGTGTGTGTGTGCGTGCATCTGCAGGAAGTTTCATTAACTCTTGAAGCCCTGAGCATTCTTTGTTAACTCTCTTCCTGCCCACCTTCCTACTGCATCCCTCCACCCTGGAGCACTCAATGGCCTGGGAAATCTAAGTACCATTTAAACGTTGTCCATTATCTTTGATCTAGTTTATTAAAGATCTTCTACTTCTTTTCAGAAAGTTTCAAGAGTTCTGGAAAAGTTTGGAGTGGGTGGGCAAAAGGGCTGGAAGAAACTAAATGGGCCAAATGGTTTTCTAGCAACAGTCAATGACCAGCCAAAATCTGAGAATTCCAGGTGATTCCCACCTCTTCCCCCCGATACTTGGCTGAAGGGCTCCTGGCACAGTTACAGCCACAATGACTGATTCTGTGTCCGGTGACCAAGGAACAAACAGCCCCGGCTTACATGGCCAGCATCCACGGAACCATCCACTCCAGTGGGAGGCCATTCAGCCCTCAGTATCCATACTAGCTGTTTGAAAGACTGCTCCAAGCAGAGCACAGCTCTGCTGCTGCTTCTCCTTCTCCGCTGCTGCTTGATCCCTCAGAACCCTGTAAGTCGTTTCATAAGCAAGCTACCTACTTCCCAAAATGCGTGCAAGCTGCAGAAAAATTACCAAGCAGGGAGGGAAAAAGAAGGGTGATTTGTTTCACACTGGCAGTTAAACAAATGAAAGGATTTTATTTGGTCAATTGACTCCAAAACCAGTGTTTACAGCTGCCCATGCTTTTAAGAGATTGCTCTCCAATCCTAATAGCTTTTTGAAATACATCAAAATGACCTCGTCAACATCCCAGCCCACAGTGGCAGCATGCAGTCAGAGGGGTTTTTTTTCAAAAAGTTGCCAGAAAATTGACAAAACTGGTGTGAGCTATACCTTCTATTGAAAACCTGAGGCATGGTAATTACTCCAGACAATTCCACACACACACACACACACACACTCACATCAATACACATACAGTACACACACACACATGCATTTACATAGACACACACACACACAGATAATGTAAATATTCATGTTCATGGACACACACACAAGCAGACGGATATTCATGTGGACACACACTCACACAGAGTCAGAAAAGTGTGCATGGCAAGCAAGTTTTTAGTCACTAACCTCGTACTCTGTAACAACATCCGCACTTTGCCAGGACCTTACGAAACAAATGTTGGCACGCGCAGCCTGACCGCTGGTGCCCACTCTTCATGCTGCCTGGTTGGCACTCATGCCAGCCTGCCGTGGCGACTGAGGTACCTTGGCCATGTACACGGAGAGCCAGCAGTCGGGGTGGGCAGCTGCTCTGTGTGCACAGATATACATGCGAGGAACCTGCTCACTCCAGAACAGGCACAGCACATGAAGTAACGGTTTGCTTCTCTTAGAAGCGGGTGGAGACTGCCTTCACTCGCGTGCTCGCTCTCTCTCTCTCTCTCTCTCTCTCTCTCTCTCTCACAATCTGTGACTCTTCCAGCAATCAAGGACCACCCCCTCTGCTGCTCTCTGCAGCACTGACTGCAGATTCTGAGGCCTTGCAAAGGGTTGAGAGCACACAAGCTTTTTGTACAGCTGGGTAAAAGTCCAGAGTAATCGTCAACCATTCCAGCGGCCTGAGCTGACAGTTGTCTCCAAGAAAACTCTGCATCCTGACTGACTGAGGCAAAATTCCAAGCTGCTTGCTTTAGTGTCTGCCTGTGAGCTCGATGAAAACCAGGATCGGAGTGAAACAGTCTAAAAATGGAAAGTGTGTGGAACAGTTGCAAGTTAATCCAATGGGTGGGTCTGGGTTGGGGGCTCGTGGAGAAGGGGTTCTCACTACCTAGTGTGCTTTCCAAAACTGGGGCTGATAGCCCTCTCTCTACGTTCTGCATGGCCTGTAACCCAGTCTACTGCCAACACCAGTACACTCAGTTCAAGTGGCAGTCTTAAAGGCATGACACTCTTTCCAAGCTAGTGACGAAAGGTCACATAGAACCATTTTTACAGGAGTGACAGTTTCACAGGCAGATCACGAAAATGTAGAGCAAAGATTTACATGTATCGATCAGGCACAGCAAGAGTACATGGTACCAGGCTCTGTAAGACTGACCGGACACCAGACTCTCATGTGTCAGTAAAGCAGCCAGTATAATCAAAGACCTCACCCACCCCAGACATTCTCCCTTTTCCCCTCCCATCAGGCAGGAGATACAAAAAAACTTGCAAGCACGTACCACCAACCCTAAGGACAGCTTCTACCTTTCTGTATAAGACTGCTGAATGGTCCCCTAGTAAGATAAGATGAACTCTTGACTATGTCGTTGTGATCTTGTACCTTATTGTCTGCCCGCACTGCACATTCTGCGTCACTGTGACACTTTATTCTGCATTCTGCTATTGTTTTACCCTGTACTACCCCAATACACTGTGTAATGATCTGATCTGTATGAACAGTAGGTAAGGCAAGCTTTCCACTGTAACTTGGTACATGTGACAACAATAAATTAATTTCAATTCCAATGCCCAACAGCAGCAGACGCCGTGTGCGAAGCAAGCAGACAACCATCAAAGATAAGTACAGGGTCCACAGCACGTCAGGAGGGGGAGGTCTCCTGTACAGCTTGCTTTTCAGAATCACATCTTGGGTTGCTGTAGCGGAGCCAAGCCTTAGGAAACGCCCCATCTCCGCTGATGTGCTGCAGGAGACCTTGCCGACAGAGATGCCCAGCGAGCCAGCCAGCAGCTGTGGAGCATTTCTCCGCCCCAGACGGAAGCCAGAGCTGCCATCCTGAAGTGGCTCAGGTCTAGAGTGAGGGGCTAAGGGCATTTGGAGGAGAGTGGGGTGCACAAAGGTGCACAGAGTCAGTGACTGCACCCACAGCAGATCCGTGATGGGAAGGAACTGACTGGCGTTTTGAGAAAGGCCCAAAGATAATGCTTCTCGAGCACCTGATAGCCAGGGAGCAGCAACAAGGTCTTCGCAATGAGACGCCTGATACTCCCATTAGTGATCAGACACAGCATCAGAGCAGGAGGAAGAGGAGAGGTGGGAGGAGAAGGACAAAAAAAAGCAGGATGGAGAAGGAGGAGGAAGAGGGATGAAGGAAGAATGATGCAGAGGAAAGGATGCTGGAGATGGAGGGTGAAGTGGAGAAGAGGAATGGAGGAGTTTGGGATCCCTTTTCTGGCAGTGCAGTTGAGGACTGCTCAGTGGGGTTACTCTTTCTATGAGACAATGCCTGATTGAAACCGCGACACTTCAGTGGATGAGCCAGTCAGTATCCCAATGTAGCAAGATCGGGACAACATGGAAGTGACATTTGACCCGCAGGGCAATATGGTGGGTCAGACAGCAACTATGGAGAGGAATAAACAGTCAACACTTCAGTTCTTGGCCCAAAACATTGACTGTTCATAGACACTGCCTGACCAGCTGAGTTTCTCCAGCATTTTGTGTGTGCTTCTCTAGATTTCCAGCATCTGCAGAATTTCTTGTGTTTATGACTTGACCCAGCTCTATCCTGAGAGAATGTAACTCTTCCCCCCTCAGTTAACAATTCACATTTAAATGCCTCGGCCACAACAGTCCTGCTGACCAGAAGCTCAACTGGTAACATCTGCCTCTCTCATCACTGCGTCTAAATCCTGCATCTTCCCACCTTTCAGCCCAGTGGGAACACATTCAGCACACATACCATGCCAGCTTTTCAACAGGAATTGTTGATGATCATTGAATACTGTCATATCCCACAATATCAGTGTCTTCTGGAGCTCTGCAGGGGAAATTTAACGGGTTGTCAGAGGAGTGACTGTTCGTGGATATTTCTGAGATAATGAGATCACTAGGTGGCAATAGACAGGGAGACTACTAAAGCAAGATTGCAACTCCCCCTTTTCTTTCAGCCCCCACCTTAACCCCATCACTGCTGAGGTCTGATTGGCCCAGGCCCCAGCGTATTTGGGAAAATACGCAACAGCTTTCCGCAAGGGCAGTACAATGGTGTAGCAGTTGGAGCTGCTGGCTTACGGCTCCAGAGACATGGGTTCGGTCCAACGTTCGGTGCCTGCTAGGTGTGGAGTTTGCATGCTCTCCCCATGACTGTGTGGGTTCCTAGGTTGTTAGGTAGGAGGGGCTGCTGTAAATTGACCCCTGGTGTGTGGGTAAGCAGTGGAATCCTGGGTGAGTTGACGGGAACTTGGAAGGAGTAAAATGGGATCAGTGTAAATGAGTCATTGATGACTGGCACAGATTTGATGGACTGAAGGGCTTGTGCTGTATCTCTCTATGACCCTATAAAGTGTCCATAACCTCAGCTATGCTCTCTGGAACTCGTAAAGATTTTGGACACCTCCACCAAATTTCCCCTTAGTCTTTGTTGGTCTCAGAACAACCCAAAGTTATGTTTAGTGGAATTTAGTGGGAAACTCCCTGGCCACGTTCAGGCACTTTTTGGGCTGTAATCTCTTGACTAGAACAAAAACAGACCTCCTCGGTTGTCCTGCTGTTCTCTGCCCTCTTCACCAGCTTGCCCTACCAAAGTGCTCAGCTGGCAAACAAAATAAAAAACACTGGAAACCCAAGACCAACATTTATCGACAGCCAATATTTTCAACCTGTGAACTAACTCGCTTTGACAACCTCCTCCTGTTTTCAAGAGCAGTGCCTTTTCCCTGGAGAACAGCGAAGTACTTTGTGTAATCTTCAGCTTGTTGATGGTGCACCTGAGTGCTGATACAATGCTTGTGTGGACTGGGCAATGAACTAGTGTTGAGCCACACTTGCATTCTGGACCAGGACAGAGGGTGAATCAGCCAAGTTTCCTGGTCCTATTTCTGTTCAGTGACTGTTGCAATAAAGTGTTAGCCCACAAACTTTTCTAGCAAGGCATTTCACTCTCTCCCATTGTGGAGGAGCCCATCTCCCCTTCTGATATGATGAATATACAGATAGATATTGGCATCAGTGAGTGAAGAGAGGAGGAGGTGGCTGTGGGTGGGAGGGGGAGGGAGGATGGATTGACAACATTAGCTTCCTCTCTCATTTTAAATACGACTTTGCCACTTTAAGTGATTATCTTTTCATGAACTGTGTTATAATCCTGCCAATATTTACCAAATGACATGCAGCTTCTGTATAAACTCCATCGGTGTTCACATTCAAACACAGAACAGGATCCTTCAGCAGGAGCAGGCCCTTCAGCCCATCATGCCCATGCTGGACATGATGGCAAATTACACTCATCCTTTTTGCCTGCACTGAAGAGGAAAAGAAATAGGAGCAGAACTACGTCATTCGGCCCATCAGGTCAACTCTGCCATTTGATCACAACTGATTTATTTTCCCTCTCAACCCTGCCTTCTTCCTGTAACCTTTGACACCTTTACTAATCAAGAGCCTTTCAAACATTGTTTTAAATATACCCAGTGATCTGGCCTCCAAAGCCGTCTGTGGCGAAGAATTCCACAGACTCACCACCTTCTGGATAAAGCAATTCCTCTTCATCTCTGATCTAAAGGGACATCTTTCTATTCTGTGGTCACTATTGGAAACACCCTCTCCACATCCTCTCTATCCAATATATACAGTATTTCACTATTTGGTAGGGTTCAATGAGATCCCCCCTCATTCTACTAAACTCCAGTAAGTACAGGTCCAGAACCATCAAACGTTCCTCATACATTAACCCTTTCATTCCCAAGATTTTTCTCGTAAACCTCCTCTGGACCCTCTCCAATGCCAGCATATCTTTTCTTAGATAAGGGGCTCAAAACTGCTCACAATACTCCAAAAGCGGTCTGACCAATGTCTTTTATATCCTCAGCATTACGTCCTTGCTTTTATTTTCTAGTCCTTTGGAAATGAGTGTGACATTGCATATGATGTCCTCACCACCAACTCAACCTATAAGTTAACCTTTAGGGAATCCTGCACTAAGACTCCCAGGTCTCTTTGCTCCTCAGATTACTGAATTGGCTCCCTGTTTAGAAAATAGTCTACATCTTTATTCCTTCTATCAAAAATGAATGACGATACACTTGCCCACACTGTATTCTATCTGGCACTTCTTTGTCCATTCCCCTAATCTGTCCAAGTCCTTCCTGCTTCCTCAACTCTAACTACCATTCCACCTATCTTTGTATCATCTGCAAACTTGGTCACAAAGCCAATAAATCTGTCATCCAGGTCATTAACATATACCATGAAAACTAGTGGACCCCAAACTGACCCCTGTGGAACACCTCTCATCACCAGCAGCCAACCAAAAAAGGCCCCCTTGTCATGGTCTGGTCTGTGAAGTCCGTATTCCGGTTCACGGTCCAGTCCATTGACCCTTGCTCCAGGTTTTCCTGTCTACCCTGTTTCTGTTCTTGTTGAGCTCTAATTGAGGCAGCTGATACTCGTTGGGGCTGGCTGCATAAATACCTCCAGAGACCAGGCTGTGGTTGCTGGATTGTTCTTGTCCTTACTCCTTGTATCCCTTCCCCTGCCTTCTGTTTCCTCGCCTGAAGCCCTGCCTTGTCTTGCCGGTAACTCTCGCCTCGCCTGAAGTTCTCGTTTCGCCTTGCATTGCCTGAAGCCTTGCCTGGTCTTGCTGGTAACTCTCGCCTCGTCTTGCTTTCAGTCTTGTCCTGGAGCCACCCCGTACCTAGCTCCCTTCCTGTCCCTTGCCTCTGCCGGGTAAGTCAGCCCATCTTGCCGTTACTTGCAGTTGGTTCTGTCCCTTCCTGTCCCTAGCCTCCGTCAGGTAAGCCAGGCCGTATTGCCATTACCTGCAGTTGGTTCTGTCCCTTGCCTCCATCGGGTGGTGATCCGCGCCCTGCCCAGGAGGTTCCTCCGGCCTCCTGCCAAGCCTCACCTCAAGTCTCTAGCCTCAAGCCTGAAGACTCCAGCCTCATCCTGCCTGCCTGCCAAGCCTTGTCCTTGCCTAGTTCTGGGGTCCGAGCCAGAGGCAAGACCCAGATACTGGGTCCTTGTCCAGTCTCTGGCTCGGAGTCCAAGCCCGGGCTCCTCGCTCTCTTGTCCAGTCCTGTTCCGGGTTCCCGGTTTTTGTGCCCATGTCCTTGCCCTCACTGTGTATCCTAGTCCTGTCCTGAGTACTTCAGTGTCTGTGTCTTGCACTTGGGTCCGTTCCCAGCCACCCTGTATGACACCCCTTCATTCCAACTCCTCAATTTCTGCAAATCAACCAATCTCCTGTCCATTCTAGTATCTTCCCTGTAATACCATGGGCTCTTATCTTGTTTAGCAGCCTCATGTGCAGCTAGACATATGATCCATATCTCTCTATTCCCTGCACGTTCGTGTGTCTGTCTGACAGCCTCTTAAACACCTCGACTGTATCTGCTTCCGTCACCACTCTCGGCAGCGCATTCCAGTCACCCGCCACTCTCTGTAAAAAAAACTTGCTGACTTACTTCATTAGAGTTTTGAGGAGATTTGGTTTGTCACCAAAGACTCTAGCAGATTTCTACAGATGTCCTGTGGAGAACATTCGAACCGGCTGCACCACCGTCTTGTACGGAGGGGCCACTGCACAGGATCGGGAAAGCTGCAGAGAATTCTAAACTCAGCCAGCCCCATCATGGGCACTAGCCTCCCATCATCAAGAACACCTTGAGGAGGTGATGCCTCAAAATGGAGGCATCCATCATTAAGGACCCCCATCACTCCAGTCATGCCCTCTTCTCATTACTAGAGGAAGTACAGGAGCCTGAAGACACACACTCAATGTTTTAAGAACACAATCGGTCAAAAGGGATGAATTAAAGGGGAAAGAGAGGCACAACTTTAAATTGAAGAGCAGCGTTTTGTGACAAATGCACTAACACACACAATCACGTCCTCTCAGCCTGATGAATGTCACGTTGGTAGATTGGTGTGCAGCTTCGCTCCGCAGCCAGCATACGTTTACCAAAGCAACCACCTTGGCAGGCTCACAATGTTTCTTTCACATATGTATATAATTAACAAGAGGTGCAAGTTGTGACCTAAGTAGTGGTAGTTTATAGATCTAATCTTGCCAAGGGTTAAAGTTCAAGCTCACAAATATTAAACTGATGGTCACCATGCCAACGAAAAGTCATGGAAGCCAGTACATCTTTGCAAAAGTGCAAGTGGAAGATTTATCTGCATGAGCATCACTGAACCTTAACACAGTTCCAGCATTTACAATGTAGTATCACACAGTGCTGGCCACTCGGAGAAGCACTTACCCTGTCAGAGCATGGGAACAGGCCCTTTGGCCCACCAAGTCTGTGCTAATCAACGACCACCCATTCACACTGATCCCACTTTATTCTCTCCACATTCCCATCAACACTCCCCCTCAAAGATTCTACCCCTCATCCACACTCTGGGGCAATTTACAGCAGCTGATTAACCCATCAACCTGCATGTCTATGGGATGTGCGAAAAAATTTGGAGCACCTGGGGGAAGTCCATGCAGTCACAGGGAAAACATGCAAACTCTACACAGACAGCACTGGAGGATAGAATCGAACCCGAGTCACTGGGGCTGTGAGGCAGTGGCTCTACCTGCTGCATCACTCCACCATAAGATACATTCCATCTAAATGAATGCTGGCGCCCTTCGGCCTATTAAAGGTAAGGTTCCCCAAGAAGCAGGTTAACAGGAGCCTGCCAGTGAGAGAGAGCTGTCCCTACAGGCTCATTGTGATAGTAGTCCCAAACAGAGAAGTCACTTTGAAGCACTTAAAGCCCTCCATTGCTGGAGTACAGTGATATTTTCTTTATTTTCAATGCTTCTTCCTTGGAGTGTTGGCACGTGGCCAAGTGGTTAAGGCGTCGGTCTAGTGGCCTGAGAGTCACTAGTTCGAGCCTCAGCTGAGGCAACGCGTTATGTCCTTGAGCAAGGCACTTAACCACACATCGCTCTGCGACGACACCGGTGCCAAGCTGTATCGGCCCTAGTGCCCTTCCCTTGGACAACACCAGTGGTGTGGAGAGGGGAGACTTGCAGCATGGGCAACTGCCGGTCTTCCATACAACCTTGCCCAGGCCTGCGCGCTGGAAACCTTCCAAGGCGCAAATCCATGGTCTCACGAGACTAACGAACGCCTATTTTATTTATATTCCTTGAATAGACACAGCCCAGTCCATCACCATCCTACCCTCCACTGATCCCGTCTACCCTTCCTGCTGCGTTGGGAAAGCAGCCAATGACCCCTCCCACCCTGGACATTCCCTCTTCTCCCCCTCTCATCGGACTGAAGGTACAAATACCTGAGAACATAGCTTCTACCCCATTGCTGTAACAGTCTTGAATGGACCCTTATACAATGATAATGAACTCTTGGCCTCACAAACTACCTCATTATGACCTTACACCTGCCCGCTGGCCTGCATTGCACTCTCTCTGTAATTGTAACACTGTATTCTGTTACTGTTTTTCCTCTTGTACTTTGATGTACTTACATTTTGAATTATAATTTGAATTATAATTGAATTACAATTCCCAATTAATTACCAATGCTATTAGTTAAGTAATGACATAAAGGGATATGGAGCCAAGATTTTCAACTTTGGAAAGTCTCATACCCAATCTTAAACATACTGTGTGCTACTCTGAAGAAATATTTGTATAGTACTTGTGAGTGGTCTTTATGCCAAAATGGGCAGGAGCTAAGCTGGCATCAGAGGGCTACTTCTTCCAGCTCATCTGTGAAACAGCTTAAATTCTTCTCTTTAATGCCTCTTTTTTCCTTTTCAAGGTGGCTGGGGTCCTGTCGGAGTCCATGATTTATAGCTGCACTCAAACTGTAGTTCCACTCGGTGGTGGGTTCCCATTTTGATATCTCCAGGAGCAGCCTGGAAAGTGCATTCAAGGCCTTTAGGGGTGCGGCATCGGGAGGTCCCTGCTGACAATTCAATTCACCAAAAAAAAACTGGAACGTCACGGAGATCAGAACATCGAGTCAGCAGGTGCAGCTGCTGGAGGCCTCTGCACTTGGGCGACCTCTCTCCTCTCTCCCCCCTTCACCTCTCTCTCTCCCACTCTTACTCCTTCTCCTTCCCCCTCTCTCTCTGCTTTGCTATTGCTTGCTTGTTGAGGGCTGATGCTTTCTGATGGAACAGGTGCAGGGAGGGTTGATGCTTTGTTGCTGTTTGTGCGTGCGAGGCGGGGTGAGAGGGCTTCGGGGTTCGAAAGTTTTTCTGTTCATTCTTTGGGGTTTTTCTTGTGTTTCATGGATGTCTGCGAAGGGTAAGAATTTCAGGTTGTACTCTGTGTAAATTCTCTGATATTAAATTGAACTATTGAACCGAATCTTCTTTGAGCTCAGGACAACAGACTTAGTCCAATTCAGCACAGAGGAACTGAACCATCCTGTGCTGGAGCCAGGTCAGGTGCCTGGCTACCTGACCCAAACTGGACAGGAGCCAACAATACTTGGATGGGTCTGTTGCATATTCTGCAGGAACATTTGGGCTTGGGTTGGATTGGGTCAGATGACTAAGTCTGTTGTCCTGAGCTCAAAGAAGATTCAGTTCAATAGTTCAATTTAAATCTGAAATTTTGAAATTCTATTGACCTGTGCTGATGCCAACCTGGTACCCACATCCCAAATCATGTCCCACCCCACCACTGTGCTCACTGACCCCTGCCCACCATTACTCCAGGGCGCTTAGGTGCGACTCGAGTAGCAGCAACACTCTCAATGGATACGACTAAATATTCCCGTTTCAGCCTGATACAGCTAAAAAGCACAACTGCTTCTAAGGTCAGTACAGTCAACAAAGATGTCTTAATACATTTTAACAAACTATCGCTGCTCAAAACCAACAGAAACAACACTGATTGTGGTCGGAAACGCCCATGTAGGACACTCCGGAGGAAGCGCAGGTGTAGATCGGGGTTAAAAAGCGTTTAAGGAAACGGGGTTTTAAACTCCCTATTCCGACTATCTTGCTGGAAAACGTGCAGTCTCTGGTGAATAAAATTGATAATCTCAGAGCTACGGTGTTGAATCAGAGGGACATTAGGACCACGTGTGTCCTTTGTTTCACGGAATCCTGGTTAACCCCTTCTGTACCGGATGCAGCGATCCAGAACGATGGGTTTACTATACACCGTTAGGATAGATCTATAGAGTCTCTCAAAAGCAGAGGCGGAGGAGTATGCCTCATGATCAACTCTTCTTGGTGCACAAATATATCAGTGCTGTCCCAATTCTGCTCACCAGACCTGGAATATCTAGCAGTTAAGTGCCGTCCTTTTTACCTACCATGGGAGTTCTCTGAGGTCATTTTGGTAGCAGTTTACATTCCATCTCAGGCCAATGTCAAGTAGGCTTTAGATGATCTGAGTAATGGGATCAACATGCACAAAACAGTGCACTCTAATGCCTTCACCAGTGTTTTGGGAGATTTTAACCAGGCCACTCTGGAAAAAATCACTAAGAAACTACCATGAACAGATCACTTGCAATACCAGAGAAAACAACACACTGGACCATTGCTACACCACCATCACAAATGCCTACCCTGCTATTCCACGCCCTCACTTCGGGAAGTCTGATCACCTGGCTGTACTTCTACTCCCTGAGTATAGGCAGAGATTGAAGACTGCAGCACCAGCAGTGAGGACCAAGAAGGTATGGACAAGGGAAGCACAGGAGCACCTACAGGACTGCTTTGAATCGGTGGACTGGACTGTATTCAGGGATTCATCTTTGAATCTGGATGAGTATGCTGCAGTTGTTACTGACTTCATTTAAACCTGTTTGGATGAGTATGTGCCTACAAAGACTTACTGTACGTTCCCAAACCAAAAGCCGTGGATGAACCAGGAGGTACGTTGTCTGCTGAAGGCCAGATCTGTGGCATTCAAGTCTGACAACCCAGGCCTGTACCAGAAAACCAGGTATGATTTGCGGAGGGCTATTTCAAGGGCGAAGAGACAAATTTGAACCAGGTTGGAGGTGATATTAGATGCACGGCAACTCTGGCAGGGTCTGCAAGACATTACTTCCTTCAAAGCGAAACCCAATAGCATGAATGGCAGCGATGCTTCACTACCAGATGAACTCAACGCCTTCTATGCACGCTTTGAAAGGAGAACATAACTACAACTGTGAAAATCCTTGCTGCACCTGATGACCCTGTGATCTCTGTCTCAGAGGCTGATGTTAGACTGTCTTTAAAGAGAGTGAACCCTTGCAAGGCAGAAGGTCCCAATGGAGTAGCTGGTAAGTCTCTGAAAACCTGTGCCAACCAACTAGCAGGAGTATTCAAGGACATTTTCAACCTCTCACTGCTACGGGTGCAAGTTCCCACTTGCTTCAAAAAGGCAACAATTATACCAGTGCTTAAGAAGAATAATGTAGGCTGCATTAATGACTATTGCCTGGTAGCACTCAAATCGACAGTGATGAAATGCTTTGAGAGGTTGGTCATGACTAGACTGAACTCCTGCCTCAGCAAGGACCTGGACCCATTGCAATCTCAATGGCTCTCCACGCGACTTTAGACCACCTAGACACCACGAACACCTATGTCAGGATGCTGTTCACTGACTATAGCTCAGCATTTAATACCATCATTCCAACAATCCTGATTGAGAAGTTGCAGAACCTGTACCTCCCTCTGCAATTGGATCGTCGACTTCCTAACTGGAAGACCACAATCTGTGCAGACTGGTGATAACATACCCTCCTCGCTGACAATCAACACTGGCACACCTCAGGGGTGTGTGCTTAGCCCACTGCTCTACTCTCCGTATACACATGACTGTGTGGCTAGGCATAGCTCAAATACCATCTATAAATTTGCTGACGATGCAACCATTGTTGGTAGAATCTCAGGTGGTGATGAGAGGGCGTACAGGAGTGAGATATGCCAACTACTGGAGTGGTGCCACAGCAACAACCTGGCACTCAACGTCAGTAAGACAAAAGAGCTGATTGTGGACTTCAGGAAGGGTAAGACGAAGGAACACATACCAATCCTCAGAGGGATCAGAAGCGGAGAGAGTGAGCAGCTTCAAGTTCCTGGGTGTCAAGACCTCTGAGGATCTAACCTGGTCCCAACATATTGATGTAGTTATAAAGAAGGCAAGACAGTGGCTATACTTTATTAGGAGTTTGAAGAGATTTGGCATGTCATTAAATACACTCAAAATCTTCTATAGTTGTACCATGGAGAGCATTCTGACAGGCTGCATCACTATTTGGTATGGGGGGTGGGCTACTGCACAAGACCAAAAGAAGCTGCAGAAGGTTGTAAATCTAGTCAGCTCCATTTTGGGTACTAGCCTACAAAGTACCCAGGACATCTTTAGGGAGCGGTGTCTCAGAAAGGCAGCGTCCATTATTAAGGACCCCCATCACCTAGAACATGACCTTTTTTCACTGTTACCATCAGGCAGGAGATACAGAAGCCTGAAGGCACACACTCAGGGATTCAGGAACAGCTTCTTCCCCTCTGCCATCTGATTCCTAACTGGACATTGAAGCTTTGGACACTACCTCACTTTTTTAATATACAGTATTTCTGTTTTTACATGTTTTTAAAATCTATTCAATATACATAATTGATTTACTTGTTTATTTATTATTATATTTTATTTTATTTATTATTTTTTTCTCTCTGTTACATTATCTATTGCATTGAACTGCTGCTAAGTTAACAAATTCCACATCACATCCTGGTGATAATAAACCCGATTCTGTTCTGTTCTGATTTTAAAATTCTCCTGCAGGCTTTCAGTCTTGCCCCTCTCTATCACTGCTACCTCCTTCAGCCATTATAATCAGCAGGATCGCCATACTGCTCTCAGTAAGGTCTCGAAAGTTGCCGCTGTCCATTGCTCCCCACTGGTGACTGTGTCCTAAGCCCTGGATTTCCTTCTCGAAAGCTCTCCTTCTTCAAAAGCAACTTTTTGTCCAAGCTTTTAGATATCTGCAGAGGATTGTAGCCTCAGCCAGCTCCATCACAGGCACAACCCTCCTTACCATGGAAGACGTCTTCAAAAGGTGATGTCTCAAAAAGGCGCATCCCTCCCCACACAGGACATGCCCACTTCTCATTACTACCATTAGGGAGGAGCTACAGGAGCTTAAAGACTCACAACATTTTAGTTTCCTCCCCTCCATTATCAGATTTCTGAATAGCCCATGAACCGACATTATTTATTCATTGTAACTTACAGTAATTTTTGTCTTGCACTGTACTGCTACCACAAATCAATAGAGCTCACAATACAAGCCAGTGATAATAAACCTGATTCTGATTCTAGTATCTCCCAGGAATTGAAGATTTTCCAACTGGAAGAGAAGTGGTAGAAATGATGTTTAAAAATGGAGGTGTTTATTCACTTCGATCTCTTCTGTTAATTAATCCTGGAAGTGCAGATATTTGTTGGAAGGCTGGAAAGCGCTTGTTCAGGAGATTCAGGTTCTTTCAAGGGTTTGCTTGCTCTCAGATTGGTGTGGGAAGCGGGAATGCCATGTGGACAGACACGGGGGGGGGGGGCGGGGGTGACCAATGCATGGGGGTGGAGTTCTAGAGGGAGGAGGCCTCCAGGAATGAGTCCAACTGGAGTTGGCAACCCTCATCCAAATGCTGAGAGTACGCAGGGAAACCTGGTCATGATTCCAAAAGGCAAGGCCTGATGTGTCTTACAAGGCAAGAGCGGTTGCTATGAGCCCTGTTCTGCAATCACTAAACAGCTACTCCCGGTTTTCAATTTCACTCTTATGTTCCTGCTAATTGTAGAGAGTCACGCAACCTGCATCAAACAGCTCTGATTACACAGACACTGCAACTAAATTAGGCCACATAATCAATGTAAAAAGAGTTAGTTAATTCTCAGCTAGATTTACAGCTCCGCTCTGCACATCAGCTCTGCAGGTTTTCTCGACTACTGGCAAAGAGGTGGGAAGCCAAGAAGTGGAGGAGGTTGAGCTGGAGAAGAGATGAGCCAGTATTTTGGACCACAGATTCAGACACAAGGCAAAGTTACTTTTCACTACTGGGAAAGAGGTTATTTTCCTCCTGGTTTAGCCTGCTTCCCAATGGTCAGCTCTATAACTCATTCACAACTGGGGAGGTTGCCGTCTATCAGTTACACCAAGTCATTTGATGTACTATGAGGACAGGAGGATAATCGTTGCCCCCAGGGGCCTGAAGAACCATCCATCATCGCCTCAGCTAACCTAACCCCAAGGCCAACAAACACTCCCCCCTGTGTGTTCCCATAAGTGAAAAATCCAGGGAAGAATATGCTTACCCAGCTAAAGTGTGATGGTGAGCCTTACTGCCTAGCTATGCAGTAAAAAGTTCTATTGTAAACTTCCTGCCCTGATGATTTGGTCTCTGTTCCCAGCTGTAGCACTACCCAGCCTTTCCTTCTACACACAGCCTCACACTCTGCTCTTCTGCACTTCCTCCTGCCTGAACAACAAAGATGTTGTGTGCAGCTTTCTTGCTGATGCAATGACTGCTCTGAGGGGTGCGTGCACACTCCTGCTCTGCTGACGTGCCAAAAAATCCCTGGGAATGCAGTGACCCAGGATCCCAACCAATGGCAGCATCTGCTCTTGATTGCAATTTTCCAGGAGGATGCGACTGAGAGGGTTAACTGACAAGAACAGGTTGATTAGCCAAGGTTAGTATTTCCCCTGAGAACAGGAGATTAGGGCTATTCAAAGAGGTGTTTCTGAACAGATTAAGATTGTTGGTAAGATATTTTATATGAGAGAGAGAGAGAGAGAGAGAGAGAGATACAAGCAGGAGAGACAGAAAGAGAGAAGCAGGAGAAAAAGAGAGGGAAAGAGAGAAGAAGAGAGAGAGTGAGAGCAAGAGAGAGATACTGTTCTCTCTAATGGGGGTGGGAAGGAGCTAGGAGAAAGTGGATCAGAATCTTAAAATTCCAGCCAGGCCAACATCAGCAAGCAACAAACAATCTGATGGAGGAACTCTGCAGGTCGAGCCACATCTATGGAGGAGGAAAAGGAACTGGCAATATTTTTGGTCAAAACTGTGTAGCAGGGCTGACAGCAGAGAGGAGAGATGGCCAGTTTGCGAGGAGAGGAGCGGGGAGGGTTGAGCCAGTGGGTGATTGGTGATTGGTGAACCAAGGAAGGGGTGAAGGATGATGAGCAGATTGAGGGAAGAGTGGAGTAGGGAGTTAGATGAAGACAGACAGAGAGGCAGATGGCACCTGGTGGGGGTGGGGGGGGGTTAAAGGTGGAGACCGCTGATGGAGGGAGATAAAGTGGGAACACAAAGGAAGTCTGTGTTTTCACTGGAGAGGGTGCAGAGGCGATTCCCCAGGACGTTGCCTGAAATGGAGGGATTCAGTTATGAGGAGACACTGGAGAGACTGGGTCTGTTCTCCCTAGAGCAGACAGGAAATCCAACAGAGAGACACAAGATTATGAGGGGCATGAATAGGATAGATAGTATGAGGTGTCAACAATTAGAGGGCATTGATTCTGGGTAAAGAGTAAAAGTTTAAGAGGGCACATGAGGAAGATGGAACCTGGACCTGATTGACTGGAAGCAGGGAATATTGGGGCATTTAAGAAGTATTTGGACCAGTACTTCAATCATATAGAAGGCTATGGACCAAGTGCTGGTAAATGGGATTAATATAGATAGATACTTGATGGTCCACACGGACATAGTGGACTGAAGGGCCTGTTTTCACGCTGTGTGACTCTGTGATTCCAGGAAGCCCTTCCTTTTATCAGCCCTGGTGGAGGGAACCTGCAAATCACCCCTCCCCCCAAAACAGCTGCAGAGGGTTTTTTTTCTGCTCAACGTGTTCAAACTGAGACTGATTGATTTTCATTTGACGAGGGGATTAAGAGGAGCAGAATCTAGGTGAGGGGATGGTATGACGATGTAGATCAGCCACGTGAGGGGTGAGAAGGCCTGAGGGACTATACAGCTTGTTCCTGTTACCGTGTCTCTGATTTCAGCCAACCATTGTAGACCCTGGCTGAGGAAGGATGCTCTGTGCAGTTCTGCCATCAGTCTGTCAAACTCCTTTGTAAAGTACTCTTTCTGAACCATAAGATCATGAGACATGGGAGCAGAATGAGGCCAGTCAGCCACTGAGTCTGCTCCATCATTCCATGACGGCTGGTTTATTATCCCTCTCAATCCCAATCTCCTGCCTTCTCCCCGTAACCTTTGACATGCTGACTAATCAAGAACCTATCAACCTCTACTTTAAATATACCCAATGACTTGGCTTCCACAGGCATCTATGGCAATGAATGCCACCAATTCACCACCCTCTGGCCAAAGAAATTCCTCCTCATCTCTGTTCCACATGGACGTCCTTCTATTCCGAGGCTGTGTCCTCTGATCCTAGATTCTCCCACTCCAGGAAACATCCACTCTATCTTGGCCTTTCAGTGTTCTGTAGGTTTCAAAGAGATCCCCCCTCATTCTTCTAAACTCTAGTGATTATTGGTCCAGAGCCATCAAACACTCCTCTTACGTTGACACTTTCATTTCTGGGATCATTCTTGTAAACCCTCTTGTAAAATATTAGACAGACCACATAGAGTAATGTATGCAGTTCTGGTTTCCACATTACAGAAAGGGTGTGGAGATTGTGGAGAGGGTGCAGAAAAGGTTCACCTGGATTAGAGGGTATTAACAATGAGAGGTTGGACAAACTTGGGTCATTTTCTCTCTAATGTCGAAGGAGGCTGAGGGGAGACCTGAGAGAGGCAGAGATAGGGTATACAGTCAGGAGAGAAACCTGAAGAAGGATCTCGGCATGAAACATCAACTGTTTATTCCCCTCAATAGATGCTGCCTGACATGCTGAGTTCCTCCAGCATCTTGTGTGTGCTACCCAGGATTCCCAGCATAGGCAGAATCCCGTGTTCATGATTTACACAGAGAGTGGTGCGTGCCTTGAACTGGGGAGGTGATGGTGGAAGAAGGTACAATATGAGAGGCCGTTAGCGCGACACAATTACAGCTCAGGGCGTCGGAGTTCAGAGTTCAATTCTGACATCATCTATAAGGAGTCTATGCCCTCCCTGTGGAACGCGTGGGTTTTCTCTGGGTGCTCTGGTTTCCTCCAAAAGCCCAAATACGTGCCGGTTGGAAGATTAATTGTTCAATGTAAATTGTCCAGTGAGTAGGCTAGGGTTAAATCAAAGGTTGCCGGGGAGTGTGGCTCAAAGAAACGGAAGGACTATTCTGCTCTGTGTCTCAGGATATAAATACATAACTAAATAAAATGGATTGCATGCAGGCAGACGGGATTAGCTCAATTTGGCATTGTGTTCAGCACAGACATGATGGGCTGAAGGGCTGTTCCTGCTGTACTGTTCTGTGTTCTGTGCTGTAGGTAAATAATATCTTTGTCACTCCTCTCAGGATAAGCACAATATGAGGGCAATTACTTTTCCTGGGGTCAGTGTAAGTACACAGACAACACGACTATCAGGTGGCGGTCCAAGGTGATGCCAGTTTGGAACCTGGGTGTTTGCCAAATACTATCCAGGTGCTGATTTCTTTTTCTGGTTCAGTGGATGACCAAGTCTGGTCCTACTCCAGCCTCAGTCTCTTTGTTTTTTGGGAGCAGAGGAGGAAGTTAGGGGTCAGTTTATGGCTTAGGGCCAGTGAAGTAGGAAAGTTAGGGATCAAATTAGGGTTTAGGGACAGAGATGTGAGGAGTAAGAGGACAGACCTTTGCTATGTGTTTGAAGTCCAGCAACGGGGACATGTGATGAAGGACATCTGCAGTTCAAGCCTGCGCTTCACATTCGAGTTTGTCTGGCGTTTGGGTCCTGTGATTGGCTAGTTGGGGGGTGGGGGGGGGGAGGTAACACTGAGATTGGAGCCAAAAGATCGATCAGAAGTCTGGAAGTCAAAGCCCACTAACTAAAACCTGCAGACTGGAGGCTCAGAGCCCTGTCCGAGAGTTGCAGGACTATCCTGTGCGTGGGTGGGAGGAAAGGGGCTGGTTTTGCTGTTGTTTTGTTGCTAACTGTATTCTGTGTTGTTCTGCTGAGCATTGTGGGTATGCTATGTTGGCATCTGAATGTGTGGTGGCACTTGCGGATTGCCTGCAGAACATCCCTAAGTTGTTTTGCTTGTTAATGCAAATGATGCATTTTACTGTATGTTTCAACGTACGCGTGATAAGTAAATCTGAATCTGAATCCTTGTTTTTTTCCTGCTTTCTGAGATCTGACAGCTTCCCACCTGAACAACACTGCTGAGGGTTGGCCGTCTAACAAGCCCACACCTCAAAGTGCACAACATCTTCTTCTTGGGGCACAGGAAATGCTGAAGACCATTTCGCCCATCTAGCCTGTTCCACAATTCACTACCATAACCCCATAACTTCACTTTTATTAACTGTTTAATTTCCTGTATTTCAAATTTTTGCTCATTGGTTGTTTATTCGTCCTGTTGGGTGCAGTCTTTCATTAATCCTGTAGGGTAACGTAATTGGTGGAAATGTACATAATTCACAACCACCGACGTTGAGTTGGGGGTTTCACTTTAAGAGGCTGGTCTGACGTGATGATGTAATTATATAAAGCATTTGAGCACGCTTTTGTGTTCAGGTTTTTGGAGTTCAGTAAATGTGTCATTACAGTTTTCTTAAACTTAGAATGCCTCACATTGTTTTATTTGCGAAAACCAACAATTCTATTGTGTTTTTCGAATTTACTGTGTATACCCACTAGAAAACAAATCTCGGGGTCAGATGTGGTGACATACATGTACTTTCATAATAAGTTTACCTTGAACTTCAGTCAGGGCACTGAATACAGGATTTAGGACATCATGTAGCATTTGTGCAAGATGTTGAAGAGGCCTCACTTGAGGTAGTGTGTTCAGTTTTGGTCATCCAGCCTAAGGAAAGATGCCACTCAGCTGGAAAGAGTGCAGAGGCTTATGAGGATGTAGCCGGGACTCAAGGGACTGAGTTATGGACAGAGGTTGAGCAGATTGGGACTTCTTTCAATAGAGGGTAGGAGACTGAGGAGTACCCTCCTCAACAGGGCATGAACAGGGTCAATGTGCACAGTCTTTTTCCTGGGGTTGGGGAAATCAAGAATTAGAGAGCACAGGCTTAAAGTGAGAGGAGAGAGATTTAATAGGGGCATTTGAAGAGCAACTTTTTCCACACTGTGGCTGGTCAGTGTATGGAACGAGCTGCCGGAGGAAGTGGTATGAGGCAGGTACATTTACAACATTTAAAAGGTAGTTGGACAGGTACGTGGATGGGGAAGGTTTAGAGGGATATAGGTCAAATACAGGCATATAGGACTGACTGAGATGGACATTCTGGTCAGCATGGACTAGCTGAGCTGAAGGGCCTTTTTCTATGCTATTTGACTCTATGATTCTCCAGTTGTTACTTGGGCAGGAGAGTTCCAAACATATGCATTTACACGATGTGTGCATGGGTGTGTGTTTTTCCTGTCAATCCCGGTTCTAACTTTTCTCCTGAAATCCCGGTTCTAACTTTTAGACTCTGCCGCTGGCCAGATACTTCTCCTCCATCAACCCCCTCAGTTGCCCTTGTTACCACTGGAACAAGTACATTTTCCGATGAGAAAGCTACTTCTTTTTCAGCCAGATCTACAGGTCATCATTTCACTGTGTTTGGGAAGGCACACCCCCGCTCTCTTCCCTCCTTGCCTCTCCTCAATTGACATGTTTGTTCTCTCCCTCTTCCCTCAACTATTCACCCATTTCTCTTCTCTCTCCCACACTTTTGAAGCCAGTGTTATGGTTTGCTTTAATTTCCACTGCCCTGACCATTTCACAAAAGCAGTAAACCTTGGGGAATAATTTGATTTGTTTCCTGAGTAGTGAGCTGAGGAATTTTTAATTTTTCTCCTCTGGCAATTGAACTTTTCCCCGCACACAATGTCAGCCGTTTCTCTGCACAATCCCAACTCAGCTGAGCATTTAAGATAGCACCCCTAATGTCCCAGAGCGTCTCACAGCCCTTCTGCTTTAAATGCAGCCCCCATTGCTCTATATAGGCAGCAGCCATTTTGTGCAAGGCAAGAGTCCACAGACAGCAATAAGGCTAATGCTTGTATAGTGCTGGTGATGGGATAAACATCAAGAAAGCTCTTCAAATGGTACACATTTCACTCAGCGAGGCGGGACTCCAGTTAACATCTCACCCAGTACGAGAAATGTTCTAACAGCATGACATGCCTTTAATCCTGTATTTCTGAATGAGATAACATGTGTCTAGGTGGCACAGCTGCCTCAGAGCTCCAGAGATCCAGGTTCGATCCTGACCTCCGGCACTGCTTGTGTGTGGGACTGTGTGGGAACGTCTCACCAGAATGCTCTAGTTCCCTTCCATATCCCAAGCGCTGAGAGGGCACAGTTTAGGGTGAGAGTAGGATGAGTATGAATGGGTGACTGATGGTCAGCACAGACTCAGTGGCATGGTTGACTAACTGGCTTCTGTAAGTCATGTCTGGTGAGTAGGGGAGGATAGGAAATCAGAGGGGTATTGATGGGACTATGGGGAAAATAAAAGAGATGGCAAAATAATTGCATGTACTCAATGGGCTGAATAGCCTATATCCTTGCTGTACGACTCTATAGCCTTACACCCTTCTGATTCAGGGATACGAACATTGCCAAGTAAGCCAAGATGACTTCAGTTAGGTGACCTCGTAGCCTCTTCCTTTGCTGGAAGAGGGTGAGCTGTACAAAGTAGTATTGGCTGCCATTGCACACTCTGCTCTCTGCCTGATATTGAACTCAACAGGGCTGATATTAGAAGGGCAGTACAACAGGCAGTCAATGATATTGAGCTCATTTCATACCATCGACCAACGAGCTATTTCCACTTCTAAGTAAAGTTCCTTACGTTTGAAGTGAATAAGGCAAGGTTTCGATCACTGACCATTAACATTTTGCAAACTAGTGGGAATGAGATTGATCTTGCAAAATCCTATGTTTGAGTTTAATGGGTTGCTTGTGTCTCTTCAGAATTTCTCAGTTCTGTCAGGACAAGCTGACACCTCTGGATTCTGATAGTTGAACTCAAAGCCATTGGACTGACAGCCCAGCAGAGAGCAGTTCCCCCGCAATGGGGTCGGGGGGGGGAGGGGGGAGTTTTGGAAAGTTGTCTTTCAATCTATTTGTGTTACCACCATAAGCATGGGAGAAGTGAACTGGCCCTGTTTTGGATTTTCTTTTGCACTTAAAGTAGATCTGAGCCAGATTAGTAACCTAATCAAAAGCACCTTCATGCCATTAAGGGGAGAGGCAGCTTGGACTTGCTTGGAAGGAATTAACTCTGTCTCTCATTTATCTGCAATGTTTCTGGGATGTGCCTGGGCTGGGTTCTGGAGTGTCTGGGATCTAGGGTGGGTCTGGCTCTGGGATGTGGGGTGTGTCAAAATCTGGGGTAGGTCTGGGATCTGGGGCCTGGAATATGGGGTGTTTGCATATTGCCCACTACTCTTAAACTCGGAAGTTTCACCAGAAAATTTATCACACTACTGTGCTTAGGGACGTAAACGCATTGATATGACCATGAATTATGTCCAAAAGTCCGGTGTGGGATTAACAGAGTCTTTCTGTGCATGGAATTTTCACTGCGTCCAAAGTTCAAAGTAAAAACTTATTATCACAATATATACACGTCTCCAAATACGACCCTGAGATTAATTTTCTTGCAGGCATTCATGGTAGAACAAAGAAACACTACACACAAAGACTGACATATTGTACAAACACAAAAGGAAACAATTAATAATAAATAAATAAATAAATAAATAAATAGATAGATTGATAGATAGATAGATCTGCGAATATGAGTTGTAGGATCCCTGAAAGTGAGTCCATAGGTTGTGGAATTAGTTCTACGTTGTGGTGAGTGATGGATCCTGCTTTCATGTGGCAGTGCTCTTTGTGGGTGTGCTTAGTGGTGGGGATGGCTTATCCAGAAATTCTGTCTGGCTTGTGCTATAATTTGTTGAACTGAATTCATCAAAAGTTGTGTCTAATCACTGGGCCTCAAGAGGTAGGAAATTATTGGACTTCATATCATGTCACTTTGTCCAAATTTGGCTCCTCGGTTCATTTCACAAAAACTGGAAGCAGTTTGCTAGGTGTAGCTGGCCTCAGGATCTGCAATTCAGCTCTCTTCTTCAGAGTGTTTGAAACCCTATGATCACACTGCAGATAAAAACTGTGGACATGTGCAGCCCAGGTGTGCTCCCTTGCAATGCTCAGAGTTGTACAGTATAAGCATTATTTTTCTAATTGGAAGCTAATCAAGATAGCCATGATTTTAAGCCAACTTGGAAGGATAATAGGCTCTTCCAGCAGTTTAGCCGTGTTTGCTACACTCTTGAGGAATCTCACCAAATTTTTACGAATTTTTCACATTTTTACCCTTGCCCATTTTTATTAATGCAACAGAGATAGCATCCTACCTGGATGCATCATGGCTTGGTACAGCAACTGCTCTGCCCGTGACCACAAGAAACTGAAGAGAGTTGTGGACACAGCTCAGCACATCACAGAAACCAGACTCTGCGGGAAGTTCACCTGGCTTCAGCTCCTGCCTGACAAGGTTAGGGAACTGAAGCTGGAGCTGGATGTATACAGGACCATCCGGGAGGCTGAAAACCTCATTATGCGACTTTTACTGAGGTGTCCACACCTAGAGTGCAGGCTTCAGGTGGGTGACCACCAGGAGAAGTAGAGGGAGTCAGCGGCCATTGCAGGGTTCCCCTGTGGCCATTCCCCTCAGCAACAAGTAAACCCCTTTGGACACTGCTGGTGGGACGACCTGTCAGGGCACAGCAGCAGCAGCCAGGCCAGTGGCACTGTGACCAGCTCTGAGGCTCAGCAGGGAAGGGGAAAGTTAGGCAGAGTGATAGTGATAGGAGACTTGATAGTTAGAGGAATGGACAGGAGAGTCTGTGGCCGTGACAGAGAAGCCAGGATGGTGTGTTGCCTCCCAGGAGCTTGGGTCCAAGATGTCTCAGAGCAGCCGCAGAATATTCTCAAAGCGTGAGCAGCCAGAGGCCCTGCACAGTAAGCATAGGGGTGGCATAGGGTGTTGGGAAAGAAGCTTAAGAGTAGGACCCCAAGGTAGTAATCTCTTGATTACTCCCGGTGCCATGTGCTAGTTAGGATGATAACAAGAAAAGGATGATTGAGCGGCTGAGGAAATGGTGCAAGGGGCAGGGTTTTAGCTTCTTGGATCGTTGAAACCTCATCTGCGGCAGGGGTGACCTGTACAGCAGTTCCATGGCAGGTGCCATTTCATTGGCTCTTCACGTCTGGAAGAAGATGGCATCAGCGAACAACGTGACCAAAGGCGGCATCCTCCAGATGGTTCACGAAGCTACTTCTTTCACTTCCTTTATGCCCTCTTTTTCCTCCGAGTGTGGTTCTGCTACTGTTGAAGCCTGTGATCTATATTTTGGTAGTACGTTTTTGGGCCTGATTGAGCGATCCGGTGCTTTGCTGTCTCCAAGAAGGTTCCGTGAGGTTTCGAGCGAAGGGTTCGGCCTCGAGCCCAAGATGACCAGAGACTATGATTGACTCCATTTCTCATCGATCTCACCAATTAAAGTGTTGAGGAAAAATTAAAGTCATCGAGGAGTGAGCGGAAGACAAGCGGGTGTTCCGCGCTGTCTCTCAGCCTCTCGCTTACTGCTGCTGGGGGAAGGTGTCTGCATGCCACAGTCTCTCTTTCCCTCTTGTCTGCTGCTGGAGTCCTGGGTCTTGGGTGAGTGTTAATCAATGGGGTTTGTGGATTGGACTCTCTAGTTCACGTTATGATATGTTTCTGGTCCACGGTCGCTCCTTCTTTTTGTGGCTATTTTGGTCGATTTTGATCGGGGTGGTCTACAGATAATGAATGGCACAGCATTAGATTGAAATGAACCGAGCTGAACTGAATGCCTGGACTCTTTTGATTTTGTGTTTTATATTCGGTGTTTTTTTGCTCGTATTTTGCCGCTTGTGTCATTCGTTTTTATTTTTGCACATTAGTTGGGGTGGAGGGTGAGGCGGCCGATGTTTTTCTGTGAATGTGTTCCAAGGTTTCCTTTGTTTTGTGGCTGTCCATAGGAAGACGAATCTCAGGGTTGTATTCTGAATGCGTATTTTGATAATAAATGTACTTTGAATCTTAAATTGAATCTTTGAACCTTGGAACACCTGGACAGCAAAGATGTACACATCCGGATGCTCTTTATCGACTATAGCTCGGCATTCAATACTACCATCTCCTCAAAACTAATCAATAAGATTTGAGTCCTTGGCCTCAATACCTCCTTTTGCAATTGCATCATTAATTTCCTTACTTGCAAACCCCAGTCAGTTTGGATTGGCAACAACATCTCCTTTACAATCCACAGGGATGTGTGCATAGCCTCTGCTCTACTCACTTTACGCTTATGACTGTGAGGCTGAGATATTCCAAACAACAGGAATTCTGCAGATGCTGGAATTTCAAGCAACACACATCAAAGTTGCTGGTGAACGCAGCAGGCCAGGCAGCATCTCTAGGAAGAGGTACAGTTGACGTTTCAGGCCGAGACCCTTCGTCAGGACTAACTGAAGGAAGAGTTAGTAAGAGATTTGAAAGTTGGAGCGGGAGGGGGAGATCCAAAATGATAGGAGAAGACAGGAGGGGGAGGGATGGAGCCAAGAGCTGGACAGGTGATAGGCAAAAGGGGATACGAGAGGATCATGGGACAGGAGGCCTAGGGAGAAAGACGGGGGGGGGGGTGACCCAGAGGATGGGCAAGAGGTATATTCAGAGGGACAGAGGGAGAAAAAGGAGAGTGAGAGAAAGAATGTGTGCATAAAAATAAGTAACAGATGGGGTACGAGGGGGAGGTGGGGCCTAGCGGAAGCTAGAGAAGTCGATGTTCATGCCATCAGGTTGGAGGCTACCCAGACGGAATATAAGGTGTTGTTCCTCCAACCTGAATGTGGCTTCATCCCTACAGTAGAGGAGGCCGTGGATAGACATGTCAGAATGGGAATGGGATGTGGAATTAAAATGTGTGGCCACTGGGAGATCCAGCAGGATGTCGTGACCAAGAAAGCTCAATGGGACCTCTACTTCCTCAAGGCTAAAGAAATTTGGCATGTCCAAGTCAACTCTTATCGAGTTTCATTAACACGCCATAAAAAGCATTCTGTCTGGATGATAAATTTGATCATAAATTATGCAAGAATTATAGTCATAGTCATACTTTATTGATCCCAGGGGAAATTGGTTTTCATTACAGTTGCACCATAAATAATTAAATAGTAATAAAACCATAAATAGTTAAATAGTAATATGTAAATTATGCCAGGAAATAAGTCCAGGACCAGCCTATTGGCTCAGGGTGACTGACCCTCCAAGGGAGGAGTTGTAAAGTTTGATGACCACAGGCAGGAATAACTTCCTATGACACTCTTGTGTTGCATCTCGGTGGAATGAGTCTCTGGCTGAATGTACTCCTGTGCCCACCCAGTACATTATGTAGTGGATGGGAGACATTGTCCAAGATGGCATGCAACTTGGACATCATCCTCTTTTCAGACACCACCGTCAGAGAGTCCAGTTCCATCCCCACAACATCACTGGTCTCACGAATGAGTTTGTTGATCCTTTTGGTGTCTGCTACCCTCAGCCTGCTGCCTCAGCGCACAACAGCAAACATGATTGCACTGGCCACCACAGACTCGTAGAACATCCTCAGCATTGTCCGGCAGATGTTAAAGGACCACAGTCTCCTCAGGAAATAGAGACGGCTCTGACCCTTCATGTAGACAGCCTCAGTGTTCTTTGACCAGTCCAGTTTATTGTCAATTCGTATCCCCAGGTATTTGTAATCCTCCACCATGTCTACACTGACCGCCTGGATGGAAAATTAATTACTTAGATGAAGAGGCCAATCGTATTTGATCCCATTCTGCTTGATGATACAGAGTTAGATGGATGCAAGGAGTCTGCAAATGTTTAGATGACTGAATAAAACTACGGGCCATGAAGTCGAATACTGTATGAGGGAATGTGAGGTTATCCGCTTCAGGACAAGAAAACAGGAACGAGGAATATTAAAGCAACACACGTAAAAGTTGCTGGTGAACGTAGCAGGCCAGGCAGCATCTCTAGGAAGAGATACAGTCGACGTTTCAGGCCGAGACCCTTCGTCAGGACTAACTGAAGGAAGAGTGAGTAAGGGATTTGAAGGTTGGAAGGGGAGGGGGAGATCCAAAATGATAGGAGAAGACAGGAGGGGGAGGGATGGAGCCAAGAGCTGGACAGGTGATTGGCAAAGGGGATATGAGAGGATCATGGGATGGGAGGCCCAGGGAGAAAGACAAGGGGGAGGGGGGAAAAAACCCAGAGGATGGGCAAGGGGTATAGTCAGAGGGACAGAGGGAGAAAAAAGAGAGTGAGAGAAAGAATGTGTGTATAAAAATAAATAACGGATGGGGTACGAGGGGGAGGTGGGGCATTAGCGGAAGTTAGAGAAATCAATGTTCATGCCATCAGGTTGGAGGCTACCCAGACGGAATATAAGGTGTTGTTCCTCCAACCTGAGTGTGGCTTCATCTTTACAGTAGAGGAGGCCGTGGATAGACATGTCAGAATGGGAATGGGATGTGGAATTAAAATGTGTGGCCACTGGGAGATCCAGCTTTCTCTGGCGGACAGAGCGTAGGTGTTCAGCAAAGCGGTCTCCCAGTCTGCATTGGGTCTCGCCAATATATAGAAGGCCAAATCGGAAGCACCAGACGCAGTATATCACCCCAGCCACTTCACCCTCTGACTATACCCCTTGCCCATCCTCTGGGTCCCCCCCCCACCTTTATGTCTTTCTCCCCGGACCTCCTGTCCCATGATCCTCTCATATCCCCTTTGCCAATCACCTGTCCAGCTCTTGGCTCCATCCCTCCCCCTCCTGTCTTCTCCTATCATTTTGGATCTCCCCCTCCCCCTCCCACTTTCAAATCTCTTACTAGCTCTTCCTTCAGTTAGTCCTGACGAAGGGTCTCGACCTGAAATGTCGACTGTACCTCTTCCTAGAGATGCTGCCTGGCCTGCTGCGTTCACCAGCAACTTTGATGTGTGAGGCTAAGCACAGCTCCAATGCCATATTTAAGGTTGTTGATGATACCACTGTCATTGACTGAATCAGAGGTGGTGATGCACCAGTATATAGGAGGGGGATTGAAAATCTAGCTGAGTGGTGCCACAAAACAACCTCTTACTCAATGTCAAGACCAAGGAGATGATTATTGACTTCAGGAGGATTAAACGAGAGGTTCATGAGCCAGTCCTTACTGGGGAATCAGAGATGGAGACTGGTAGAAACTTTAAATTCGTTGGAGTTAACATTTCAGAGGACCTGTCCTGGGCCAAGCATGTAAGTGTAACTATGGAGAAATCACAGCCACGCCTCTACTTCCTTAGGAGTTTGTGAAGATTCAGCATGCTATCTAAAACTTTGACAAATTTCTATAGATGTGTGGTGGAGAGGATACTGACTGACTGCATTGCATTGCAGTCTGATATGGGAACACCAATGCCCTTGAATGGAAAATATTACAAAAAGTAGTGGATACGGCCCAGTCCAACACGGGTAAACCCTCCCCACCATTGAGCATGTCTATACAGAGCATTATCACAGGAAAGCTGCATCCATCATCAGGGACCCCCACCACCCAAGTCCTGTTTGCTTCTCGCTGCTGCCATCAGGAAGAAGGTACAAAAGCCTCAGGATTCACACCACCAGGTTTAGGAACAGTTACTACACCTCAAACATCAGGCTCCTGAACCAAACAGGATGACTTCACTCACTCCTTCACTGAAATATCCCCACAGTCTACGGACTCACTTTCAAGGACCCTTCATCTCATGTTCTTGATATTTATTGCTTATTTATTTATTATTATTTCTTTTTCTTTCTTTCTTTTTGTCTTTTTAGTTTGTTGCCTTTTGCACACCGGTTGTCCGCCCTGTTGGCAGGGTCTCCCATTGATTCTATTTTGGTTATTGGTTTTATTGAGTATGCCTGCAAGAAAATTAATCTCATGGATATACACGCTGACATGTGCGTACTTTGATAATAAATTTACTTTGAACTTTGAACCTTGAAGAAGGATGGGTTGCACCTGAACTGGAGGAAACCAATATCCTGGTCGACAGGTCCTCTACTGCTACTTGGGAGGGTTTAAGTTAGTTGGCAGGGGGATGAGAACTACAGCAGCAAGTCAGAAAGTGGAGGGATGAAGAGGAAGGTAGATGTCAGGGCCAGTAAAACCAGGCAGGAGCAAAGTAATAGATATGATATTTTAGAAAAGATAGAGAGTGAGGTAAACGATTGGGTGGGGGGGGGGAGTTGCACTACTGATAAGAGACAATATCTCATCTTCCCTCAGAGGGCATATAATGGATGGCTTGTTCACTGAGTTCATTTAGGTAGAACTCAGGAATAGGAAGGATGCAATCACTCCGATGGGATTGTACTACAGACCCCCATTAGCCACCAGGACACTGAGGAACAGATATGGGGACAGATTAAGGAAAGTTGTAAAAACAATAGGGTTGTTGCTATGGGAGGATTTCAACTTCCCTAATATAAACTGGGATCTTGTTAGTGCAAGTGAATTAGACGGAGCAGAGTTTGTTAGGTGCATCCAGGAGGGTTTCTTAAATCAATATTATAGTCCAACAGGAGGAAGGGCTGTACTGGACCTGGTGTTGGGTGATAGTGTCCACAGGCCTTGAAGTTTTAAGATATCTATAGATAAGGATAAGTATGAGCCTTGTGGAAGAGTGCTAAACTAGAGCAGGGAAAATTACAAGAGCATTAGACAGGAACTAGGGAGAGTGAATTGGGAACAGCTGCTTTTGGGCAAGTCCGCATCTGACATGTGGAGTGTGTTTAAAGACCAACTGCACAGAGTACAGGACAGGTATGTTCCAGACAGAAGGAAGGACAAGGGTGGCAAGGTAAGAGAACCTTAGATGTTGAGAGAGAAGATGAACAAGGAAAAGTATGTAAAGTTTGGGAAGCTAGAATCAAACAGAGCCCACGAGGATTATACAGAAGACAGAAAATAACTCAGCAATGGAATTAGGAAAGCCAGGAGGGGCCATTGAAAATCCTTGGCAAGTAGGGTTAAAGTGAATCCCATGCGGGTGAGGTACTTTACATCAGTATTTACTGGAGAAGGACGTGGAGTATAGGGAGCTTGGGCATTTTGAGGTAAAGGAGGAAATTGTGTTGGGTCTCTTAAAGAACATTAAGGTGACTGAGTTCCCAGGGTCTGATGGAATATACCTCAGGTCATTGAGTGAGGAAAATGAAGAGATTGCTGGGGCCTTGATCAATACTTTTGTGTACTCTCTAACCACAGGTGAGGTCCTGGAAGACTGGTGAGTAGCTAATCTTATTCCATGGTTCAAGAAGTGAACCAGGGTTAAATCTGGAAATTATAGACTCGTGAGTATGAAAGCTACTGGAGAGAATTATTCGGGATATAATTTGGAAAACCATAGCCTAATTAGGGAGAGCCAGCATGGCTTTGTGTGAGGCAAGTTATGTCTTACTATCTTAATAGTTTTTTGATGAGGTGATGTGAGTGATTGATGAAGGTAGAGCTGTGGATGTTATCTACATGGATTTTAGTGACAAAGTCCCTCGTAGAAGGCTCATCCAGAAGATTAAGATGCATGGGATCAATAGTGAATTAGGCATTTGGATTCAGAACTGGTTTGCCCATAGAAGACAGAGGGGAGTTGCCAAAGGACTTATTCTAGCTGGAGGTCTATGATTAGTGGTGTTTCACAGGGATCAGCACTGGGACCTTTGCTCTTTGTGATGTATATAAATGACCTGGATGAACATGTGGATAGGTGAGTTAGTAAGTTTGCAGATGATACCAAGATTGATGGTGTTGTGGATAGTGTAGAAGACTGGCAAAGAATACAGCGAGATAAAAATCAGTGGTAGATATGGGCAGAGAAATGGCAGATGAAGTTTAACTCAGACAAATGTAAAGAGACAGTTCACTGTTAAGGACAAGATCCTTAATAGTGTTGGTGAGCTCAAAAGTCAGGAAGTTATGTTCAGCTTTATAAATCTCTGGTTTGGCTGTATTTGGAGTATCGCCCACTACAGGAAGGATGTTGAGGCTTTGGAGAGGTTGCAGAAGAGGTTTACCAGGATGCTGCCTGGATTAGAGAGCATGTGTATAATGAAAGGTTGGACAAACTTGGGTTGTTTTCTCTGGATCAGCAGAGGCTGTGGGGAGATCTGATAGAGGTTTATAAGATTATGAGGGGTGCAGACAGAGTAGACAGACAGTATCTTTTTCCCAGGGTTGAAATGTCTAATACCAGAGGACATGCATTTAAGGTGAGAGGAGGTAAGTTCAAAGGAGATGTGACAGGCAAGTTTTTTTTTACACAGAAAGTGGTGGGTGCCTGGAATACACTGCCTGGGGTGGTGGTGGAGGCTGATATATTAGGGTCTTTTAAGAGGCATCTCGATAGGACCATGAACGTGAGGGAAGTAGAAGATGGACATTATGTAGGCAGAGGGGATTAGTTTGGTTGCCCAGTTGATTACTAATTTAATTGGATCAGCACAACATTGTGGACCAAAGGGCCTGTTCCTGTGTTGTACCATTCTATGTTTTATGCTCTATGTTCTCCCCCATGGACTCTGTCTATACTTCTCACTGCCTCAGTAAAGCAGCCAACATAGTCAGAGAATCCATCCATCCTGGACATTGTCTCTTCTCCCAATCTCCCATCAGGAAGAGATGCAAAAGCCTGAAAGCACGTACCACCAGGCTCAAATACAGCTTCTATCCCACTATTACAGACTCCTGAACAGACCTCCTGTACAATAAGATAGATTCTTGGCCTCAAAATCTACCTCGTTATGACCTTGCATTTTATTGTCTACCTGCACTGTGTAATGATCTGATCTGTATGAACAGAATGCAAGACAAGCTTTTCACCGTATCTTGGTACATGAGACATTAATAAACCAATACTCCTACCAAATTCCTTCTCATAAGCACCAAGAAAATTGTTTATATGACTTTGGACCTGATTCAGAACAGTAATACACTTCAGCTTAGCCTTTTCAATCTGGCAGGAAATTTCACCTCCAGGGAAAATTCAGGAGCTTTAGAAGCAATGTTCCAGTGTAAAACTGGCCCAAAAGGACATCAATAACAAGGGCCAATGTTTATCTCCAGTGAGATTCTCTACCTCACTGATTCAGGAAATATCACTCCTTGTTTACACCTGGAATAAGCAACTTTCACTGACCCCAGTCCCCTGAAGCCCTTCCCCAGGCTGCTGCAGTTTCCTGTGCACCCTCACTGTTCACTCCACACTTGGCCTGCTTGTCCTTTCCAGTGTCTTCCCTAAACTCCAGGCCAACTTCTAATGGGCTTTGTCTGTGCCCAATGGTATTGGCCAGGAAAATAGATCACAGACTTCAGAGGGAGTGCAGGAACTTGTGGGAGAGGTATACAGGGTCCCTCCCCCGAGACCTTGTCCATCCAGAGCATTCCAGGGAGCCTCTCTCACAGCCGGATGTCTGAGGAACAGAGTCTACACAGACTGGGCCTCACCAAGACTGCCCTCATTTAGATTCTGAAGTCTGTGACCTCATATCTGGCCTCAGTTACCTGGGGCACGCCCAGCTTCCTGACCTCAGGACCATTCTAGGCTGCTGCGGATCTCTGCCACCACCCATGGCTTGCTGCTCACCACATTGGGGAGTCTTCAAGTTCCTCCCTCAAGGAGAGGAGATTTTATCATTTGGACCCCCAATTCCTCTGACTTAAGCATGCAATGCAGTAATGCATAAATATTAAATTCACATCTCTACCCTTCTGAGGCAGTTTTACTTGCATTCATTATTGCAGCATGCACAGCCAAGGGTATACTTGTGTGCCTGCGAGTACGCCCCAGTCTATTGTCTGCACCCAACCTTGTCAGCAGCATTTGCTGCATTTATGCCTGTTCCTGCCTGTGGCCATCGAACTTTGCAGCTCCTCCCGTGGAGGGTCAGACACCCTGAGCCAATAGGCTGGTCCTGGACTTATTTCCATCTGGCATAGTTTGATTGTTTGTGGTTTTTGTATTGCTATATTTATGCTCTATTCTTGGTTGGTGCGGCTGTAACGAAACCCAATTTCCCTCGGGATCAATAAAGTATACCTATCTATCTATCTATTCTTTTCTGTAGGAAACCTTTAACACGGCGCAGCACTCTGAGGCAGGTGGGAATTGTTCAATATCCAGGTCAGGCAAAAAGCAACTCTAAAATAAAAATTCTCAGCAGGTCAGGCAGCATCTGTGGAGAGAGAAACAGAGCCAATGTTTCACATTGAAGATTCTTTGTCAGAACAGGGGAAGCTAGAGACAGCAGGTTAGTTTGGATCAGAGAGAGGGTAGGCCGAGATAGCGGGGTACAGGGGAACTCTACTTGGGCGGATCTGTCAGCAGCCCGGTTTGGAGATCCATAGACATGTCGAGGGGTTTTCATATCTCTCACTCATCTAGATTTTTCTTACCAATAGACATGACAGTTCAAAACCATCTTGCATAAATAGCAATAAATGATAACACTTGTGTTTCTACGGTGTCCAAATATCTTGAGTTGTTTCAGATACAAGCAACCATCGTGCACCCACGACCAACAAGCTAATGACCAGGTGTCGGGACTGATTTTACAACAGTGGAAGAAATGTTGACCAACACACAGATAGAAGAGTCTGCTCTTGCTTGAACCGGGATGAGATCCATCTGCACATAGAACATAGACCAGTACAGTACAGGAACAGGCCCTTCAGCCCATCATGTCTGTGTCAACTGTGATACCAATTTACATTAATCCCTTCTGCCCGCACATGATCTCTATATCTCCACTCATATACCTGACTTAAGAGCCTCTTAAATGCCTTTATTGTATCTACTTCCACCACCACCCCTTCTGGCACCCACCACTCTGTATAAAAACTTGCTCTACAGTACTGTGCAAAAGTCTTTGGCAGATGTTAAAAAAAATCTGTAAAGCGGGAATGCTTTCAAAAATAATGAAAATTTTCTAAATATCATAAAGAACAGTAAACAGTAAAAAACTAAATCAAATCAGTATTTGGCATGACCACCCTTTCCCTTTAAAACTGCATCAGTTCTCTTAGGTATGCTCTTGTGCAGTTTTATAAGAAAATCAGCTGGTAGGTTTTTCCAAGCATCTTGGAGAACTTGCCACAGTTCTTCTGCAGCCTTTAGCTGTCTCGCTGGCTTCTGTCTCTCCAGGTAAACCCCAAAAGCCTCGATGATGTTGAGATCAGGGCTTTGTGGAGGCTATACCATCTGTTGCAGAACTCTTTGTTCTTTTCACTGAAGATAGTTCTTTATGACCTTGGCTGTGTGTTTGAGGTCATTGTCCTGCTGCAGGATGAAGCTGGGACCAAACAGATGCTTCCCTGATGGTATTGCGTGATGGATTAGAACCTGCTTTTCAACACTGAGGATTCCATTAATTTTGACCAGATCACCAACTCAATTTGCATTCCAGGCACCCGCCACTCTATAAAAAGCTTGCTCTGCATATCTTTCAACTTCCCTCTCCTCAATGTAAAGCCCTCCATTTCTACACTGAGAGAATGATTCTGTCTGTCTACACTCTATGCCTCTCATAATTTTATAAACATCTATCAGGTTTCCCCTCAGCCTCCGATGCTCCAGAGAAAGCTACCGGACCAAACATGTTTCACCAAAACATGTCATTCTGATGTAACAGGATTTTAATGTTCAAAGTTCAAAGTAAATTTATTATCAGATCACATATATATCACTTAAGATTAATTTTCTTGCAGAGGTTTATGGAAAACTAAGAAATCCAATAGAAATTTTGAAAAACTATACATAAACAAAGACGGAAAAAACAACTAATGTGCAAAAGAAAACAAATCGTGCAAATAATTAAAAGTAACAATAAATAACACTGAGAACGTGAGTTGTAGAGTCCTTGAAAGTGAGTCTATAGGTTGTGGAATCAGTTCAGAGTTCAGGTGAGTGAAGTTATCCATGCTGGTTCAGGAGCTTGATGGCTGACGAGGACTGGTGTATGTTCCCTCGACTTCCCTTTCCTAAAGTCCACAATCAATTCCTTGATTTTACTGACACTTCCATTTCCACTTGCCTGATACTCACACGCTTTCACTGGATCTGCAATGTACTCCAATGCCATGTACATGCTGGGCCATTTATTCTGTTGTCAGGACACAGGAAAGGATGCCATCCACTCTGTACCTGATTTTCAATTGGAAAATAGGAGTTGGGAAACCGATTTCTATCTGGGCTCAAAAGCTTGGCTGGTAAAATGCTAGCTGCTGACTTTAGCAGCTACCAGCTCCAGAGTGCCTAGGATACTCACACAAAACAGACGATGGGTCCTTTACTACTGCCAACTAGTTCACACTTTTAGCAAAGTTTATGAAAACTGCTCAGTTTTTTTCCCCAGATCTACAGCAATTTAACCATGGAAGCCAGCCAAAAACAGACATTTTTATTTACTTACCTCACTACAATGCCCCTCTCCCTATCCCTCCACTCACCCTGTGAGCTAAATTGCTGACAGAAGCATCTGACCTTGACAGGCTCCAACCTTGATACCTGATTGGTGCTTAAAGCTTACCAACGAGTCCAAAGCCAAATATCTACCAGAAGTTTCTCCGTAACTTCCGCCACCTCCAACGGGATCCCACCACTAAGCATATCTTTCCCTCCCCGCCTCTCTCTGCATTCCGCAGGGATCGCTCCCTACACAACTCCCTTGTCCATTCGTCCCCCCCATCCCTCCCCACTGATCTCCCTGCTGGCACTTATCCATGTAAGCGGAACAAGTGCTACACATGCCCTTACACTTCCTCCCTTACCACCATTCAGGGCCCCAAACAGTCCTTCCAGGTGAGGCATCACTTCACCTGTGAGTCGACTGGGGTGATATACTGCGTCCGGTGCTCCCGATGTGGCCCTTTATATATTGGTGAGACCCGACGCAGACTGGGAGACCGCTTTGCTGAACATCTACGCTCTGTCCGCCAGAGAAAGCAGGATCTCCCAGTGGCCACACATTTTAATTCCACATCCCATTCCCATTCTGACATGTCTATCCACGGCCTCCTCTACTGTAAAGATGAAGCCACACTCAGGTTGGAGGAACAACACCTTATATTCCGTCTGGGTAGCCTCCAACCTGATGGCATGAACATTGACTTCTCTAACTTCCGCTAGGCCCCACCTCCCCCTCGTACCCCATCTGTTACTCTTTTTAATGCACACATTCTTTCTCTCACTCTCCTTTTTCTCCCTCTGTCCCTCTGAATATACCTCTTGCCCATCCTCTGGGTCACCCCCCCCCCCGTCTTTCTTCCCGGACCTCCTGTCCCATGATCCTCTCGTATCCCCTTCTGCCTATCACCTGTCCAGCTCTCGGCTCCATCCCTCTCCCTCCTGTCTTCTCCTATCATTTTGCATCTCCCCCTCCCCCTCCAGCTTTCAAATCCCTTACTCACTCTTCCTTCAGTTAGTCCTGACGAAGGGTCTCGGCCTGAAACGTCGACTGCGCCTCTTCCTATAGATGCTGCCTGGCCTGCTGCGTTCACCAGCAACTTTGATGTATGTTGCTATCTACCAGAAGAACTATTTCCTGACCAAGGTCTCTTTTCCATTGTTGAACATTCAATCTAGCTATTTACTGGAATATCCAAGGAAGGAAAGCTAGCCCCTAAACTCACGTGAGAGTTCCAGAGCCATGGAATGATCAGCTCTCACAATGCTCCAGAGGCATTTTATCTCAGTCACCTTCTGAGATAATGGGAAGAAGGTGGTAATTCAAATGAGTTACAAAGATAATTTATTAACTGAAAGAGTTTACAGTGCCAGCTAACATCTATTACTGTGGCTTTCTTTTACACCAACTCTCAAAAGGCATTGTTGCAGGCCAGAGAGTGACTAGTCCCATAAAACATCAGAGAATTAAAAGTCACCAGCACAGAAACAGGCCATTTGTCCCAACTCCTCCATACCTGCAGCACGGCTTCAATCTTTTTTTGTGACTGATGTAAGCCATGCTTGTCAATGACATGTCCACAATATGAGATTTCATTCTTGAAAAACTCACATTTGTCTCTCTTTGCACACAGACCATACTCACTCAGCCTGATAAGCACTTCACTAAGATTCTGGAGGTGCTCTTCATCATTTTTGCCAAACACAATGATGTCATCAAGGTAATATTGTGTTCCTGGGATATTTTTGAGCACTTGGCCCATTGCTCTTGGCCAAAATGCTGGAGCTGATGTGATGCCAAAAATGAGACAATTATACTGAAACAGTCCCTCGTGATTGTTGATTGTGAGGAACTTCCTGCTTGACTCCTCAATCTCCATTTGCAGATAGGCTTGCGACAAGCCAATCTTTGAAAACCTCTCCCCGCCTGCCAAAGATGCAAAAATGTCTTCTATTCGTGGCAGGGGATACTGCACAGTACACAGCACTAGATTGATGCTCACCTTGAAATCCCCGCATATGTGAACGGCTCTGGCCTTCCCTGTCTTGATCACTGGGACAATGGGCGTGGCCCAATCACTCCAGTCAACCTTGCAGAAAATTCCAGATGCCTCCAAGCTCTGTAGTTCAGGCACCCACTTTTGGACGTAGTGCGTAATGCACTGAACATGCCTTACGGAATCTTGGTGTTGCTGTTTAATCCAGCTCAATTCTGGCCTTCATGTCTTTGAGTTTACCAGTCCCCTTCTCAAACACCTTCTCATTAACATTAAGCAGCTGTGTCAGTCTCTGGTTAGCGCTACCATTCGGGCTGCTGTTGCCTGTTGATATCACACTGAGAGCTTTGATTGAGTGCCATTCTAGTTGGATTTTTCTCAACTATTCATGTCTGAAAAGGTGCTGGCCCTCCACTTTTCAATACATAAAGCTCTAACTGTTGTGTTTGGCCTCCATATGTCACATTTACCTTCAGTTTACCTTTAGGAGACACGTTTTTCCCCTGTGTAAGTCTTTAGCATCACTGAGGTCTTCGCTAATGGTATTCTAATGGAAAGCAGTCTGTTGTAGTCAGCCTCTGGAATTACGGACAAAGCTGACCCCTGTATCTAGCTCCATTTTCAGTTTTACTCCAGACACATCTATTCTGATCCAAATGATTTTGTGATCTGCTTCAGTTATACTATGCAGTTCTTGGCATGATAGTTCACCTTTGTCAGACTCTATGTCGTCTGATTCTGTTTTACATTCAGTAACTTTATGGATTTGCAAATGAGAGAAAATCTGTAGACACTGGAAATCCAAGCAACACACACAAAATGCTGGAGGAACTCAGCAGGACAGGCAGCATCTATGGAAAAGAATATTGCCGATGTTTCGGGCCGAAATCCTTCGGCAGGACAGCTTAGTTTTGTGTTTGAGACTTTTCACTTGATTGTGCTTTTTGTCTACCTTGCACAATCTTTCTATGTGACCTTGTCTGTGACACTTTCTGTAGATTTTTTCTTTGAACCAACAGTCATTTGCATCATGGGAGGATTTGCCACATCAATAACATCTTTGGTTTTTTGCACTATTCAGGGACATTTTATGCATTTCACATTCTAACCTCCTTCTCTGTAGTTCTGCTGGATCCTTTGCTGCAGTCTCTAATAATATCGCAATGGTCAATGCCCGTTCTAAGGTTAGGTCTCTTTTGGACAGTAGCCTCTTTTGAGTACTTTGACTATGTATGCTACATACAAGCCTGTCCCTTAATGCAGCGGTCCCCAACCACTGGGCCGTGGACCGGTACCGGGCTGCAGAACACGTGCTACCGGGCCGCGAGGAAACGATATGAGTCCGCTGCACCTTTCCTCATTCTCTGTCACGCACTGTTGAACTTGAACATAGGGTTGCCAACTGTCCCGTATTTGCCGGAACATCCTGTATGTTGGGCTAAATTGGTTTGTCCCATACAGGACCGCGCTTGTCCTGTATTTCCCCCGCCACGGTAGAGCTTTCCTATGAAACCTTTTGTGCCGAAATGGTGTAAAGCGAAGAAGCAATTACCATTAATTAGTACGGGAAAAATTTTTGAGCGTTCCCAGACCCAAAAAATAACCTAACAAATCATACCAAATAACACATAAAACCAAAAATAAATAACACTAACATATAGTAAAAGCAGGAATGATATGATAAATATACAGCCTATATAAAGTAGAAATAATGTATGTACAGTGTAGTCGGGAAGATGAAGGCAAAACCAATTTGTGGGGAAAAAATCGGCACGTACGCGCATGCGCACATCACATGTGTACGTCACGCATGCGCACACAGGTGCCCACGCAAGGCTTCATGGGCGTGGTAGTCTTTCCTGGGGTAAAGTGTCCCGGGATTTGACTGCTACTTTTGTCCCTTATTTGGGAGTGAGAAAGTTGGCAACCCTAACTGTAAAAGACATGTTGAGGTGAGTTTAACCCTACTTGAACATCACTGCTCCCCCCCCCCCCGGGTCGGCCGGTCCGCAAGAATATTGTCAATACTAAACTGGTCCGCGGTGCAAAAAAGGTTGGGGACCCCTGCCTTAATGTGTCAGAAATCCATCTCTAAAGTTACAGTACTGGGAAAGTTTGTGCAGTTTTGCAAAGTATTCAGAAATGCTTTCATCTTTTGACTGGATCCTTCAGTAAACTCTAAACCTCTCAGCTATTGCCAGCGGTTTAGGTTTCAAGTGATTTTGTAAAATTGTCACAATTTTGTTGAACGTCTTGTTTGCTGGCTTTTCAAGGGTTACGAGGTTGCATAAGAGACTGTACATCCTTGTACCTATTAAGCTAAGAAGTGCAGGGGCTTTCCTTTGCTTCTCTACATTGTTCGTGTTACAATACAGCTCAGCCTTCTTGAGATATGACTCCCAACCTTCATTCACACTATCAAATGTGTCAACTTCCCCAACTGAAGCCATCGCCACGTTATTTTCATTTTGAATTCATCGTGTCTTTCACCGTTACTCACGGGTCCTATGGCATTTTCTGACATTCAGGTTCATACTCGTTGCCAATTTGTTGTGTCTGTATTCACATTGCAGAGAGAGAGAGAAGGATGCGCGTGCCTAGATCAATACTTAGTGCTAAGGGAGAGGGGTCATTGCTCTAAAAGAAATAGATCCCTACATTACAGGCCCATGTCACATCCGCAATCTTCATCAGCAGAGATGCACCACAAGGCTGTGTGCTTAGCCCTCTGCTCTACTCACTTTACACCTATGACTGTGTGGCTAAGCACAGCTCCAAAGCCATATTCAAGTTTGCTGGCAACACTACTGTCGTTAGCTACATCAAATTTGGTGACAAATCAGCATATAGGAGCCAGATTGAAAATCTGGTTGAGTGGTGCCACAACAATGTCAGCAAGATCAAGGAGAAGGAAACCAGAGGTCCATGAGCCCGTCATCACTGGGGGAATCAGAGGTGGAGAGGGTCAGCAACTTTAATTTTCTCGATGTTATCATTTCAGAGGACCTGTTCTGGGCCCAGGACACAAGTGCAACTACAAAGAAAGCACAACAGCACCTCCACTTCCTTAGAAGTTTGTGAAGATTCAGCATGACATCAAAATCTTTGGCAAACTTCTACAGATGTGTGGTAAAGAGCATATTGACTGCCTGCATCACAGCTTGGTATGGAATCACCGATGCCATTGAATGGAAAATGCTTCAAAAAGTAGTGGACATGGCCCAGTCCATGACGGGTAAAGCCCTCCCCTCTAATGAGCACATCTGTCAAAGGAAAGCAGAATCCTCCTCAGGGATCCCTACCACCCAGGACATGCTCTCTTCTCACTGCTGCCATCAGGAAGAAGGTACAGGAGTCTCAGGACTTACACCACCAGGGTCAGGAACAGTTATTACACCTCTTGAACCAGAGGGGATAACTTCACTTGCCCCATCACTGAACTGTTCTCACAATCTATGGACTCACTTTCAAGGACTCTTCATCTCACATTCTCAATATTTATTGCTTATTTATTTATTATTATTATTTATTTCTTTTTGTATTTGACAACCAGTGTGTTGTCTTCTGCACAATGATTGAATGTCCAAGTTAGTGTGATCTTTCATTGATTCTATTATGGTTATTATTCTGTGGATTTATTAAGTATGCCTGCAAGAAAATGAATCTCAAAGTTTTACATGGTACCATGTGTGTACTTTGATAATAAATTTACTTTGAACTTTGTAACATGACATCCCAACTCCTGTACTTAAAGAGGAGGCAGCACTAAAGCAGTAATTATCATCCAAAAAGTAATATTAAATAACACATCCATTGCGTACCTCCATTAGAAATGAGAAACAACAAAAAAACATCCAAGATAAATGTTCCATGTCATTGGCACAATATCCTGTGGCTACTTTGATTGGTGGGCTACCCTTCCCGATCTGGTCCGATCTAGATTCCCCTCCCACCCCACGTACACAGGGCAAGAGATGATTTGTGGTTGTGTCATTCTGCAGGCTTGGCACCATGTTGTCTGAATGGGACAGTTATTGCCCTACACCCATCAGGCTCCTGAACCAGCACAGATAACTTCACTCACCTCAACACTGAACTGATTCCACAACTTACAGACTCACTTTCAAGGACTCTACAACTTAGGTTGTCAGTATCACTTAAAATTCTCTTATTTGCATTATTTGTCTTCTTTTGCATGTTGATTGTTTGTTCATCTTTATGTATAATTTAAATAAATTCTATGTTTTTCTTTAGTTTCCTGTAAATGTCTGAAAGAAAATTATTCTCAAGGAAGTATATGGTAACATATTTGTACTTTGATAATAAATTTACTTTAACTTTGATCTGCTTCCTCAAGCAAGTATCTAGAGTGGCTTGGCTGAGGTGACACTGGTCCCTCCAGTAGACTGCTGGGAGGATCCTGGCATGTGGCTCAGGGTTCAAGGGGTTGAGGGGTTGAGGGGTTGAGGGGTTGAGGGGTTGAGGGGTTGGGGGGTTGGGGGGTGGGCAACTGAGCTTGTTCCCTTCTAATACTGTTCCGGGAAGGTCATATTACCCCTAAGAGTGTCTAACAATAGTTGCTTCTTCATCAACTGCCTGCAGGAAAGCTATCAATAAGATTGAAAGAGCACAGAGAAAATTTACAAGGATGTTGCCGGGACTGGACCTGAGTTATAGGGAAAGATTGAATAGGTTTGAATTTTACTCCCTGGAGCATAAGAAAATGAGGGGAGACTTGACAGGGGTATATAAAATTATGAAGGGTATAGATAGGGTAAATGCAAGCAGGCCTTTTCCACTGAGGTTCAGTGGAGGTCATGGGTTAAAGGTGAAAGATGAAATGTTTAAAGGGAAATGTTTAAAGGGAACTTGAAGGGAAATTTTTTCACTCAGAGAGTGGTGAACATGTGAAATGAGCTGCCAGCAGAAGTGGAGGATGCAGGTTCAATTTCAACATTTAAGATAAGTTTGAATAAGTGCATGGATGGGAAGGTAATGGAGGGCTATGGTCTAGGTGCAGGTTGATGAGACTACAGCTTAATAGTTTCATAATAGTTTGGCATGAACTAGATGGGCCAAAGGGTCTGTTTCTGTGCCATAGTGCTCTATGATTTTATGACTCTAACAAGGCCCAAGTTATCCGGCTACATTGCAGAAAGGGTATTGTACAGGAAATGCGACCATCTCACGCACCACCGAGGCAGAAGTAGTGTTTGGATCACGCCCAGAATTGATGGGCAAATTTCAGGTGTGGCAAAGTGGTCATTCCGGAAAAACAAAAGAGATTTTCAGTTGTATGATGCTGAAAAAATAATTTCCCCTTCAATCACCTTAAATATCTTAATCCATTCACACTCAACTACTACTCTTAGTGGAATACAAAGGCTCTCCAAAAGACTGCTACAACCTTTCTGAGATTCACTGCTGTGCAATAAGAGCCCGTGAGAGCCATGGCAATTGCACGCTTAACGTAGCTAAATAAAAGGAGATATTCATTAACTGTCCAGCTTCACGATCTCAAGCAATGAGCACCTCAGCCTCTAATTTGCCCTTCCAGTTTCCTGAAAGTCTCAGATTGTTTGCTTTCAGGTTTTCCAATGCACCGAAGAAAGCATCGCAGCTTCATCCAACAACTGCTCTGCCCAAGGGCTTAAGAAAGTGAAGCACACAAAATTATAGAGGAACTTAGTGGGTCAGACAGCATCTATGGAGGGAAATGGAGTCAACATTTTGGGTTGAGACTAGAAAGAAAGAGCCAGTAATCAAAAGGTGGGAGGAGGAGCTGACAGGTATTAGGTGGATTCGGGTGAGAGGGGAATGATAGGGAAGGGGATTTCCAGCATCCTCAATCTCTCATGTCTCTACAAAAAATTGCAGAGATCTGTGGACACAGCCCAGTCCATCACCTCCATGGACTCTGTCTATACTTCCTGCTGTGCCGGCGAAACAGCCAAAATATTGAAGGACCCCTCTCAAGCCAGTCCTTATCTCTTTTCCCCCCTGCTGTTCAGTAAACGATAGAAAAGCCTGAAAGTACGTATGAACACGTTGAAGGACAGCTTCTATCCCACTTTGAACAGACCTTTCATATGCTAGAAGATGTACTCTTGATCTCCCAATCTGCCTCGTCGAGGCCATTGCATTTCGTCTCCTTGCACTGCACCTTCTCTGTAAGTGTAACACTATTCTGCATTCTGTTTTCTTGCTACCACCTCGATGTACTGATGTGTGGCATGTTCTGCCTGGATGGCACACAAACTGTATCTTGGTACAGAGGACAATAATAAACCAACGCCGATACGGCTTTACTTTGTCTCCAGTGAACATATCCTTAGGCCACCCTGGCAGCTAATATGTCAGACATTTCAGATGAATGCAGGTTGACTTAATGGAAAAATATAAATGCTCTCCACTTGCAACTTGGGCTGTGTTGATCCAAAACACATACAGGATGTGCCAACTTGGCTGCTTACCTACTTTATTTTTGGAAGAGGTGAGATGGTGTTAATTGGCATGCAGAATGAACCCGCATGTTGAATCAGCATCTGGTCACTGGCTTGAAGCAAATGAACCCTGTGTTGACACTTGTCTCAGTTCTATTGACAGTACTGACTCCTACCAGACTGGAATATCAACTAGTTTTTAAATTACTTGTGCACCTACTGAAGTAAGACACTAAGGTCCTTGTTCACCTCAAACCCAAGACTGGTGCTCATCCATATACCCTGCTTCTCCCCATGGGGACAAGGTTCCAATATAAACAAGGTAGCCTCTGTGCTGGAAATGCAAATAGTCAATAGCTATAAGCAATTAGAGGGACTGAAATCATCCGAAGAGTTCCTTCATTTTCCAACTGGTGCAGAGGTATGCCCCACGAGGATGGACATATGGGCCAACCAATGGTGGGAGTGAAGGGGTGGGACTGCTAGGGACTGAAAGTTGCAAGATAAAGCCTGTATGATTATAATCATCCAGATTTGGCAATCTGAAAGCATGTTTACTTAAACCCAGTGCTGGCAACTCCACGAGGACTGTTCCCTTGTGCCAAGCCCATCCTCCCTATAACCATAAGATCATAAGACATTGAAGCAGAGTTAGGCTATTTGAACCATCAAATCTCCTCCGCCATTCCATCATGGCTGATTTATTATCTTTCCCAACCCTATCCCCCTGCCTTCTCCTCGTAACCTTTGACACCCTTACTAACTGGAGAGGTATGCACATAATTTAGCTCAGAGGCACATACTTCCTCCAATTAGACCTAACCTACACTCCTCTCGAGTCCTGGAATTAATGGGCAAAGTGCCAAGTGAAAAACCTCCATGAATTAGGCTAATATTAGTCCAAAGGGCCTGTTTCACTGCCACAAGAAAGCAGCATCCATCATCAAGGACCCCCACCATCCAGGCCCTGCTCACTTCTTGCTCCGACTATCGGGCAGGAGGTACATCGTCCTTTGGTCTCACACCACCAGGTTCAGTAACAGTTATTACCCTACAACCATCAGGCTCCTGAACCAGCATGGAAAACTTTACTCACCTCAACTCTGAATAGATTGCACAACTTACAGACTCACTTTCAAGCACTTTACAACTCATGTTCTCAGTATTCTTAATTTTTTTTATTTGCTCGATTTATCTTCATTTGTACATTGGTTGTTTGTCAGTCTTTGTTTATGTATAGTTTTTCATAACTCCTATTGATTTCCTTTATTTTCCTGTAAATGCCTGCAAGAAAATTGAATCTCAAGGTAGAATATGGACTTTGATAATCAATTTACTTTGACTCTACAGATATGGTACAGAAGAGCCTTTGCTGGAGATAATGACGACACTCCAAGTAGTCAGTGATCTGACGTTACCTTAGGGACTTAATATTTTGAGTCAGTTGTGTACCTTCACTTGACTGATGATGCAAATTTTCAGCAGGATTAGTACAACCAGCTCTGTGCTAATCCATGTCAGTTTTACTATCTACCGAGGGACAAAGTGTGAAAGTGCATCACTCTGCAAGGGATATGGCATGGAAGCAAACACAGCAGCCCAATTATGCATAGCAAGCTCCCACGCACTGTGTAAGTGACGGAGACCAGATGCTTTTCTTTTGATGTTTGAAGAAAAAAATTATAGAGCCATGTCCATGGGCCCCTGATGAAGGATTCCTGACTTGAAATGTTAACGGGTTCTCCCTCCACAGGTGCTCCCGATTTGTTGAGTGCGTCCAGTGTTTTCTGTTTGTATTTCTATATAAATGGAATTGTTTTATTGTATTGAACAGATTTTTAGTTACCCACCTTTGTAGGAAGGATAGAATAACAGCAAGGATGGTAATAATATAGGAAATAACAGATTGTGGCAGGAAGGGATAAAGTGTGCATGTCTCACAGAGTATCAGCACATAAGACCATAGGATTTTGGAGCAGGATTAGGCCATTTGGCCCATTTAGTCTGCTCTGCCATTTCATCATGGCTGATCCATTTTCCTTCTCAGCCCCAATCTCCTGCCTTCTCCCTGTATCCCTTTATACCCTGACTAATCAAGAATCTATCATCCTCTGCCTTAAATATACATATCTTGGCCTCCACAGCCTTCTGTGGCAATGAATTCCTTAGATTCACCACTCTCTGGCTAAAGAAATTACTTCTCATGTCCATTCTAAAAGAATACCCCTCTATTCTGAAGGTGTGCCCTCTGGTCTTAGACTCTCCCGCCATAGGAAACATCCTCTCCACAACAACTCTATTGAAGCCTTTCAGCATTCGATAGGTTTCAATGAGGTCAGCCCTCATTCTTCTGAATTCCAGTGAATACAGGCCAGAGCCATCAAATGCTCCTCATATGACGAGCTTTTCAATCCCAAAATCATTTTTGTGAACCTCCTTTGAACCCTCTCCAATGCCAGCACATCCTTCCTCATTCACAATATTCCAAGTGAGGTCTCACCAGTGCCTTATAAAGCCTCAACATTACATCCTTGTTTTTATATTCTAGTCCTCTTGGAATAAATGCTAATATTGCATTTGACTTCCCCACCATCAACTCAACCTGCAAATTAACCTTTAGGGAATCCTGCACAAGGATTCCCAAGTCCCTTTGCACCTCAGATCTTTGAATTTTCTCCCCACTTAGGCAACAGTCTGCCCTTTTATTTCTTCTACTAAAGTGCAAGATCGTACACTTCCCAACACTGTATTCTCTTGCACTTCCCAACACTGTATTCTATCTGCAATTTCTTTGTCCATTCTCCTAAACTTTCTAAGTCAAATCTGTAGCATCTCTGCTTCCTCTACTTAGCTTCATATCATCTGCAAACTTTGCAACAATGCGACAAGGCATAATGAAAGGACAAAACTAAAGGCACTGTACTTGGATGCCTGTGGCCTTTGGAAAAAAAAGACAGATGACCTGAGAGTGAAAACGGAAGTAAATATACAGTAGGTCATCTTTGGGTTACAAATATCCAGCTTTCGGACAACCCTGCCTACAAGCCAGCTCCCATAACAAAATTCAAAAGCCTGACGTACGTACATAAACTTATTCCTTCAAATGGCAGAACTAGTTTTCCCTCTCTCTTCCCTTTCTTATCAGTCCAGTGTGGGTTTGAATACATTCATTATAACACCAGGGAGGTGTGGTTGAGTGATTGAGTGATATTTGTGTATTTTCCAGCTTATGGACTTCCGCAAAAATAGAACCTGTTTGTTACCTGGCAATATGATCTGATGACCATCACACAGACCTGACAACCGCTCAACGTAGGTTGGGACAAACAAGTGAAAATCTGCCGATGCTGGCAATCCAAAGCAACACACACAAAATGCCGGAGGAACTCAGCAGGCCAGGCAGCATCTATGGAAAAGAATACAGCTGATGTTTCGGGCCCTTCACAGATACATTCCAGTCCTGATGAAGGATCTCGGCCCAAAACATCGATTGTTTACCCTTTTCCATAGATGCTGCCTGGCCTGCTGAGTTCCTCCAGCATTTAGTGTGTATAATGTAGGTTGGGACCTGGATATTCCATTTTGGAAGAACAGGAAGCTGGGGAAGGTGGTGGGGTGGTTCTGTTAACTAACATTGGTCTGAGTGTGATCGAGAGCAATGACACTCATTCAGAAACTGAGGATGTAGGAGTTGTTTGCGTGGAGATAAGAAACAATTAAGGGCTTAAAGTTGCTTGTGAGAATGTTGTACAGGCCCTCGAAGAGTGAACAAAAGTAACGGGAGCTTGTCAGAAAGGCACAGTGAAGTGAGTGGGGAAGTTTGTCTATACAAACAGTAGTCTAGAAACTCAGATGTACACATGTTGTGTGGATGGGCAGATCACAATGTTTTCAGGGTGATCCTGTAGAACAGCACACTCTAGAACCAAGCAGAGAGCAGTCTACACTAGACCAGGTATTGTACAATGAGACAGTATCAATGCCCTCACAGTGAAGGCACCTCTCAGTAGCAGTGATCAGAATGTGATTGAATCTTACATTCAGTCGGGGAGAGAGAGGAGTGGGTCCGAGAAAAATATTTTAAACCTAAATATGAATGATAAAGAGGGGACACAAGCAGAGCTGGCTAAAGTGAGCTGGGGTCAGTCAGTGGAGACACAGTGACAGATGTTGATGGGAATTGTTCAGAATACACAGAACAGATACATTCCAGTGAGAAAGAAAATTCCAGTGGTTCACGAAATAATCTAGAAGTAGTAACAGACTTAATGAACAAGCACATCACTGGGCCGAGATGGATGGCTAGTCAAGAGACTGGACAGAAGATGAAAAACCGCAAAGAGCGGATGAAAGGCAAGAAACCCTAACGAGAATTGTAAAAACAGATAACAATATAGTAATATATAATAATATAACAGTTAATATTGATAATACACTGCATCAGTTTTAAGAAGTTATAGTGAGTGATAGTCCTAAAGAAAGTGAGTTTGGGGAATTAATATTTGAAAACAAAGAAATGCTAGATGAATTATAAAGATATTTTGCACATGTCATCACTACGGAGAATGTTTTTATATTCAAAGGATGTGGGCTTTGCTGGCTTGGCCAGCATTTAATTACACATCCTAATTTCCCTTCAGGAGGTAGTGGTGAGCTGCCTTCTTGAACTGCTGCAGTCCTTGAGATGTGGGTGCACTCCTCAACATAGCAATGGTACAGGTAACGTCCCAGAAAGAGCCATAAATCAGGAACAGGAAAGGAGACCCTCAGGAAAATTACAACCACTGGGGAAATAGTACTGAGCAAACTGGTGAAGCTGTAGTCCGACTAACAGTTTGTGGGGGGGGGGGTGGTTTGCAATTTTACTTAATCCGAAGTCAAGCTGAGTTTATTGGCATAAACACAAGTACACACCTGGTTTGATCTCTGTGGTTAGTGTCCTTCGTCAATTTTACCTTGCACTCTACCTGTTCATCCTCTTTTTGACTTACTTCAACTTACGCTCCCTGACTTCCCCAACACCCACCATTTACTTTGAACCAAAGGGTATACCTAGCTGATCAAGTGCGGGCTGTTTCAGTCTAGTGCTGCTGGCTTCTGCTGTTGTACTGCTTTCTATACTGAAATGTGCTGGGTACAGTTGTGGATTTCAGTTACACTCACACTCTGTAAAATCCAAGCAAACTGTGTGCAACTGCTCCTGGCTCTCATACCGTGTCACTCTGGCAAGGGAACTTAGCCACGATAAAGCACACTTTCAGCAGAGACTTTTCCCCCACTCGCGCATTACTGCCCCGGAAGAAGCCCACCTTGAGTTTCGAAGGAGAGGATGCATGCGCTAGATGTGTACTACTGGCTCCAGGAGGTGGTCAGTCAGTTACTGCAAGACTGCCTTCAAGTGCAGTCGCTGCAGCCGAGATTGTCACTCCCGTGTGGGCCTCTACAGCCACAACAGACGCTGCTCTAACACAGACTGAAGCAAGACTTTCCAGGCGCAGATCGATGGTCTCGCGAGACTAACGGATGCCACCACCACTTCTACATCTCATCCCTACGTTCTCATCTGCATCCTACAACTTTTGATACAATTCTCCAAACAACTGGATCAAATCGTTGAAAGCTCTTATGGGACTCCAGCAGCCACAGCCCGTCATAAAATGTAAGAACTTAAGATTCAAGATTGTTCAATGTTATATCCAGTACGCAAGTGTAAAGGAGAATGAAATAGTTGTTACTCCAGATCTGATGCAGCCCAAAAAAAAACACGATAAGATAAAGAACATAATAATAAAAAAACACAAATATAATTACATAAGATAGCTTGTATACTGTATATAAATTGATTGTATGCTCATAAAGTGACGCTGGGCACAGGAGTGTCTGTACATGAGGTGACTAACAGGAAGTGTCAGGTAGTGGTGGTTGGGGGTGGAGGGGTGGGTTAGTGGGTGGAGGTGTCAATCAGCCTTACTGCTTGGGGAAAGTAACTGCTTTCGAGACTGGTGGTCTTGGCATAGATAATACGTAGCCTCCTCCTTGATGGGAGTGGGACAAAGAGTCCATGAGCAGGGCGGATGGGACCCTTATGATATTTCCCCACATCGAGGCTGGACTAGCCCATTTAGTGCTTCCAGCATGTCTGCCATTGATTAAGAACATAGGTGATCTTTTACCTCAGTGTTACTGTCCATCACAATCACCCAATTCCCTTAAAAATCCAAAAATAAAGCTTTGCTTTGAATCCAGTCAGTGAATGAGCCTCTACAGTGCTCAAAGGCAGCAAATTCCAAAGGTTCATCACACTCTCCCTCCAAATACTCTGCACTTCACCTCTCTCTCAGCACTCTCTGCACGACAAAACTTCTCCTGAATTCCCGGTTGGATTTATCAGTGTCTCTCCAATATCTATGAACTCACTTGAGATTTCCTCACATGGAAAATCTTCTATCTGATCAAAGCCCCTTCATGATGCAAACTATGCACAAGCAGGTGAACCCTCACCCTCAGGAGAAGAACGCCAGCCTGTCACGTCATTCCTGATAGGAGCATCTTCTCAGTGCTCGGATCATGCTTGTCACTCTTTATGACACATTCTCCATGCATCATACGCTCAGTGGCCGTTTTATTTGGTACCTCCTGTACCTAATAAAGTGGCCACTGTGTGTATGTTCGTGGTCTTCTGCTGCTGTAGACCATCCACCTGTGTGTTCAGAGATGCTCTTTTACATACCTCTGTTGTAACATGTGGTTATTTGAGTTACTGTCACCTTCCTGTCAGCTTGAACCAGTCTGGCCATTCTCCTCTGATCTCTCGCATTAACAGGCGTTTTCACCCACAGAACTGCCGCTCACTGGATATTTTTTGGTTTTCGCACCATTCTCTATAAACTCTAGAAACTACTGTGCGTGAAAATCTCAGGAGATTGGCAGTCTCTGAGATACTCAAACCACCCTGTCTGGCACCAACAATCATTCCATAGTCAAAGCGACTTAGATCACATTTCTTCCCCATTCTGACGTTTGGTCTGAATAACAACTGAACTTCGTGACTATGTCTGCATGCTTTTATGTATTGAGCTGCTGCCACATGATTGGCTGATTAGATATTCACATTAATTAGGTCTACAGGAGTACATAATAAATGGTCACTGAGAGTATACCCTAATGAGAAAGAAGAAGGTTGCAATTCAGCCCACTGAATCTATGCCAGCTTACAGAGCAAGTTCTGTGCCCCGTTGGCACCCTTTGCACAATATAGAGGTCAGAGCTATCCCTACCTTTTACTGTTAACCTTTCCCTTTTCTGCTACTAATCCTTGGTCTTTATTAACCCTGCAGTGCATTCTTCTATTGAGGTACTGAACAAGTAACAACACACCCTCTGCTCTCCCAATAAACCGAGGGATTCCACTGACTTCTTCATTCAGTGCCCAATGCAGTCTCTGTGTCAACAATTTTTGCTATGTGCTCTAATTAATTTTAATATTGTAGAGAAGACTCAAGTGGCTGCTGACAAACACATGATTATTAACTTTTTATTGAATCAGAAGGCACTTTAATTACCACACATTATCAGTGTTTGCTGTGTTACACTGTAATATTCTAAAAAACGAGAGAAAAAGATCCTTTAGGCCCTTAAATCTGTAATGCAATATATTTAATGGAATGGAAAATGCATTTCAGGGACATTGCTTAATCCAGATGAATTACTGATCACTACATCCCAGCTATTTCAGTTCTGTGACCTTAAATATCAGAACAGGAGCATATGAGTCTGAAATGGTCTTTCAGTCTCGACCTCAAGTGAATAATGAATTAGCCCAGGGTCACTCAGCAAAAGATCCACTGCCCCGTGGCAAATTTTGCACAATTTATCCACTTAGTGACAGATTGAAGGGAGGCTGGGGCCTAGCCTGATGTCCACAAAAGGGGTGCTTTGTTATGATGCCTCAAAGTTTGGCTGCATGGTGCCCGCAGGATACAAGATTTGCAGATAGATCCATGCAAAATAGTCGGCAGTGTGCCTTGCCCACAGCTAAAATGGCCCGGTGAGCTCTTAGTGGCCTTTCCTGAGGCAGCATTCAGGTAACCCAGTCCCACGTGAGGGCTGTCCTCAAAGGGCGTCCCTCAAGCTACCTACAGACAGGCCAAAGGTAACACCAGGGTTCTGTTCCTGAGAACTGTCCGTAAGTTGGGAATGAACATCAATGTGTGGGAGATGGTCAGGGAAATAGGTGTGGCGAGAGTGAGGTGGGGGGGTCAGGTACGGGAAGAGCCGCTGACAGCTGGCTTCGCTGACTCCGTGTGTGAGTGAGTCTGCTCGGAGCTCCCGGCTCCACTCAGCCCCCCGAATAGTGCGGCTCGGGGAGGGTGAGGAGAGAAGGCACGGGGAAATATCCCGTTCGGACCCGACCGAAGATGCTTCCAGTCCTACAGCAGTCGGCAGCTCTCTCCCCATCCGTCCCGTCAGTCTCTCAAACCCTCGATTGTACGTACGGAGTGCCCATCAGACAGGAGACCATTACCCGGGGCAGGCCTTTACTTAACCAAGTATGGACATGGAAACAAAAAGTTCAACAGTTTAATCCACCTACTTCCCACACTAAAGCATTAACAAGATGCCAACCTCTTTGCCTCTTTCTGGTGCCCGCACTGTGACTCAGTGGCACAGTGGGTAGAGCCACAGCCTCATAGCACCAATAACCATAAGACCATAGACCATAAGACAAAGGAGCAGAAGTCGGCCATTCGGCCCATCGAGTCTGCTCCACCATTTTATCATGAGCTGATCCATTCTCCCATTTAGTCCCACTCCCCCGCCTTCTCACCATAACCTTTGATGCCCTGGCTACTCAGATAGCTATCAATCTCTGCCTTAAATACACCCAATGACTTGACCTCCACTGCTGCCCGTGGCAACAAATTCCATAGATTCACCACCCTCTGACTAAAAAAATTTCTTTGCATTTCTGTTCTGAATGGGCACCCTTCAATCCTTAAGTCATGCCCTCTCGTACTAGACTCCCCCATCATAGGAAACAACTTTGCCACATCCACTCTGTCCATTCCTTTCAACATTCGAAACATTTCTATGAGGTCTCCCCTCATTCTTCTAAACTCCAAGGAATACAGTCCAAGAGTGGATAAACATTCCTCATATGTTAACCCTCTCATTCCCAGAATCATTCTAGTGAATCTTCTCTGTACCTTCTCCAACGTCAGCACATCCTTTCTTAAATAAGGAGACCAAAAGGCAGAGATTGATAGGTATCTGAGTAGCCAGGGCATCAAAGGTTATGGTGAGATGGCGGGGGAGTGGGACTAAATAGGAGAAAATGAATCAGCTCATGATAAAATGGCGGAGCAGACTCGATGGGCCGAATGGCCTACTTCTGCTCCTTTGTCTTATGGTCTTATGGTCTAAAACTGCCCACAGTACTCCAAGTGAGGTCTCACCAGTGCCTTATAGAGCCTCAACATCACATCCCTGCTCCTATACTCTATTCCTCTAGAAATGAATGCCAACATTGCATTCGCCTTCTTCGCTACTGACTCAACCTGGAGGTTAACCTTAAGGATATCCTGTACGAGGACTCCCAAGTCCCATTGCATCTCAGAACTTTGAATTCTCTCCCTATTTAAATAATAGTCTGCCCGTTTATTTCTTCTGCTAAAGTGCATAACCATACACTTTCCAACATTGTACTTCATTTGCCACTTCTCTGCCCATTCTTCCAATCTATCCAAGTGTCTCTGCAGACTCTCCGTTTCCTCAGCACTACTGGCCCCTCCACCTATCTTCGTATCATCAGCAAACTTAGCCACAAAGCCATCTATTCCATAATCCAAATCGTTGATGTACAATGTAAAAAGAAGCGGCCCCAACACTGACCCCTGTGGAACACCACTGGTAACTGGCAGCCAACCAGAATAGGATCCCTTTATTCCCACTCTCTGTTTCCTGCCAATCAGCCAATGCTCTATCCACGTATGTAACTTTCCTATAATTCCATGGGCTCTTATCTTGTTAAGTAGCCTCATGCGTGGCACCTTGTCAAAGGCCTTCTGAAAATCCAAATATACAACATCCACTGCATCTCCCTTGTCTAGCCTACTGGTAATGTCCTCAAAAAATTGTAATAGATTTGTCAGGCAAGATTTTCCTTTAAGGAATCCATGCTGAGTTCTGCTTATCTTGTCATATGACTCTTGTCTGTAATCTCATCCTTGACGATCGACTCCAACAACTTCCCAACCACCGATGTCAAGCTAACAGGTCTATAATTTCCTTTTTGCTTCCTTTCCCCCTTCTTAAATAGCGGAGTGACATTTGCAATCTTCCAGTCCTCCGGAACCATGCCAGAATCTATCGACTTTTGAAAGATCATCGCTAATGCCTCCGCAATCTCCACAGCTACTTCCTTCAGAACACGCGGGTGCATTCCATCTGGTCCGGGTGATTTATCTACCTTTAGACTATTCAGCTTCCTGAGTACTTTCTCTGTCGTAATTGTGACTGCGCACGCTTCTCTTCCCTGCCACCCTTGCGTGTCGGGTATACTGCTGATGTCTTCCTCAGTGAAGACTGATGCAAAATACTCGTTCAGTTCCTCTGCCATCTCCTTATCTCCCATTACAATTTCTCCAGCATCATTTTCTATTGGTCCTATATCTACTCTCACCTGTCTTTTACTCTTTATATACTTGAAAAAGCTTTTGGTATCCTCTTTGATATTACTTACTAGCTTCCTTTCATAGTTAATCTTTTCCCTTTTAATGACCTTCTTAGTTTCCTTTTGTAAGGTTTTAAAAACTTCCCAATCCTCTGTCTTCCCACTAATTTTTGCTTCCTTGTATGCCCTCTCCTTTGCTTTAACTTTGGCTTTGACTTCTCTTGTCAACCATGGTTGCATCCTTTTTCCACTCGAAAATTTCTTCTTTTTTGGAATATACCTGTCTTTCACCTTCCTCATTTCTCGCATAAACTCCAGCCACTGCTGCTCTGCCATCCTTCCCGCCAGTGTCCCTTTCCAGTCAACTTTGGCCAGTTCCTCTCTCATGCCACTATAATTTCCTTTACTCCACTGAAATACCGACACATCAGATTTCGTCTTCTCTTTTTCAAATTTCACAGTGAAGTCAATCATGTTATGATCACTGCCTCCTATGGGTTCCTTCACCTCAATCTCTCTAATCACCTCCGGTTCATTACACAATACCCAATCCAGTACAGCCGATCCCCTAGTGGGCTCAACAACAAGCTGTTCTAAAAAGCCATCTTGCAGACATTCTACAAATTCTCTCTCTTGAGATCCAGTGCCGACCTGATTTTCCCAATCCACTCGCATGTTAAAATCCCCCACAATTATCAAAACACTGCCCTTCTGACAAGCCTTTTCTATTTCTATTTTCTATAACCCGGGTTCAATTCTGAACTCTGACGCTGTTGATGTGGAGTTTGCACATTCTCCCTGTGGGTGTGTGGGTTTCCACGGATGCTCTCATTTCCTCCCACATCCTAAAGGCGTACGGGTTGGTGGGTTAGTTGGCCGCTGTAAGCTGTCCCTAGTGTGTGGCTGAGGGGCAGAATCTTGGTGGGGGCTGATGGGAATGCGTGGAGAACAGGAAAACAAGTGAGGGAATGGAATTGATGGGATGAATTACTGATTCCAACATCCAGAGAAGCCATCCCGGAAACTGTGACAGATGCAGTCGAATTTATCTTTCCTGCAATCTGACCCTAAAGATGAAGGGAAAATCACCTTTGCTGCTGCTCCTTTGTTAGGTGAGTGTCTGGCAACACACTAGAAGAAGAGGAGAGTCCTGATTTGATTTTTCTCCTGCATGACAAAGAAAATGCTTTGCTTTTCAACTCACTAGTTGATCTGCTCCTGCCTCATGACCCTAGCAACCCTTCTTCCAACTCTGGCCTCTTACACACCACTGATTTGCTGGCAACCATGCCCTTAGTTGTTAAGATCCTTCCTCAGGCCTTGTGATCCATCTTTGCCATTTTTATCATCACTAGCCTCCCCAACATCGAGAACATCTTCAAAAGGCGATGCCTCAAGAAGGCAGCATCCATCATTAAGTATCCCTACCACCCAGGACATGGCCTCTTCTCATTACTACCATCAGAGAAGAGGTAGAGGAGCCTGAAGACACCCACCTCATATTTTAGCAACAGCTTCTTTCCCTCTACCATCTGATTTCTGAACAATAAACCCATGAACACTACCTTAATATTTTTGCTCTCTTTTTGCACAAATTATTTATCTTTTTTTATATCTTTCTTGTCATAATTTATAGTATTTTTTTATGTACTGCACTGTACTGCTGCTGCAAAACAACAAATTTCACGACATACTGCAGTGATAATAAACCTGGTTTTAATTCTGACCACTGCACAAATGCAGGAAGAATATGGGACTACAACCAGAGGTCATGGGTTAAGGGTGAAAGGTTTAAGGGGAACACGAGGGGAAACTTCTTCACTCAGAAGGCCGCGAAAGTGTGAAACGAGCTGCCAGCACAAGCGGTGCATGCAAGCTTGACTTCAATGTTTAAGAGAAGTTTGGATCGGTACGTGGATGGTAGGGGTATAGAGGGCTATGGTCCTGATACAGCTGGATGGAGGAGGCAGTCTAAATGGTTTGGCATGGACTAGATGGGCCGAAGGACTTGCCTCTGTGCTGTAATTTTTCATGACTCTATGACTAAAAATAATGTAGAGGAATAAATGCAACGGCCTCTGTCTCCCTCCCCTCCCTCAGCAGTTGCTCTGTCAATGGATTCTTCAAGTCCAGTCATATCCTGAAAACTGGGAAACTCATCCACAAATACACATCACCCAGGCACTGGAGTTATTTTTGAACCACAAACAGGTCCGGCTAATGGCCAGAATCTGCAAGTCTTTATTCAGCTGCCAGTTTAACTATTAATTCAGGAACTCAATCTAAACAGGGCTGTGATAATTGAATCTTTAAAAAGAGGATGTGAGGTGTGCCAACTGTGGGCACAGCCTCTAACTCCAGGCCCCCGCAACTGCATTTGGTCTTCAAGGCTGCTCACAAATTGTTAGCAGAAGTACCGGTCAACTAGAGGAGATCGCCGATGTTTCAGGAAAGCATTGAGTTTGCGAACTCAGCTGGCAGCCCGTCCCTGAGGCAGAGGCCATAGGCTCGAGCCTCCTGTATTGCTCCTCTCCTCCAGTGCAGTGCCAAGGGAGTGCTGCAACACTACAGCAGCTGCCTGCTTGACAATCACAGACCCAAATCCTTGCCTGCTGATTTTGGACGTGTGCCTTCACTGAATTCTCCAGTAGATTTCTACGGTTTATTCTACAGCAATTAATCTCTTTGGAAAAATCCAGCCTCAGCAATCGACACAGAGCCCAGCCTGTGTGCACAGCAAACACCAGCAATGCAGTGGAGGGTCCTGCCTCATTGGCATACTGCCATGCTCAAAATGGCTGCCATGCTCACCCACATGGCAACAGCGACAGTGCCTCAACAGGAAAGGGGGCCTTGCTCTCACTGGCTACAGAGAGAAAAGGAAAACACACTCTGACCGCAAGGAGCCTCGGGAAGGCTCTGCCTCTCGGGATTTCAGTCGTAAATTTGGCTGGTCACTTGGGTGTGATGAAAGGCCAACTCGGCAGTATTAAATGAAGCATGAATTCTATTTAAAGAAAGCCTGCTGCCACGTGTACTTTGTCCTGGCTGCTTTGCTCAAAGGTTGCTACTTCCACAATCACATGACTGCAGCTGCGAACGTTATTTCCAGTGGTTCGCTCGTTTGCCAACTGTTTGGTCCTCCGTGAAAACCAGCCTGCAGGTCCTGGAGTGCTGCCCGCTTGGACAGCACTCCCCTTTGCGGTGTAGGTGAATGGATCTGAAACAGCAGCCGACTGCCTGAAGTTCCCAGAGCCCCTGCCTGTTGCTGCCGGTGAAAGCAGTAATCCAGGCCATGGTACAAGCAATGGCAGCTGACGACCGGAGAGAACTGTAAAGAGAGGCAGGCTCTTTTGTGGTTGGGTGGGCAATCACCACTGCTGTCTGTAGTGGGTTCAAGTAGCTGAACAGCCAGTGACAGGGCCTCCAGTCAAAGAATGATGCATAGTACTTCTTAAAGCACAGAAAGAGGCCATTTGGCATATCATCGCCATGCCAGCTATCCCATCAGACTAATTACCCATTTCCTTATTCCCCTGTGCCTCTACAACCCGTCCTCCCCACATTCGTATGAACTCCCCCCAGATTCCACCCCTCACCCACACTCAAGGGGCAATTTACAGTCCGCCGACCCCGCGTGCCTTTGGGATATGGAGCATAAAGCACAAATGCACGCAGTCACAAGGGAAATTCACCACACATAGAAGCCACTGAGCACATCACGGAAACTGGCCCTCCCCTCCACTGACTCTGTCTGCACTTCCCCCTGCCTTGGGATAGCAGACAACATAATCAAAGACCCCACTCTCACCCTGGACATTCTCACGTCCCATCAGGCAGAAGATACAAAAGCCTGAAAGCACATGCAGCCAGTACCAATGCTACTCATTGTGTGTGTGCTGGCGGGAAAAAGCTCCCGTGCCCCATCCCATCATCCCTTACCGGGCCTGATCATGAACGCGAGGATGGGCTTCTGCCTCACCAGCTTCTCAGCACTGAGCGTCTGACCTCTTCCCCATCCTCTGGTGAAGGGAAATGTTATTCCTCCATTTCTCTCTCATCCTTTCACCAATGACGTTCAATCCCTGCCCTCTAGTTTTTGTCTCTTCTACTAAGGGTGGCGGGGTGAAGATATTTCTCTACTAAAGAAAGTGTAAGGTGCTCCTTCCCTCCACTGCATTGTATTGCATTGAACTGCTGCTGCTAAGTTAACAAATTTCATGACACGTGCCGGTGATAATAAACCTCATTCTGATTCACTAGTCTGCAGGTCACCCTGGGGCAAGGTGCAGCACCTGCTTAGCCCCCCGATCAGGGTCACGTGAAGCCGTGGGAGCAGGTGGTGGATGGTCGTATGAGCAGCCGGTGCAGATCACAAGTCCCAGTTATGTGACCACTGACACCAGGCAGACAATCTCTGAAGAGTACTGATAATGGCTGGGGTCACCCGTCCTGTAAAGACACTGCCCAGAAGGCAGCAATGGCAAACCACTTCTGTAGAAAAATATGTGCCAAGAACAATCATGGTCACAAGGATGACTAAGGGAAATAAGTTATTGTTTTAGTTTATTGTCACATACACCAGGATGCAAGGAAATTCCTTGCTCGCATGAAGCTCTCAAAGAATATACAACGCAGAAGTACAGCGACAAGCACAAAACAATGGAATGACACACAGCTTGTACTGCATTCTGAAAGAATGCAAACAGAAATGGTAAATTTAAATGCTAAACTCCCAGGGTACAAATGGCAAATTCTAAAGAGCACACTCTTAAGGTGAGGGGGCAAAGAGTTGATGTGCGGGGTAAAGTTATTTACAGAGAGGGATCGGGGCCTGGAACACGCTGCCAGGGGTGGTGGTGGAAGCACATATGAAATATGGACCAGGTACAGAAGAGATTTTGTTTAATCCGGCATTGTGGGCCAAAGGGCCTGTTCCTGTGTGTACTGTTCTTTGTTCTATGATTTACCCAATATGGCCAACTAACGTAATTAGAGCCTCAATATGGGGGACATTAACCTGGGAGAGGACACTTACCCTGCCAGTGGATTTCAAGGGTTTCGCGGCCTTTATTATCAGAGTGTGGTGCAGTGCAGTGAGGTCAAATTGGTAGAGGAGCCTTTTGTTGGAGACAATGACGGAATCCACAAATGTGATTCAAGGAGTAGCTCATTTGCCACTGGGAACAAGGAGTTGCAAGGAACACTGGCAACGACTTATACTGTGATTAGTAAGTTTGCAGATGGCACCAGAATACTCGCTGTCATAGACAGACAAGATGGCCGTCAGGATGTACAGAGGGATCTTGATCGGCTGGGTAAGTTGGCCGAGGAATGGCAAATGGAGCTTAGTTTGGATGTGCGAAGTGGGAAGACAAATAAGGGTAGGACTTCCGCAGAGAGCGGTAAGACCTCCTGGGGGTGTTGTAGAACAGAGGGACCTAGGATTACAAGTACATGGTTCCCTGAAAGTGGTGTTGCAGGTAGATAGGGAGGTGAAGAAGGGTATTCGCACTCTGGCACTGAGTATAGGAGTTGGGATGTTATGCTGCAGTTGTACCAGACATTGGTGAGGCTGCAGTTGAGTGTTCAGTTTTGGTCACCCTGCTATTGGAAAAATGCCATTAACTTGGAAATAGTGCAGAGGAGATTTATGAGGGTGTTGCCGGGACTCGAGGGACTAAGAAATAGCAAGAGCATGGGTAGGTTGGGACTTTATTTATTGGAGTGTAGCAGACTGAGAGGTGTATAAAACCATGAGGGGCATGGAAAGGGTCAATGTGCACAGTCTTTTTCCCAGGGTTGGGAAGCCAAGAACCAGAGGGCACAGGCTTAGGGTGAGAGGGGAGAGATTTAAGGGGCAACTTCTCCACCCAGAAGGTGGTCAGTAAACAGAGGAAGTGGTTGAGGCAGGTACATTAACAACGTTCAAAAGGGGACAGGTACATAGATAGGAAAGGTAGTGGGCTATGGGATAAATGTGAACAAGTGGGACTGGCTTAAATGGAAATTTTGGTTGGCATAAGCCAGCTGGGCGGAAAGGCCTCTTCCTATTCTGTATGACTCTGTAACTGACAACAGGGGGATCACTCTGTAGTTACCACAGAGACTCTGAGGGTAATGATTGTGGTGAACTCTTATGGATACCCCTGTAGTTCCCATTGATCAGGAGCTGCCTGCAGAGAGTTCTCTCTGAGCTCCTTGATACTGTCAGCATTAAACTTCCTGCAGCAACGTTACTGTTGCTGTGATTGTTTTGGGGCCAGCTTGATGGAGATAATCGAGCAGATGTGCTGGTAGTCAGAGCTGTAGTCATCAGCGCCTGTCGTCAGTTCACCAATGCACCGACCTCACTCCACACCGTGTGATGCCAATGAATGAAGAGTCCGCCTCTTGCCAACGGCGCTACTGCACTGCGAGGTTGCACAGAAAAAAGCACAAACGGGGTGGATATGGTGATGCATTTGGGGCGGTGTAACAATGGAAGGGAATGGATACTGAGAGATTAGCAGGGACCATATTTACAAAGGTAGATACAGTGGTGTAGAAGGTCTTTGGTACGCTCATCTTCATAGGCCAAGACATTGAGTGTAAGGGTTGGGATGTCTATTTGCAGCTGTAGAAAACATTGTAGTTGTAGTATGATGTACATTTCTGGTCACCTCACCACAGAAATAATGTGGTAGTGAAAGAGAAAGTGCAGAAGAGATTCACCAGGATGCTACCTGCAATGGAGGACTTAGAACATTGAACAATACAGCATAGGAACAGGCCCTTCAGCCCATTGTGACTGTGCTGACCACGATGCCAATCTAACTAACCTCATCTGCCTGCACATGCTCTATTTCCCTCCATTCCTTGCCTGTTTATGTGTCTATCTAACTGCCTCATAAACACCGCTCCTCCATCTCTCCTGGCAGTGTGCTCCAGTCACCTACAACTCTGTAAGATAAAAATGACCTCGTAAACCTCCTTCAAACATTCCTCTCTCACCTTAAGGCTATACCCTCAACTATTTTACATTCCTGTCCTGGGAAACAAACTCTGACATAAAAGAGAGAGGCCTCCCAACTGAGCCACTTCGATCGATGCACGGGTTTCTGCCCAGTAAGTAGCAGCATTGTGGCCACAGCCCTGAATGGCGGGAGTACTACGCTCTCTAACTAGACATGGTCAAGAAGTTCAGTTGTTGTTCAGACCAAACATCAGAATGGGGAAGAAATATGATCTAAATCACTTTGAATTTGTTTTATTTCCGATATGCTTTCTGCAATTAAAGAAATAGAAAGCGGAATCAATAACACATTGAACAATCATCATTATGTTTAAAATGACTCATAGTCAGTCAGGTCACCCGGGCTCAACCATACTGACAACGTGTCTGTGCTGTGTAAATTAGAGACACAACATACAAAAAAAAGGGAAAGGCCATCAAGCCAAACAAAGCACTCCTTTTATAGATGTGGGATTAGCTGCACCAACATAGAATAGAGGATGGCAGCACACCCACTGAAAGGTAGGCTGGAGTGAGTCCAGGAAGTACTTCTTCACAGACAGGGGCCAGTACCTGGGTGCATAACCTGGAGAATTAGACGGAGAGGGTTGGTGGGGAAATGGAGTGATGGTGTGTGTATTGTGGACTTCATAAGAAACATAAAATATAGGAGCAGGAGTAGGCCATCTGGCCCATCGAGCATGTTCTGCTATTCTATTAGATCATGGCTAATCTAGTCATGGACTTAGCCCCACCCACCTGCTTGCCCCCATAACTCCTGAATTCCCCTGCTATGCAAAAGTCTATCTAACTGTGTCTGAAATATACTCGATGGTGTAGCTTCTACTGCTTCTCTGGGCAGAGAATTGCACAGACTCACTACTCTCTGGAGGATGCTGTCTAAGTTGCATGCCATCTTGGACAATGTCTCCCATCCACTACATAATGTACTGGGTGGGCACAGGAGTACATTCAGCCAGAGACTCATTCCACCGAGACACAGCACAGAGCGTCATAGGAAGTCATTCCTGCCTGTGGCCATCAAACTTTACAACTCCTCCCTTGGAGGGTCAGACACCCTGAGCCAATAGGCTGGTCCTGGACTTATTTCCTGGCATAATTTACATATTATTATTCAATTATTTATGGTTTTATATTGCTATATTTATACTCTGTTCTTGGTTGGTGCAACTGTAACGAAACCAAATTTCCCTCGGGATCAATAAAGTATGACTATAACTACTCATCTCCTTCCTAACCCTATTCTCCCTAATCTTGAGGGTATGTTCCCTAGTTCTAGTCTTACTTACCAGATGAAACAAATTTCGCGCCTTTAGTGTATCTATCCCTTCCATAATTTTATCTGGGCCCCATGGAAGTGTAGCGGCAAGTGTGACGCTGGTTCAGCTCGGGGCATTCCAGAATTCAGAGTTCCTATCCGGCGCCATTCTGTAAGGAGTCTCTGTAGATCCTCCCCGTGGAATGCGGGAGTTTTCACTGGGTGCTCTGGTTTCTGCTCACAGTCCAAAGACGTACCGGGTAGGTCAATTTGTTAATGTAAATTATCCTGTGATTAGGTCAGGGTTAATTGGGCTTGTTGAGGGTTGTTGGGGCGGCATGGTTTGAAGGGCTGGAAGAGCTGACTTCACACTGTATTGCTAAATAAATATGTTTCCATAAGATCCCCTCTCATTCCTCTGAATTCCAGCGAGTATAGTCCCAGGTGACTCAATCTATCCTCATAGGCTAACCCTCTCATCTCCAAAATTAACCTGGTGACCCTCCTCTGCACTGCTCCCAAAGCCAGTATACCTTTTCTCAAGTAGGGAGACCAGAACTGCACGCAGTACTCCAGGTGCGGCCTCACCAGTACCCTGTACGGTTGCAGCATAACCTCTCTGCTCCTAAATTCAATCCCTCTAGCAATGAAGGCCAACATTCCATTTGCAAACCCACCTTTGATAACTATTATTATTCCACGGACTATTATTTATAAAGAAGGAGCTGTGGATATTGTCTGTAAGGTGTTTGACAAGGTCTAAATGGTAACTCACACAGAATATGAAGGTGCATGGGATTCACTGTGACTTGGCCATTTGGATTTGGAACTGATCTGCCTATAGAAGATTGAGGGTAGTGGTCAATGGGTTTTATTCTGGCTGGAGGTCCATCTTCAGTGCTGCACCACAGAGGTCCCTACTGGGACCTCTGCTGTTTATGACATACTGTATATCAATGACCTGCATCAAAATATAGGTGGGTGGGTCAGTAAGTCCGCAGACAATACAAAAGTTGGTGACGTTGTGGATAGTGTAGAAGGATACAGGAGGATATAGATCAGTTACAGATATAGGCAGAGAAATGGGAAATAGAGTTTAATCCAGGCAAGTGTGAACTGTTGCACTTTGGGAGATCATATGTAAAGGTGGGACCCTTAGAAGTGTTGATGAACAGAGAGGTCTTGGGGTCCAAATTCATAGCTCCCTGAGAGTGACTGCAGAGGTTAATAGGATAATACTTCCGACATTCTTTCCTCCAATCACCTTAAAATTATGCCCCCTCGTATTAGCCATTTCTGCTCTGGGAAAAAGTCTTTGGCTGTCCACTCTATTTATGCCTCTTATCGTCTTGTACACATCTATCAAGTCACCTCTCATCCTCCTTCAGTCCAAAGAGAATGCTCTCTAATCCAGGCAGCATTCTGGTAAATTCCCTCTCTACCAGCCGTTCCCAACCTGGGGTCTACGGACTCCTGAGTTAATGGTAAGGGTCCCCTGCTCTAGACCCTCTCTAAAGTTTTGATTATATCAGCAACAATTATATTCAAATACCCTCTGATGGGTGCAGGAGATAAAGACTTAATGCTCCATTGTTCAACTAGATGTCTGTTGCCCCAAGAACAAGATACTTGAACATCCCTGCACAGGGACAGAAAGAATCTGCTGGTGAAGCACAGGAGGAGGTGCAGCGGTTTTAAGAAGGATCTCCAAGGGGGAAAGTGAGGAAGAGGGATTTGGGAAATGAATTCCAGAGTCCTGGGCAGCTGCGGGTACAGCAGCCAGTGTTGGAGAATTGGAAACTCAGAATTGGTGAAAATCACAGTGCCCATTGGAGTACAGACAAATCAGGGCCACAGCAAGGAAGCATATGAATGTCAGTATTCTCCTCTGAATTGAACGATTTTGTCAAAGCCTTTGCAGGATTCCAACTGAGAGTGCATCTCTACCATTCAGCAAGCCTTCTGAGTATATCGCTGATTCAACGTGGGGACTGGAACTAATTTACTGTATCTCATATCTTCTGCTGACCACTCTGCGTACTGTGGCAGATCCTTTTTGCTGCTCTCCGAGCTTCCGTGGCACGCAAGTATGTGATCATCAGTGCCTGGTAGCTTTGCCAGTCATGAAAGAGACACAAGCCAGAATACACCCACTGCTTCAAAGCCAGTGTTTAAAAAAAAGCAGAAGAATGCAACATTTGAAAACAGAACAGTAAAAATCTGGTGGATCAACTTCGTTCCATAACATAGTTTAAGAAAAAAACGCAACAGTGTGAATTTGGAAACCTGAAATTAAACAGTGTACTGAAACACAGCAGCTCAGGCAGCATCAGTGGGAGAGAAACAGGGCTCATGTTTTAGGTCAATGATCTGAAGCGGAAAACATTAGAGGGATGAGGGAGAGAGGAGAGACAGGAGATAGGCACAAGAGACTGCAGATGCTAGAATCTGGGGCAACACACAAAATGTTGAAGGAACTCAGCAGGTCAGGCCTCATCAGTGGAGGGACATGAACGGACAACGTTTCGGGTCGAGGCCCTTCATCAGACTGGAAAGAGAGGACATAGTATAAAGAGGTGAGGGGAATGGGTAGAGCAAGAGGTGACAGGTAATAGGTGGATCCAGGTGAGGGAGGGAGAATGGGAGTGATGTAAGAAACTGGGAGATGATAGGTGGAAGTGGCAAAGGGCGGAAGAAGATGGAATCTGATTGGAGAGGACAATGGAGCATGGAATAAAGGGAAGGTGGAGGAATCCGAGGGCAGAATGTGTGGGTGATGGGCAGATTGAAAGGTGAGGGGAGGGGAAAGAAAATGAATGATGGGATTGGTCAGCTCAGGAGAGAGCAAAAAAAATAGGAAAAAAGGGATAGACTGGGAGTCTTTACTGGAAGTTAGAGAATTTGCTGTTCATGCCGCTTGGTTGAAGGCTGCCCAGGTGGCAAATGAGATGCTGTTCCTCTAACTTGTCAGGACCCAGCAGTGTTAGAGAAAAACAAGTTTCTGTTTTCAACTGCAGAGACTGTGGGTGATCGGATCAAAAGGCAGAGAAGATTAGATGATGAAAGGGAGGTTAGTATGAGATGATAAGGCCTAGAGCTGGTGAAAATGTGGGACGATAAGGAGAAGGAATTGGCAAGGAATGTCAGACTGCTGATTACTTCAAACTACTGAACTCAAAACTAAGACCGAAAATCAGAAACCTTTGATTTGTTCAACCCCTGTGGCGGGTAGGGTGGCTAGTTGTGGTGAGGGGTAAGGAGTTCAGAGCGAACAGGAGAATGGTGGGTGAGGGTGGAGTCAAGCTGTTGTGAGCATGGATTGGGGGGCGGGGGAGGGAGCCAAGTAGCTGGAGGTGCTGAGAAAGAACTGTTTTGTTACGTTACTGAATGGGGCCCTATGCAAATCAGGTTCTAAACACCAGTTTAGGACCTATTCAAGGATGTCACCTTTAAGTCCCAGTAAGGAACTTTCACTAGCGTTGTGAAAGGTGCTCTGCCAAGGCTGAAAGGCTGCTGTGCTGCTTCATGTGTTTCCCTTCAGATGAGACGTCAAGCTTGCTCACGTGGACTGTGGTGCAGCAGACAGAGTCGCGGTCTCACTGCTCCAGAGATCCAAAATCAAAGAGCTGATTAATGACTACAGGAGGTCCATGAGCCAGTTCTCATTAGGGGATCGGAGGTGGAGAGGGTCAGTAACTTTAAATTCCTCAGCATTATCATTTCAGAGGATCTGTGCTGGGACTAGCACGTAAGTGCCATTGCAAAGAAGACACAGCAGTGCCCCTACTTTCTTCGAAGTTTACGCATGTCATCTAAGACTTTGACAAACCTCTATAGATGCACGGTGGAGAGTATCCTGACTGGTTGCATTATGGCCTGCTCTGGAAACACCAATGCCCAGGAATGGAAAAGACTACAAAAAAGTGGTGGATAGAGCCCAGTCTATCACAAGAATAGCCCTCCCCACCACTGAGCACATCTACAAGGAGTTTTATAGGCATCCGTTAGTCTCATGAGACCATGGATTTGCGCCTTGGAAGGTTTCCAGGCGCAGGCCTGGGCAAGGTTGTATGGAAGACCAGCAGTTGCCCATGCTGCAAATCTCCCCTCTCCATGCCACCGATGTTGTCTAAGGGAAGGGCATTAGGACCGATACAGCTTGGCACCGGTGTCGTCGCAGAGCAATGTGTGGTTAAGTGCCTTGCTCAAGGACACAACACGCTGCCTCAGCCAAGGCTCGAACTAGTGACCTTCAGATCACTAGACAAACACCTTAACCACTTGGCCACACGTCAACACTACAAGGAGTGCTGCCACCATAAAATAGCATCCATCATTAAGGACCCCCACCATCCAGGCTATGCTGTCTTCTCGCTGCTGCCATCAGGAAGGAGGTACGGGAGCTTTAGGTCCCACGCCACCAGGTTCAGGAACAGTTATTACCCTTCAACCATGAACCAGTGTGGATAACTCCATTCACCCAACTCTAGACTGATTCCACAACCTACAGACTCACTATCATGGACCCAACAACTCATGTTCTCAGTATTATTTATTTTTTATTATTATTATTTGATTTTTTTTTATGTTTGCACAGTTTAACCTCTTTCGTGTAGTGGTTGTTTGTCAGTCTCTGTGTATAGCTTTCAATTGATTCTATCGTTTTTCTTTGTTCTACTGTGAATGCCTACAAGGAAATGAATCTCTGGGCAGTACATGGTGACATATACAAATTTTGATAATAAATTCACTTTTGAACTTTAAATTGCTCCAGTGTGTGGCTGAGGGGTAGAATCTGGGGGGAGAATAAATGGGATCAGAGTAAATGGGTGGTTGATGGTCAGCACAGACTCAATGGGCTGAAAGGCCTGCCTCTGTGCTGTATCGCTCTGAGAGCAAGACGGTTCTTAACAATAGTTATTCATCGACGAATATCATATTGCTGTTTGTGGAAGCTTGCTGTGCATTAACTGGCTGACGTGTTTGCTCGATTACAGCATTGGCTACTCAAAAGAGTATTTTGCTGGCTGTGAACCTTTTGGGACGCCCTGCAGCACTACAGAAATACCATCTCCCTTTCTGCTCCTTTAACATTTCAGATGCCCAGCAACAACCTCATCGCTCCAGGGGATTGTACAGTGCGATGAGACCTTTTTGGAAAATCAGCAAGAAAGCCCTGGCAAGCTCTGCAGGCTCACCGATTCTATCTCAGAGTAAACTGTTGTGGTTAGAAAAATATACAGAGATTAAAAGCCACTAACCACAATCAGTAAATAGATAAGGCCCAAAATGGCAACACATCGAAAATGTGGCCAGCACTGCAGACCGATGATGTGCTTTCATCTGAAGGCTGCTTTTGGTAAATAGATCCAGGAGCCTGGTGAATCCAGTAATCCCTGTGAGATTAAGTATAGTCATGACTGATTGTCTCCACCATAGCCACTTCTGCCTGTTCATTTCTGGGACCGAGCTCCATTTCTGTCCCTGAACAAAATGGACTGTTGAGGTTTCGGGTCAACCTGAAACATCGACTGCCCGTTTCCCTCCACAGATGCTGCCTGACCTGCTGAGCTCCTCCAGCATTTTGTGTATTGCTCCAGATTCCAGCATCTGCCGTCTCTCAGTTCGAACCTTGACTGACAACAGTGCTGTGGGAGCACCTTCACCAGGACCACAGTGAAAAAAGGCAGCTCGACAACCCCATCCACCACCCCCTTACCCATCTTTTCACAGGCAATAAACAATGGACAGTAAATGCCAGATTCTCCTTTTGAGAGAAGAGCTGGCATCTGTGTGCTGGTTTTGTGCATTGACTTGCTGTGTCTCACAACCTGGTGCCCAGATGCCTCTATATACCAAAGGTGAAAAAAAAACCTTCCTTCAGATGTCGTCTCATTTAAAGAGCTGCACCTTTAAAAATCATCTCTCAGTCTGGGAACATGTCAAAGGATCTTAAAATCACATGAATCAGAATCAGATTTATCATCACTGATATATAACCTGAAAATTGTTGTTCTGCAGCAGCAGTACAGTGCAAAGACCAGAACACAGAACACAACAGCACAGTACAGGCCCTTCAGCCCACAATGTTGTGCTGATCTTTTAACCTACTCTAAGATCAATCTAACCCTTCCCTCCTATATAGACCTCCATTTCTCTTTCATCCATGTGCCCATCTAAGGATTTCTTAACTGCCTCTACCACCAGCACTGGCAGTGTGTTCCACACACCCACCCCTCTGTGTAAAAACTCGCCCTTGACATCCCCCCCTATACTTTCCTCCAATCACCTTAAAATCATATCCCCTGGTATTAGCAATTTCCATTCTGGGAAAAAAGTCTCTGTCTGTCCACACGATTTATGCTTCTTATCTTCTTGTACACCTCGACAAACATTACTATAAGTTGCAAAATAAATAAATAGTGCAAATATGAATAATGAGGTAGTGTTCATGGGTTCATGGACCGTTCAGAAATCTGACGGCAGAGGAGAAGAAATTGTTCCTGAATCATTGAGTGTGGGTCTTCAGGCTCCCGTACATCCTCAATGATGGTGGTAATGAGAAGAGGGCACGTCCCGGATGGTGATAATCCCTATTAATGGATGCCACCTTCTTGAGGCACTGCTTTTTGAAGATGTCCTCAGTGGTGAGAAGGCCGGTGCCTGTGGTGGAGCTGACTGAGTCCGAGTCTGTAGCCATCTGCAGCTTCCTGTGACCTTGTGCATTGGTGCACCATACCAGACAGTGATGCAACCAGTCGGTATGCTCCCCACAAAACTTGCAGAGTCTTTGTTGACATACCAAATCTCCTCAAACTCCTAACAAAGCACAGCCACTGGTATACCTTCTTCGTGATTGTATCAATGTGTTGGCTGGAGCGCAGCTACTATTGTAATGTTGCAGCAGGCAATATGTGCACAGAAAAACACATCTGCCTTCTCAGGCAATGTGAGGCAGCTGCTCATCAGCAGAGAGAGAACTCCTGCTCTTTAAAGAGAATGTTTGCTCAAAGAGAAATTAAATAAATATTTCCCAGCTGTTCCTCTTGTTAACAGCCAATTCTGTAAACTGATGCTGGCACCCTCAATGACATCTTCAAGGTAGCTTAATGGCTGCTTTAGGTAACCACCCAGGACGCCCCCAGAAAAAAGTGTCGACAGCCAGCCATCCCATCAGTCGTGGCATTTGGGCTTGATTGAAAGAGGACTGACAAGATTGCAGCCCTGATGCGTGTCAGCATCCTGTTGCGCTTCCTGTGCTGGTGATGGAGCAGCAGGTGCCACTTTGGCTGCTTTCCTGACATTGCAGTGGGAAATGCTGGCTGACGTCAGGCCCAGTAGAAGGCTCCATTGCTCAGTAAAGCCAGAGCAGTCCCAGAATTTTGAACACTCTATTTTCCCTTCGAAGAGTGGGCTCCAGATTTCACCTAAGCCCTAAGACCATAAGACTTAGGAGCATAATTAGGCCATTTGGCCTACTGAGTCCACCTCACCATTCAATCATGGCTGATTTATTATCTCCCCCATTCTCCTGCCTTCTCCCTGTAACCTTTGGCACCCTTACTAATCAAGAACCTATCAACCTCCACTTTAAATATACCCAATGACTTGGCCTCCACGGCCATCTGCGGCAATGAATCCTACAGATTCACCACCCTCTGACTAAAGAAATTCCTCCTCATCTCTATTCTAAACAGATATCCTTCTATTCTGAGGCTGTGCCCTCTGGTCCTAGACTCCCTAGACAATACTCCAAGTGCAGTCTGACCAATGCCTCAGCATTACATGTGTGCTTTTATATTCTAGTCCCACAACCCCAAACCAACAGTTAAAGGGCAATTAGACTGGAACAATAGCCTAGTACATACTTTGGTAGTAATTAGCAGATTTAGTGGCATTTTATACAGTACAAAGTAGCATATAGTTTGCAACAGCTGTGCTAATCTCTAATGTAAGCAATCTTCTCAAATAGCAGTGCCACCTCCCCATCTACAGGAGCTGCCTGGCCTATTTCCAGCTATGCTTGGCACTTTTCCACAGCAACCCTTCTCCCATGCATTTTAGACACCTGTTACATTTGCCTTGCAGGATACAAGGCCCCTTGAATGCTGTAACCATCTCTCCCGGACAGTAGGAGACAGAGTGGACAAGCAGTGCCCACCAGACTGACAAGTGACTGGGACCAAGATGCGAAGATTTAAACCATTGCTTACTCACTTAATTAACACCCCCCTGCCCCCAAAAGACTAAAAACACACCGTCTTTGAGACTTCCGTCTTTGAACTGAATGGCTTTGTCCTTCTTGGGTACACAAACAATTTGCCTGAGGCAGTTTCCCTCATAGAAACTAAGACTTTGTTGGAGCGTATTCTGGGGTTGGTGTACATAGCAAATATTAATTTCACCAGCAGCCAATTTTCAGATTGCAGATTGGATTTAAAACGCAAATCAGTACATTTAGACCCCTGATGCGTGCAGATGCATGAATGTGAACTGGAGTCAGTGGAGATGAACATTCATTTTGGGTGTCTGGAATGTGGGTGCGAAGGACAAGGTGTTTGAAAATTGTATGTAATTCAAAGGAATCATTGTAGATACATTGTAACTATAGAACTGTCCTGCTGTTACCTTTGATCTTTAGTATATAAAATGTCATGTAATATTGTGTCAGGAGGCCTTTTTCTCCAATATGATGCCTGTTGAATAAAACACTTCTGTATCCATTTGCTTCGGTGTCTCTTCGGTGATTTTGTTCATGTCACAACAGCTTAACCTTTTATACTAGACACAGAAGCAGATAGGAGCCAAGACCATGCTGAATGGACATGTAGACCAGTCATCATGGACAGCATAGGTTTAAAGAGCCATTGACTAAGTGTGGATGGGATGGTGCATCCCTATAAAGATCCCGCGGAACAACCTGCCAGGGGCACTTAAATGTTGTCGGGGGGGGGGGGTTCTGACCACCCCTTAGCCACCCCACTATGACCACCTGCACACAGAAAACTCGCCTCCTGTAAACACTGCCCTTCTCTAGCTTGTCCAGGTCTCTCTGGCCACATGGTAGCACCTGCCCTTGTTTCTCCCTTTATTCCAGCATCTATTCGCCAAGCTGCAACACTTCCCTGTAGCTGGAAGAGCGCTGCGTTTATTGTGCTGATATCCTTTATGGTTGGCTGCCAAGGTCGTAGGTGTGAGGCTAAGTGCTGGCAGCTGCGAGATCTTGAAATAGATCAATGGATTAATGTGCACTGAAATTAACACAGCTAATTAAGGAGGGAAATGGGACAACAATGTTCTGACAATATTGCAATGGAAGATCAGGATCCTTAGGAGGCTTTCAAAAGGTGATTCAGGGTGATTTACAATGCTACAGTAGTGCTTTAAAGTGGCAGTAAAGCAATTTCTAGATTCAAAACCTTAGAAGTGGTCATCCTTAGTTAAATGCTGGAAAATAGAATCACATGAAAAACAGGATGTTCTAATAACAGGCATGGATCCACATTGGCAGCTTTACACTCTGGCAGTAAGTGAAAAACCAGCTGGACTTTGAGATGATTGAGGTCCAACTGATATGGGAGAGGAATTGATTTTGTGGCACGAAGAGTCTTGACCCAAAACATCGACTGTCCACATCTCTCCATAGATGCTTCCTGACCTACTAAGTTTCTCCAGCATTTTGTGCGTTGCTCACTCCCGCTGCATTGTGAAACCATCCAATATAATCAAGGCAGAAGGTAAAAAAAGCTTGAGAACATGTACCACCTGGTTCAACGGCAGCTTCTATCTCAATGTTAGAAGACCCTTGAATAGACTGACAAGAACACTTGATCTCCCAACCTACCTCAATGTGCACTGCACTTTCTCTGTAACGCTATATTTTGCATTCTGTATTCCTTTTGAATTACCTCAATGTACCGATGTATGGGATGATCTGTCTGGATAGCACATAAACAAAGACTTTTCACAGTATCTCTGTACCGGTGACAAGAACAAACCAGTTACATAAGCCCTCCCCATTAGCAGCCATGCCTTCTGCAGCCGAGATGTAACTAAGCCTCTCCAACTTTCCACTCCACACTTCACTTTTCAGATATTCTTGAAAGCCTCCCACTCGGACCAAACTACAGTACGTCTCAGCACTAACATACATTTCAATTGTTTCAAATCTTCTCATGTGGCTTCCTTGCAGGCAATCACGGTAAATACAAGAAACACAATAGAATCAATGAAAGACCACACCCAACAGGACAAACAAACAACCAATGTGCAAAAAAACAATAAACTATGCAAACACAAAATTTAAAAAGTAATAATAAATAAATGAGCAATAAATATTGAGAGTGAAAGTGAGTTCATAGGTTGTGGGAACACTTCAGTGATGGGACAAGTGAAGTTATCCCTCTGCTTCAAGAGCCTGATGGTTGAGGGGTTATAACTGTTCCTAAAAATTTAGTGGTGAGTCCTGAAGCTCCTGTACCTTCTTCCTGGTGGTAGCAGAGAGCAAGAGGCTGGATTGTGGGCGTCCTTGATGATGGATGCTGCTTTCCAGCAACAGTGCTTCGCGTAGATGTGCTCAATGGTGGGGAGGGTTTTAGCCGTGATGGACTGGGCCTTATCCACTACTTTTGTAGGATTTTCCATTCAAGGGCAATTGGCGTTTCCATAGCAGCCATTATGCAACCAGTCAATATAATCTCCACCACACATCTATAGAACACACAAGAGATTCTGCAGATGCTGGAAATCCAAATCAATATATACACAATTCTGGAGGAACTCAGCAGGTCAAGCAGCATCCATGGAAATGAATAAACAGTTGCATTTTGGGTCAAGACCCTTCATCAGGACTGGAAAGGAAGAAGGAAGATGACAGAATAAAAAGGTGCAAGGAGGGTCAGCTGGAAGGTGATAGGTGGGTGGAGGAGGGAGGATGAAATGAGAAACTGGAAGATGATAGGTGCAAAAGGTAAAAGACTGAAGCAGAAGGAATCTGATAGGACAGGAGAGTGGACCATGGGAGAAAGGGGAGAAGAAGAGGCACCAGTGGGAGGTGATTGGCAGGTGATGAGAAGAGGTTAGACGCCAGAGTGGGGAATAGAAGAGGGAAGGGGGGGGAGGGGAAAAATTACTGAAGGGAGAAATCGATGATCAATCATCAGTTTGGAGGCCACCTAGACGGAATATGAGGTGTTGCTCCTCCACCTTAAGAGTGGCCTCATCGTAGCCTTATAGAAGCTATCACATGACCTTCTCATCAGTGCGATTCACTGACCCATCAGTCTCTCATGTCTCTCAGCACATCGAGAAAGGCCATTTGTCCCATTGTGTAGATGCCAACTCTCAGAACTATTCCTTACCCCTCACTTGGGAAAGCCTTTACTCTGACAGTCTAGAGGTCTGGAAGCATAGGTCCCTGGCAAGTCCCGAGTTTGAGGCCTAATGGTCGGTGATTGGTGAGCCCTGGGATTGATACCAAGGCCAAGGATCAGTTGGAAGTCTGGAAGTCGAGGCCTGATGGCTGGAAATCTGACACTGCAAATCTCTATGAGCCCACTGGGGAAGTCGAAGGCCCACTCTTTGAGAGTCCAGGCCCGCTGGGGACTGGGGGCCGAAGATGATCTGTCCTTGGGTTGGAGGACTGCGTAGGGGTGTGGGAGGGAGGAAAGGGACTCGTTTTGTTGTTGTTGTATTGTTGATTGCTGTGTTCCGTGTCGTTCTGCAGAATGGTAGGTGTGTGGTGACACTTGCAGGCTGCCCCCAGCGCACTCTCGGGTGTGTTGGTTGTTAACGCAGATGGGTGCATTTCACTGTACGTTTCGATGTACATGTGAAAAATAAATCTGAATCTTGAACTGGCCAGGAGACTAGAGGTTGCTTGGGATGACTTCTGGATGCATCAAAGTACTTTAAAGGTCTTCTGACACCATGTCAGGCATGGCTCAATTCCATGGCTCACTCTTCCCTTTCTGTCCCAAGGTTGTGTGTTCAATCCCCAGTCCAGACAGAGGGAGTTCACTGTTAAACACAGAGGCCTGGAAATTCAGCTGCATTGTAGAACACAGAACACTACAGCACAGGGACAGATCCTTTGTTGTGCCAAACCAATTAAATTAATTATCAAATGCTCATAAAACTAATCCTTTCTGCCTAAACAATGTCCATGTCCCTCCATTAACAATGCACATTCATATTTGACTCCATCACCATCCCTAGCGGTGCATCCCAAACACCCAACACTCTCTGTGTAAAATACCTTGCCCCGCACATCTCCTTTAAACTTATCCCTTCTCACCTTAAATGAATGCCCTCTGATATTAGACGTTTCAACCACGGGGAAAACATACCAGCTGTCATAATCTTAGAAACTTCTATCAGTCTCCACCGCTCCACAGAAAACAACCCAAGTTTGTCCAACCTCTCTTTACAGCACATGCCCCTTAGTCCAGGCAACATCCTGGTGAACCTCTTCTGCACCCTCCCCAAAGCCTCAACATCCTTCCTAATATAGGTGACCAGAAATGAATGCAATACTCCAGACGTGGCTGAACTAGAGCTTTATAAAGCTGAAACATAACCTACCAGTTTGAGAACTCAGTTCCTCAGCTATTAAAGGCAAGGGTGCCATATACTTTCTTTACCACCTTGTCAAGCTGAGGAGCCTACTACTGCTTATAAACTAAAGCTACTTACGAGCTAACACTGCTCGTTTCAGTCCTAGGTAATTGGAGGTGCACTTTAGGTAGAATGAAAAGTGAAAGCGATCTTTCCTGTATCTAGGGGAGCTGACACAGAAGAGGAGTTGAGGCCTGAGGCAGATCAGCCATGATCACCTTGAGTAGTGGGATAGGATTAACAGGCTGAGTGGCCTTCTCCTGATCCTACTTCATTGTGTTCTAAGGCAGGGGTCCCCAACCTTTCTGTCTTATAGATGATCCCGTCCCTCAGTACCAACCCCAACCCCCCCCACCATCAATCTCATTTTCCAAGTCTGACACAAACATGATTGGCCCTGGCCCCAGTCTCCTGATGTCGGTCCTGATCAACAACACACTGACCCTCGCTTCCTGACCCCCGAACGCTGACAGAATGCAACTGGCCTGCGATCAAAATGCTCATCGGTACGCTGTACCACCACAGAGTCATACAGCTAATCAGCTTGGAGGCAACTCGTCCAAGTTGTATTACCGATCCAGGGTTTACAATTTCCATGCTCCTGCCTCTTAGACCAACACTACTCTGGTCTCTCAGCTCAGACACAAAAACATCCCTTGACAAGTTTGCCAGAAGAAGTGCTTGAGAAAGGCACATTGACAACACTCAAAACATATTTGGATGTTTACATGGATAGGAAAGACTTAGAGAGACATAGGCCAACTGTGAGCAAATAGGGCTTATTTAGATGGCATCTTGGTCGGCATGGAAGAGTTGGGCCAAAGGGTCTGTTTCCCTGCTTGTTTTTCTATGACTCTAAGAGCGAGGTGTATCTCCAGTAACCTAGCCAATATCTACCCCTTAGTCAACAGGTGTAATAAATACTTTCACTTCAGTATTGCTGGGAAGTTGCGTGTTCTGATTGGCTGCAATGCTTCCTACCCTGTTGACGACATTTCACTGACAATAATGTGCTGTGAGGGGCATTCCGAATCCCAATATACCCAGTGTTATCTATTCACAAATGTTGAATCACATGGCACCAATCGAACCTCAGTGTAATCGCTTCCTATTCGTTCCAGTGGATCACATATCTACCAATCCCATTTCAGTTTATTATTGTGTATCATTGATTCCCAGTCCTTCATGTACGAGCCATTTTCTGTTCATCCCCAAGAAACTATGTCACATATTTTAACCTTTCATTCAACCTCTTGATACATAAACAACAGCTTGCTTTTTTATAGCCCTCTCAACTTTGCAAGGACAGATTGAAGGTGTACAAACTGCCACAATGTCAAAGAAGGGTGACCAAGATCGTGGTCATATAGGTCGACTTTAAGCAGAGTCATAAACGAAGAGAGGTGAAGAGGAAGAGAAAGAGGAGAGGGAGGAGGGGGGAGGAGGGGGGAAGCAGAGGGGAAGGCGGAGGAAGAGGAGGGGTGGAAAGTGGAAGTTGGGGGAGGAGGTGGAGGCAGAGAGGATTCCAGAGCCTGGAGCCAACACAGCAGAAGAGACTGTGGGTGAAGGAGAATGTGGGGATGGAGAATGAGGTCAGGATTGCAGGACTAGAGGGGTGGATGGGGCTGTGTTGTATGGAACCTGGGGGATACAGATATAGGGAAGGGTGTATGACTGGTGTGGGTTCTAGATGGGGAGGGATATGGGGGCCAGTGGGGTTACAGAGACAGCGACGGTGTATGGATTAGACAGGGAAACAGCAATGCGGAGGGGTGGAGGGGTGGAGGAGCCAGAGGGGGTTACAGAGATGGGGAGGTATGTAGCGAACTGAGGGGGCTTACAGAGACAGGGAGGGGTGTAGGGAACTGAGGGGTTACAGAGACAGGGAGGGATGTAGGGAACTGAGAGGTTACAGAGACAGGGAGGGGTGTAGGGAACTGAGGGGTTTACAGAGACAGGGAGGGGTGTAGGAACTGAGGGGGTTACAGAGACAGGGAGGGGTGTAGGGAACTGAGGGGATTACAGAGACAGAAAGGGGTGGAGGGAACTGAGGGGTTACAGAGACAGGGAGGGGTGCAGGGAACTGAGGGGATTACAGAGACAGAAAGGGGTGGAGGGAACTGAGGGGTTACAGAGACAGGAAGGGGTGGAGGGAACTGAGGGGTTACAGAGACAGAGAGGGGTGCAGGGAACTGAGGGGTTACAGAGACAGAAAGGGGTGGAGGGAACTGAGGGGTTACAGAGACAGGGAGGGGTGTAGGGAACGGAGGGGGTTACAGAGACAGGGAGGGGTGTAGAGAACTGAGGGGTACAGAGACAGGGAGGGGTGTAAGGAACTGAGGGGTTACAGAGACAGGGAGGGGTGTAGGGAACAAGGGGTTACAGAGACAGGGAGGGGTGTAGGGAACTGAGGGAGTTACAGAGACAGGGAGGGGTGTAGGGAACAAGGGGTTACAGAGACAGGGAGGGGTGTAAGGAACTGAGGGGTTACAGAGACAGGGAGGGGTGTAGGGAACTGAGGGGTTACAGAGACAGGGAGGGGTGTAGGGAACGGAGGGGGTTACAGAGACGGAGGGTTGTCTGGAACTTAGGGGGTTACAGAGACAGGGAGAGGGGTAGGGAACTGAGGGGTTACAGAGACAGGGTGTAGGGAACTGAGTGGGTTACAGAGACAGGGAGGGGTGCAGAGAACTGAGGGGGTTACAGAGACAGGGAGGAATATAGGGAACTGAGGGAGTTACAGAGACAGGGAGGGTTGCAGGGAACTGAGGGGGATTACAGAGACAGGGAGGAATGTAGAGAATTTAGGGGGTTACAGAGACAGGGAGGGTTGTAGGGAACTGAAGGGGTTACAGAGAAAGGGAGGGGTGCAGGGAACTGAGGGGGATAGAGACACAGGGAGGTGTGTCGGGAACTCAGGGGTTACAGAGACAGGGAGAGGTGTAGGGAACTGAGGGGGTTACAGAGAAAGGGAGGAGTGTCAGGAACTCAGGGGATTACAGAGACAAGGAGGGGTGCAGAGAACTGAGGGTGTTACAGATACAGGGAGAGGGGTGGGGAACTGAGGGGGTTACAAAGACAGGGAGGAATGTAGGGAACTGAGGGGGTTACAGAGACAAGGAAGGATGTAGGGAAATGAGGGGGTGACAGAGACAGGAAAGAATGTAGGGAACTCAGGGGGTTACAGAGACAGGGAGGGGTGCAGAGAACTGAAGGGGATTACAGCGACAGGGAGGATTGTAGGGAACTGAGGAAGTTACAGAGACAGGGAGGGGTGTAGGGAATGGAGGGGGTTACAGAGACAGGGAGGGGTGTAGGGAACTCAGGGAGTTACAGAGACAGGGAGGGGTGTAGGGAACAGGGAGTTACAGAGACAGGGAGGGTTGTCTGGAACTTAGGGGGGTTACAGAGACAGGGAGGGTTGTCTGGAACTTAGGGGGGTTACAGAGATAGGGAGGGGTGTATGGAACTGAGGGAGTTACAGAGATAGGGAGAGGGGTGCAGGGAATTGAGGGGTAACAGAGACAGGGAGAGATGTCGAGAACTGAGGGGTGACAGAGACAGGTAGAGATGTAGGGAACTCAGGGGTAACAGAGATAGGGAAGGGTGCAGGGAACTGAGGGGGTTACAGAGACAGGGAGGGGTGTAGGGAACGGAGGAGGTTACAGAGACAGGGAGGGATGCAGGGAGCTGAGGAGTAACAGACACAGGGAAGGTGTGCAGGGAACTGAGGGGGATACAGACACAGGGAGGTGTGTCAGGAACTGAGGGGTTACAGAGACGGGGAGGGGTGTAGGGAAATGAGGGGTTACAGAGACAGGGAGGGGTGTAGGGAACTGAGGGGTTACAGAGACAGGGAGGGGTGTAAGGAACTGAGGGGTTACAGAGACAGGGAGGGGTGTAGGGAACTGAGGGGTAACAGAGACTGGGAGGGGTGTTGGGAACTGAGGGGATTACAGGAAGTGGTACAGCAGCCAGAGTGGAAGAGGTATGTTGTGAGGGTGGTGAGTGGAGGGAACTGCTGAGAGAGTACTGGAACTATCAGGTGTGGAGATAACGTCAACAGGGGTTCAGCAAATGATGAGGTGAGACAGGTCTCAGTTGCAATGGCTGCAGAAGGAGACTGTGATAATGTTGCACCTACAGGTGTAGGCAGGTGCACAGCGCAGGTCCGAGCAACCCAGTTCTGTTTCAGAGAGCATCCCACATGGGAGACGGGACCAGTGGCAATGGAAGAATTGGAGGAGGGACTGGCAGTTTTCCTTATCCCATGTTGTGGAAACTGTGCTTCCACCAGAACTAGATGTCAACAGTGCTCGAAGCAACAGGAAGTAAGTGCGTCACTGACATTAAGCAGCCCGATGAACTCACAGCATTCTTGTTTTTTTTTAAATACTTTGATTATCTCAAGTGCTCTATCTCAAGTATTTAATCTCACATCTAATTGGCAACTGAAAAACAAGGAACAAGCTGTCTTCCAGGTTGTGTCAACTTGTGTAGGTTGGCATTAAAAAAAAATCTGCGAGGGCAGTTACACAATAACATTTGCAAAGTGCCAGCAGATTCCATGTCACATGATCAGACCTTCGAGAGTGGAGCAAAACAGAGGACACAGCACCTTGTCAGGAGCTGAGTTCCTTTTTGCAGTGTGCCCAGCCACACGTGGCCTTAGAGCCCCATTGGTATCTGCAAAAGATGCCAATGGCACCTTGCCAGTGTTAATGCAATTAAACCTCAATGGGCTGTGGTTAAGGTCTCTCACGTTGGCGAAAGGTCACTGCTTGGCACATGTGGCAAGAGAAGGGTGCAGATAGTTCAGACACACGCCTTGAATCCATAGCTGCGGTCTAATATTAATGAGGATTGAGACGGTGAAGTATTTAACCTGGAACAGTGTAATTACAAATTTTAAAAATGGTAGAATTCTGAAATTTAAAAAAAAACAGACTGTGAGAAACACTCAGCAGGTCAGGCAGCATCTGTGGTGAGAGAAACAGTTAATGTTTCGGAACAGAGAGCATTCTCTGTGGATAAAGAAACTGAGTTAATACTGCAGTTTGAATTCCCATCTGACAACAGCTCTTCAAATGGAAACATTGACACAAGTGATTGTGTAGATGCTGTGAACCTTGGTGATGAGCCCTGATGAAGGTCTCGGCCCAAAACGTTGACTCTTTATTCCCCTCCATCGATGCTGCTTGTTTTGCTGAGTTCCTCCGGCACTCTGTGTGCGTTGAACTGAGACATTAACTCAGATACAGCCTGGCCCGCTGAGCGTTTCCATCAGTGCTCATTTACATTCCATGAGGAACAGACTTTCCACATTGCCTCTTTATTTCCCAGAATATTTGGAAGAGTGACGATGTGAATGCACAGGATTGCAGCAGAAGGAGAGCTTGCACGTGTGTGTGTGTGTGTGTGTGTGTGTGAGAGGTGGAGGGGGGAGAGGGGGAGAGGGGGAGGAGTAGAGAAGGGGGGACGGGGAAAGAGGGGAGAGGGGAGAGGGGAGAGGGGAGAGGGGGAGAGAGGGGAGAAGGGGGAGAGAGGGGAGAAAGTGGAGAGAGAGGGGAGAAAGTGGGGAGAGAGTGGGGGGAAAGTGTTGCGGTGAAGTGGGGGGGTGTAAGAGTGGGAAGGGGAAGAGAGAGGGAGAATGTGTGTCTGTTGGAGCCCTACTGAACCTAACTGAATGAAATAATCCCCAGTGAATTTACAAGCTAATTGCTGCCTGTTAGATGCTTCCGGAAAGGGGTAGGTATTTGCATATTGCAGATTGGCTGGAGACCACTATTGATCTTTTTATGCAAGTTCTGTGGTGTGGGAAAAGCAGACAAGGAGACTTGCTCAAAGCCCTGCAGAATTTCACTGTGGGGTTCCACTCTGCCATGTTCCAGCCCTCCTGGTCGTGGAGCTGGGGGTCTTTCGGGTAAGAATAAAACCACAGAATCCTTACAGCACAAGAAGGAGAACATTTGGCCCATTGTATCTTTACTAGCTCTCTACCAGAGCAATGAGGAGAATGCTCAGGATGCTCAGGGGACTAGTCAGTGTCCATGGAGGAAGAAACACACAGTGAATGTTGCATCTCGATAACCTTTCAGCATGACCACTTTGGGTAGGATGCCTGCCCCAGAAGGCCGAGTATACACGGGCCACAGGTATCACGGGGGAGTCATCGGGATGGGGTGTGGGGTGTGGGGAGAAGCGGCAGGGATTGAGCAGGATTGCAATTGAAGAGGGTGTGGTTGGAGTGGGAGGAGGGTGGGGATCAAGCAGATCGAAGGCAATTGCTTGGGGTCAAAGGTGGTGGCACACATGCCTGTAAAGGCAAAATCCTCCATATCTACAGACAGGATCAGTGGATCAACATAACTATCCTCTCCCAGGCTAATATCTCCAGAATTGGAGCCCGACTTATATTGGTTATATTGGACAGGCCATTTCATTGACATGCCTGACTGCTAGACCCCTAGAACGGGCCCTCTGTCCCAAACTCGGTCATGGGAAGAGATCATCAGGTGTACAAGGGAATACTTTCAAGGATGTGTCCAAACTGTCATTCAGTGATCAGGGAGTAACAGCTTAGAACAATAACACAGGAAAATAAGGAAGTGCATTATCTAAGTGGTGAGAATCGCAAAACCCAAGTGACTTGAACTCTGCAGAAGAATTTCCATTTCATGCATCAGGTTCATAAACCCTGTGATGGATAAAACCTAGCTGTACAGCCACGTGTCAGGCACATCCACAGGTAGATACTTTGCACCAGTTTAAACACTCGTTTGCTTTGGTCTATGTTCGAACTCCAAGCTTAAAGATAAAGATGAGCTATATTTGTCACATGTACATCGAAACATACGGTGAATTGTGTCATTTGCATCAAATCAGTGAGGATTGTGTTTGTAGCCCATAGGTATCACACGCTCCTGGTGCCAACATAACATGCCCACAACTCCCTAACCTTAACCATGCATCTTTGGAATGTGGGAGGAAACGGGAGCACCCAAAGGAAACCCACACAGTCACGGGAAGAACGGACAAACTCCTTACAGAGAACAGTGAGAATTGAACCAATCTTATAGCAATATAATTCCCTGAAATTGGTAACACAGATAGACAGGGAGAAGGTGGTATTTGACACAGTTGCCTTTATCGGTGGAGGCAATGAGTACAAGAGTTGGGACATCATGACATAGTTGTAGAAGTCATTAGTCCGGACACACTTGGACTATTATGTGTTGCTCTGATCACCACACTATAGGAACGATTAACCCAGGGAAGGTGTAGAAAAAGATCCACAAAGATATTGACTGGATGGAAAGGTTTGAGTTACAGTATCAGGAGGGATTGGACAGGCTAGGGTCTTATTTTCCCTGGAGTAAAGGAGGCCGAGAAGGATGTGACAGACGTATATGAAATTAGGAGAGACGTGGGTAGGGTAGATGGTCAGAGTCGGTTTCTCTGGTAGGAGTGTATAAACTATAAGTCAAAGGTTTAAGGTGAGAGGGAGGAGGTTTAAAGAGTATTGAGGGGTAGATCATAAACACGAGAGATTCTGCAGATGCTGGAAATCCAAAGCAACACACGCACACAAAATGCTGGAGGATCTCAGCAGGCAGAATCAACGTTTCAGGCCGAGACCCTTCTTCAGGATTGAAAAGGGAGAGGAAGACACCAGGATAAAAAGGTAGGGGGAGGGGAAGGGGGATAGCCAGAAGGTGATAGGTGAAGCCAGGTGGGTGGGAAAGGTAAAGGGCTGGAGAGGAAGGAATCTGATAGAAGGGGAGAGTGGAGCATAGGAGAAAGCAAAGGAGGAAGGGACCCAGGGGGAAGTAATAGACAAGTGAGAAGAGATAAGAGGCCTGAGTGGAGAATAGAGAAAAGGGGAGCAGGAGGGAAAATTTATCTTACAGGAAGGAGAAATTGGAAATCATGCCATCAGGTTGGAGACTACCCAGAAAATATAAGGTGTTGCTCCTCCACCCTGAAGGTGGCCTCATCTTGGCACAAGTGGAGCCCATGGACTGACATGTCTCAACAGGAATGGGAAAAGGAATTAAAGTGTTCGGCCACCTGGAGGTTCCGCTTTTGGCAGGAGGAGCGGAGGTGCTCGACGAAGCGGTCCCCCAGTTTATGATGGGTCTCACCAATGTAGAGGAGGCCACATCGGGAGCATCGGACACCAAAGATGACCCCAGCAGTTTCACAAGTGAATGTTGGGATGGGTATCTGGAATGAGCTGCCAGAGGAGATGGTGGAGGCAGGAATAGTAAAAACATTTAAGAGGCATTAGGAAAGATATTTGAATAAGCAAAGAATTCAAATTTCAATGTCTGTAGTCTGCTGATGACATGAAGATTGGTGTTGTAGATAACGAGAATGCTTGCCCGAGGATACAGTGGGACATATGTACAGCAGATCACCTGGAAAGTTGGCCTGGTATCCTGTGGGGGATGTGGCTTACTCTGCATGTCAAAAGTCGCTTTGTCCTGATTGGTTAGTTTAGAAACTGCAGCTGTGTTTCCTATTGGTTAGTCATCTGGTTTCCAATTTCAAATATCCCTGGTATAATTTTTTTTTATTTCAAAATATACTTTATTTAAAAATAAAATTATATACAATAAACCATTCAATAACTTTCCATCCTTTACATACGTTTCCATTATGGTCTGTACATAGCCACCCACATGGCACTCCAGTAGTTCAGTTTACCATATCATTGCTGAGGGGTATACTCCCCGCCACCCGACCCCTCCCACTCCCGCGGGTGAAGAAACCTATACCGTGGTTCTTCCCCACCGGGCCCTTGCGATGGTTGCTCCAAGTTTCAGTGTGTCCCTCAGCACGTACTCCTGCAGCCAAGAACGTGCCAGTCGGCAGCATTCTCCCACGGACATCTCCATGTGCTGGTAGATCATCAAGTTTCGGGCTGACTAAAGAGCATCTTTCACCACGTTGATGATCTGCCAGCAGCACCAATAGCATGTGAAAGTGACTTGCTCTCTCTTCCTTTGTGTAAGGCAAGCGGCACACATGGCCATTGGAAGGTATGCTCTGCGCACACTTTTAACTAAGTATGTTTGTTGAATGTTCAGATTTGTAGTTTATGTAACTTGGGGAACATGAGTGTTTGGTCGAAATTTATTGTTTGTAAATAAATGATTAACACACTTATTTGCAAGTCAGTGTTTTCTGTCTCACTCGCCAGACCCACAAACCTGATTACAGGCCCACAAACATTACAGCAGAATGGCGGCAGATGAAACTTAGTCCAGACAAGTGTGTGGTATTGTACTTGGGTCACCTCATACTGGCTGGACATATACAGTAAACAGCAGGAACCTTAGACGTGTTGATATACAATGAAGAATGCTGACTTGACCCCTTTACTCTTAGTTTCAACGACTCTTCCATCCAATAACCTTTTCAACAACACCAATTCCTTTCGGACCTTTTGGGCAGCATGGTAGCATAGCGGTTAGCTTGATCAGGGCTCAGTTCCTGCCGTTGTCTGTAAGGAGATTGTAAGTTCTCCCTGTGACCGCCTGGGTTTTCCCCCAGGTGCTCTGGTTCCCTCCCACATTCCAAAGAAGCACGGGTTGGCGTTAGCAAATGTGGGCATGCTATGATTGCCGACACAAAAACGATGTGTGTCACTGTGTGCTTCAAAGTTTTGATGTACATGTGATAAATAAAGGTAATCTTTACCCACTGTTAAAACAAGCCCAGCACTTTCTTCAGGGCATGTGAACTGTGAGAAAACCTGATTCCGGTCAACAAAGCTGGGATTTGGATTGGTTGGAACAGCCATTATTTTCTATTGTAACCGAGTGTGTTTGGGCTGCTACTTGGTCCCAATGAGGATTGTCAAATCAGAAATCATCTGAATGAACTGAAGGAAAATACAAAAGGGCAGTAACCGTTGCCATAGCAGCAACTGGCCATTAAGACTGTTGTAGAGCTAAAGGGTGCCATCTTATGGAAGGAAACTCCATTTACCTTCTGCAGGCACAGCTTTGAGAAACTACCGCCCATTCGCTCCATGGTGCCTTCAGTAGGGAGAGCTAAATTGTTTCTATTTTCAGGGTAATAAAGACGACAAAGGAAAGCAGGCAGAAGCGATAGTGAAGGCTCTAAGATTAGATAGAGCATGGGTCAGATCAATGTGGAAGTGAAACTTACTTGAATGAATTATCGCTGCCTAAAATGTTATCTCTTATCAGGTTCAAATTCAGATTTATTTATTACATGTACATGAAGTATCTTACACGAGGTCCAGAGTTAGATTCTGATGTATTTATAACATGTACATTGAAACATACAGTGAAGTGCACCAAGGGTGTGCTGGGGGCAGCACGCAAGTGTCGTCACACATTTCGGCACTAACAAAGCATACCCACAATGCTTGGCAGAACAACACAGAACATACTAAATGGCAAAGCAACAACAGCAAAACTAGCCCCGTTTGTCCAGTGGACTCGTGGATTCGCAGGCATTGAGTCTTTGACTTCCCTAGCAGACTCGCAGAGATTCGCAGACTCGGGCCCTCTAACCATCGAGCCTGCACTTTTCAACTTCCGATCGATCTTCGGGCTTCGATCAGTGCTTAATAACCGAATAGTCCCGGTAGAGGCAAATTCTGACAATGCACTGTATCAAAGTAACCTTACAGCTTACAGATGAATTGCTAATATCACAGTAAAGTCTTCAAAAATATTTCAAGTGCACTCAATCAGCATGAAAGGCTCATCTGAAAGGTGAGATTGCATGGGATTCAGGGAGAGCTGGCTAAGTGGTAGGAAGCAGAGGGTGAAGCTTGTTTCTCGTAAGGGAAGCCCATGACAAATAGTGTGCCTCAGGAATCAGTGCTAGGTCTTTGTTATTCACTATTTAAATAAGCAATTTGGATGAGAACGTACAAGGCATGGACTGTATCATTGACAATGAAGATGCTCGTCAGGATGTACAGAGGGATTTTAATCGGCTGGGTAAGTGGACCAAGGAATGGTAAATGACATTCAATTAAGATAAGTGTGAGGTGTTGCATTTTTGGAAGTCAAACCTGGGAGGAGTGAACAACCAGGCCCAGGGGAGTGTTGTAGAACAGAGGGGTCTAGAACATTAAGTACATAATTTGCTGATAGTGGTGTCACAGATAGACAGGATAGTGAAGAAGGCTTTTCTCCCCCCCTCCACCTTCCCTCTTCTTTAATTACCCACTCTGGCCCCCCTCTTACCTCTTCTCTTCTCCTCACCTGCCGATCACCTCCCCCCACAGTGTCCCTCCTCATTCCCTTTCTCCCATGGTCCACTTTCCTCTCCTATCAGATTCCTTCTTCTCCAGTCCTTTACCTTTACCACTGATCACCTCCCAACTGCTCACTCCATCCTCCCTCCCCCTCCCCCACCCACCTGGCTTCACCCATCACCTTCTAGCTTGTACCCCTTCCCCTCCCCCCCACCTTTTTATTCTGGCTTCTTCACCCTTCCTTTCCAGCTCTGATGTCCGAAACATTGACTGTTTATTCATTTCCACAGATGCTGCCTGACCTGCTGAGTTCTGTCAGCATTTTGTGTGTGTCACTCAGGATGTCTGGCCTCTGCAGAATCTCTTGTGTTTGGCGTGCTGGCCTTCAATAGTCAGGTTATTGAGTACAGGAGTTGGGATATTATGTTGTGGTTGTACAAGATGTTGGTAGGTCTGCAACTGGAGTATTGAGTGCAGTTTTGGTCACTCTCTTATAGAAAAATGTCATTAACTGGAAAGAATGCAGAGAAAATTTACAAGCACGTAGCCAGGACTTAAGGACCTGAGTTACAGGGACAGGTGGGGCAGGCTAGGACTTGGAGCATAGGAGGTTGACGGGTGACCTTTCTGCGGTATATGAAATCACGAGGATCATGGGTAGGGTGAAGGCACTCAGTCTTTCTCCCCAGGAAAGGGAATCAAAACATAGAGGGCATAGCTTCAAGTTCAGAAGGGAATGAGTTCAAAGGGACTCGAGGAGCAACCTCTTCACCTAGATGGTTGTTCATATATGCCAGAGGAAGTGGTTGAGGCAGGTACATTAACAGCATTTAAAACATGTTTGGACTTATATATGGATGGGAAAGGTTCAGAGGTACGTGGGCAAAAACTGGCAAATGGGTGGTCATCTTGGTCAACCAGTTGAACCAAAGGGCCTGTTTCCATGCAGTATGACTCTATGTTCACTCTTATTAAAAATTGGAGTATTTTTCCTCAGAGCAAGCTAACCCAGGTAGCTCTACCCCTACAGTATCTGTCAGTGGATTACGAACTTCCTGACAGGAAGGAAGCAGTATATAAGGCAGGGCTTCTCCTTGCCCGATCCAATGTCTATAAGCACAGGCTGTCCCCAGGGCTGTGTTCTTTCACCCCTCCTGTTCTCACTGTATGTACCTCCATAGACAAATCCATTAAAATCCTAAAGTTCACAGATGACACAGCTATAGTTGGTCTCATCTCTAATAGCAGTGCGACCTGTGATCAAAGGGAGGTCTTGCTCCATGGTGTGCTCGTAATAACTTGGAGCTTAATGCAATCAAGACAGTGGAAATGAGGATTGACTTCCACTGACAACCCCCTACCTGTACCCCCCCTTGGAAATTAATGGTCAGTTGTGTCTGTGGTCGAGTCATTCAAATTCTGACCATTACCAATACATTGAAGTGGGACAAGCAGGTTACGCTCATCATTAGGAAATCCCAACAGAGATTACTCTTCCTATGCCAGTTTATGAAACTTAACTTCTCGGGGTGCATCCTGATGAGTTTTCACTCAGCCATCACTGACAGTGTTGTGACCACCTCCATCGCCGTTTGGTTTCCTACCACCATCTCCTCCTTCTCCAAGTCCAGGTTGCAGTGACTGGTCCACTGAGGGGAGAAGATCATTGACTGTCATCTACGTACATTTAAAGACCTGTTCATCGCCAGAGTGAAGAAAAGAGCTGAAAGAATACTGCTGACTCCACCCACCCTAGCAGCCACCTACTCACCAAACTGTCTACAAGTCCATCACCACCAGGACTACACATCATCTCCAAAGTTTCCTTCCTGTAGCTCTCCAGCTTCTCAACAAAACTCACTCAGGTGGAATACCCTCACTGTCCCTGCACAACATCCAGTAAACGGCCTTTCCTGATTTCCTTGTTCTATTGATAATTGTCGAGTCTGCTCATATGTTCACATTTATTTAATTTGATTATTGATGTTTGCACATGTGATCGTTCTGCTAATTGTTAATTGCTCATGACTGTTTGCACTATTGTCTTGTAAATTGTTGGTTGTTATTGTCTTGTTTGTTATGGTATTGTCCTGTGTTTTACACTTGGCACCGAACCACAATGAATTCTGGTATGTTTCACACACTGGCTATAAAGTGATTCGAACTCTGATCAACGGCAACATGGTGCTGTTTGGCATACATTCATGTAGAATTTACAGTACACGGACAGGACTTTCAGCCCATCTGGTTCATACTGGTCCTTATACTCTCATCACTCACTGCGGAATGTGGTTCCTCCTGAACTCCCTGCTACACTGAATAATAATCTTATACCTCTGCCTCAGAAACAGCAATATCTTTGCCCTGTCTGGCTAATGGGACCACTTTGAATTTCAACTTAGTTTATCTTTCAGGGTTTGCTATTGCTGAAATGATTCCCCACGCCTACTCAACATTTTTGGTGCTAAGCAACCTGCATTCCTTTAAAAACGCTACACTTCCTTCACTGCCTCTTTGAGTGATACTGTATGTCCAGAGCAGAAGTGACCAGTGTGCTCTGAGTAACATCAATCCAAGGCTGTATAGAAGTTTAACAGAGTTCTAGTGCTTTTGTTTGTACTTTTTATGGCCTTGTTAATTTGCATCTGGCAGAGGGAGGGATTTAGACTCAGCAAGAACTTTGCTGTTCTTCAAATTGTGTCACAAATCGTCAACAGTTGTGGCTTGATGAATCAGCTACGCCCAGAGCGCTGGAAATCCAGCCAGGATGCAGAAAATCTAATGCAAGGCTTGAACACTCAACCTTATTGTCATACAGTCAGAGCCACACAGCATAAAAAAAGGTCCTTCGGCCCACCGTGTCCATGTTAGCCCATTTACCAGCACTTGTTCTGTCCCCTCCTCTGCCTTGGTGATTTAAGTGCTCGTCCAGATGCTTCTTGAACATTGTGAGGGCCTCGACCTCCACCTTGTCCTCAGGCAGTGTGTTCCAGATTCCAGCCCCCATCTGGGGGGGCGGGGGTGTGGAAGCATCCCCCTTCAGATCTTCTCTAAACATTTTACCCCTCATCTTAAACCTACTCTTAAGCACCTCTATTATGGGGAAAAGGTTTCCTATCTGCACCCTGTCTGCACACCTTATAACTTTCTACACCTTTATCAGTCATTTTCACCTCCCCAGCCCCCTGTAACTCCAAGGAAATTGTCTCTCCCAATTACTAAAACGCCCCATCCCGGGCAACATCCAGGTGAGTCTCCTCTGCACCCTCTCCAGTGCAGTCACACTCTTCCTATTGTGTGGTGACCAGAACCACACACAGGCCTCCAGCTGTGGTCTGGCCAGTGTTTTGTAAAGTTGTACCATAACCTCCCCGCTCTTCTATTTTATTCCCCAGCGAATACAGGGCAGTATCCTGCGGATTCCTTCTTCATCGCCTTATCTATTGCGCTGCCGCCTTCAGGAATCTTTGAGCTTGTATACCAAGATCTGTCTGCTCTTCAGTACTCCCCAAGGCCCTACCATTCTTTGTGTTGGTGTTATCCTAACCTCCCTGTTATAATCTGAGCAGTTTGCTTTTTCCATGATGTCACTGATAGGCCTCTGTTTGACTGCTGAGTCCCATGTCAATTAGAGGGGCACATATTACTGCAACAGGGAACTGGCGGTGCCCTCAGTTACAGATTCAGAGACAAAAAAAATCAACAATATTTGGCACAAGTATTTCTGGGAAGGAATCCAGGCAAGAGTGCAAAGATTTAAAGGGAAGGAAAATTGACTGTGGTTGGATTAAAAATATACCCTGCTTGTAAACTTGGGAATGAAACAGTGTGGCTACTGTAGCAACTTCAAAGACCATAAGAGCCAAATTAATAAGACTATGTGACCTGGTCTTCCTAATAAGACAGCACGAAGAGAATTCATACAGGGTTGCGCACTCCACATGCGATAAGACTCCTGTATATCTTCTGGAAGGCTCGATTGGTTGGATCTGGATCCAAGCCCCACTCTGGATTCACCGGGCTCTGTAACATAGGCCGCAGCTTGCACTGAACCTTCTGAGAGAGTTGTCGTCAAGCTGAAGCATCCTCAGAACGATGTCAGGGCACTAAATGAGAAAAAAACTCTTGGCATCTTGGCCAATCTATATCAATGGAACAGGTCACCTGGTCTGCCTTTGCGAGAATTGGCTGCTGCACTTCCAATGGCGCAGCGGTGATGCCATCGCACGCTTCAAAAAACTCAGAAACCATGAATCAGAGGCCTTGCTCATTTAATTCATCCCCAGCTCCATAAAACTTATTAAAAGCCCTCAGGGTCTATTGGTTAACATCGAGGGTGCAGATCAAATTCTCTGGAGTGTTCAGGGAAGGGCTTGTAAGTAATGTACACTCTACTTATTACCACCAGGCCTCCTTAACTGTATAACGGTACAGGCATCTGCCTTCATCACTGAGTAATACTGCAGTATTGGTTGATTATTGTCACATGTAACACATAGTGAAAAACTTGTTTTGCATGCTCTTCGTACAGATTAGATTATTACACAGTGCTTTGAGGTAGAACAAGGTAAAACAATAACAATGCAGAACAAAGACAAGGAAATTTCCCGATGCTGAAAATCCAAAGCAACACACACAAGATGCTGGAGGAACTTAGCAGGCCAGTGTTACATACCTCAAAGAGATCTTGTGACTTTCTTGTGAGAATGATGTAATGGTCTTTTGGAGGTCACCTGATGTAATTTTCCCACCAATGTGAGGTCACGTGATGACATGTTCACCACGGATATAAAAGGGAAGACCCCTGGTGACGCAGTTAGTTTTCCAGTTAGAACGTCAATGAGATAATCCACTCCGCTGCGTATTTGCATTATGACGCAGTTTTGATTTTAAACGGAGTTTTATGTTCTAATGTAAGGTACAGAAGTCTGAGCCGGCAGTCTGACCAATCGCTGCCCGGTTTGTTAAAGTATCTTTTCAGTAACATTGGAGAGTGAAGACGGGACCCTGAAGGGGACGTTCGACGGGTTTGGAAAGGATCAACCATTATTGAATTCATTCAAGAAAGAGTGATCTGCATGAGATAGCAGGATCTATTCTACAGAGGAGGAAGGTCAGTGCTTTTAAAACCATTTTATTTCCATTGTCGTGAATCCTGTGGACAAGGCAGGATCCGACTGGGAGTGGCAGTGACGTCGTGTCTCCGAGGAATTCGTTACTTCATGAAAGTCTCTCCTAATTGACTATATAAATCTCTTGGACTTTAAAATTTACCATTCGAAGAACTGTGTTTGAATTTATCGCTTTAAGAAATGGTTTTGCATTATCGCTTTAAGAACTAGTACTGAGTAGTAGTTTATTGAATGGCCACATAGCTGTTTACTTCTGGTTAAGGTTTTTGTTTTTTGTCATGGTTTATCAGGGTTTAATAAATGTCTGTTTGTTTATAAATCCTGACTCGATATATTCATTGTTGTCGATCACGTGACACCAGGCAGTATCTATGCAAATGAATAAACAGTCAATGTTTCGGGCAGAGACCCTTCATCAGGACTGGAAAAAAGATGAGAAGTTAGAGCAAGAAGGTGGGGGGGGAGGGGAGAAAGAACCACAAGATGATAGGTGAAACCAGGAGAGAGGGAGGGGTGAAGTAAAGAGCTGGGAAGTCGTTGGTGAAAGAGATAAAGGGCTGGAGAAGGGGGAATCTGATAGGAGAGGGTAGAAGGCCATGGAAGAAAGGGAACAGGGAGGAAAACCAGAGGGAGATAATGGTAAGAAGATAAGATAAGAGAGGGAAATGGGAATGGGAATGGTGAAGGTAGGGGGGCATTACCAGAGGTTCAAGAAATCGATGTTCATGCCATCAGGTTGGAGGCTACCCAAAAGGAATATAACACATTGCTCCTCCCCCCTGAGAGTAGCCTCATCGTGGCAGTAGAGGAAGCCCTGGACTGACATGTCGAAATGAGAATGGGAAATAGAATTGAAGTGGGTGGCGAGCGGGATATCCTACTTTTTTCTGGTGGATGGAGCAGTCTCCCAATCTACATTGGATTGGAGAATGCAGAATAAAGTGTATCAGCTACAGGAAAAGTGCAGTGCTGGTAAATAATAACGTGCAAGATCAAAGGTGCTATTGTAACAACACCTGCTCTTTGACAAGGGATAGAATAGGTCACCACCTACCCATGCCCACAGGCATCAGATCACATAGGGCAAGTTTCAGTGCTGACAACAGGCTCCATCTCCTCCTTCCTTTTCCCCTCTCTCATCATCCACCTTCACCAATCATCTACTAGCCACCATCCCTCAGCTCTACTCCTCCTTCCCCCACCTGGCTCTACCATCTCCCTCCTCATGTAGTTCCACCAATCACCTGCTTCACCCCTCCCCCTCACCTCCATATAACCCCCATCTCCCCTTTAAACTCCTGATGCAGGGTCTCGACCCGAAATGCCAACCATCCCTCTGGGCTGTACTCTCCAAATATCCGGACCTCCCTCTCGGTTTTTTTGCACTACCTTACTTTCCCTTTTCTATTTTCTAATTATGATTTATAATTTAAATTTTTAATATTTACTATTGATTTGCACTCAAGGGAGCACGAAGTGCAGAATCAAATATCGCTGTGATGATTGTACGCTCTAGTATCAATTGTTTGGCGACAATAAAGTAATGCTCCACTGGTCCATCTCAGGGTAGAGGAGGATGTGCTAAGGAATGCACTGAGGCTTGATGCAGCCAATGCAAAAGCCCTGTGGGATGGAATCCTAGTATGGACTCCTTCAGCCAGTGGACACTGAGGGGCTGGGTCCTGTATGGATGCCCCTCAAACAGCTGAATTTTATTTTGTATCACCCCAGATGACCACAGGAGTGGCAATGGTGCTCTCCACACAGAATGTGCTCACACTACTAACGTACAGAATCAATGACACTACCAATGTAAAGAGCCTTGGACCGCTTTCTCCTTTGTGTACGTTTTTGCTATTATAAACTAAATTTATTTTTGAAATTCAGAAAAAATCCCTCTGCTTCTGCAGATGCTGCCTGACCTGCTGTGCTTCCAGCATCTTGCTTTATTTTTCTGACAATAGCCTTGTTAAGCTGCAGTCCGACAGTGAACCAACCAGAAGCCAAAGAGGAGCCTGGACATCCATACTTCCAAAGCAAAAGTTGCCAAAGATTTAAAGCTCGACTTCCTTCTATGTAACCATTTTGCTTTGAGCTTTGGAGAACCAGCACTAGAGAGCAGACTGACCTAACGCAGGGTAAGAGACCAGAAGGCAGGCAGGCACACACACACACACAGATGAAGAGAGAACACTACAACAGCTGATTAGTCCGTCCACTTCAACATCTGCCTTCCACTGAGATCGCTTGCATCTCTTGACAAACAGTAATTGGAGCAAATTGACATCCAGATATTTTTGAGGAGTGGGACGGCCAAACATGCAACCACCTTCAGACACCCCTCTACAAGGAAATGGTCTCTACAGGACACAGCTGGGCAGTGGAGACCATTACACACAAGATGCCAGGCAGCAGCACATTCAAACACACGTAAACACTTTGGGAGCAGGAATGGCCAATCCAGGAACAAATGCGAATAAAGGCACAACTTGAAAGTCTCCCTTGGCTCAAGTATTCCTTTCCTACTTGAGTACAAAGGCATCAATTTGGAAGTCCACAGGGCGAGATCACCGCTGCGACACTCAAACGTCGGTTTGGAATCCCAACTGCATGGTCAGTGGGAACCCCAAGACCCTGCAAAGTGTCCTCATTCAAGACCTTCTGTAGTTTCTGACTTCTTCTCATCGCCATGGGAATGCCCTGACAGGAGGACAACGGGGAGAAAGAGGAAAGCCCTGGGCATTGTCAGCAGAAGTCTATAGTAAGGAGATAATTAATAATTAGACAGCAACTTTTTGTACCTCTCCCTTGTAATTGATCATAGCTTTTTTAGATTAAGGATCAAGGACCAAATTTATTAACATTTATTAGGAATTTGCTGTTGTGTGTTGGTCTGTAACTTTGGCTCCAACTGAGAGGCTAATGTAAATTGGGAAGAGAGTGGAAGATAAACACAAGCATCCTTTTAAGGAGGGGCTGCACTGCAGGGAGGAGGGGGTGGGAAAACGATCACTTTAAAGGACAGTGTTACCATTGTTCACCATTATTGGGACATTTTCCAGATGTGATCTATCATAAATATGCTTTCCACTAAAAAAAAAGTGAGTTTGTTGAAGCTCATTTCAAATAAGAGGGATGAACTTGTAAACTCAGAAAGATGAAGTACACCCAAGGGATTTAAAAGAAAAGACATTATAGATGGTGAACCCATTGTTTGAACCGTGTCATAATTTGCTAAACTCCCAAAAGTACCAGAGTTTGGGAAACAGTCAGTGTGACTCTCTGGTTCAAAAGGAGAGGAAGACAGAACGTTGGGAACTACTGGTAGAGTAATACACACAAAATTCTGTCAGAACTCAACAGGTCAGGCAGCATCTATGGAAAGGAATTTCAGGTGGAAACCCTTCAGAGTCTTGATGAGGGGCCTTGGGTTGAATCATCAACTCTTTATTCCCCTCCATAGATGCTGCCTGACCTGCTGAGTTCCTCCAGCATTGTGTTACTCCGGATTTCCAGTATCTGCAGAATCTCTCGTAACAGGAGGTTAGTTTAACATCTATTGTTGATAAGATGCCAGAATCGATAATCAAAGTGGAAATAACTAATAATTTAGAAAATCTGGATATAATCAAGCCTGGCCAACATGGTTTTAGGAAAGGTAAATCATATTTGATAGCTGTGCTCATTCATTTCAATATTAAGATTGGTGGACATGGGACATAGACCCATCACAATCGCATTGAAATGAGAAACAGGCTCAAAGGGCTGAATGGTCTTTTATTCCAGCTTGCTTGTACCCATTTCTATAGATTCTAGGGAAAACATTGTGGGATACCCAAGTTGAAGGCTTGCCATGGGCCTTCATGGCAAAGGGACCATCACACCATCCCTCCTCCACACCACATTAGCAAACAGGCCCTCTCTCCACAACATGTTTTAAAGATGTGAACAGTGTGTTACTGATGAGATCATTTGGCTCAGTGGCTCAGTGTCTCAGTGGAATCACTGGCAGTGAGAGACAATTGAATTAGTATCAACAATGAGATGTAATCAGGAACCCTGGTTAATTCAGTGACCATCTCTTTCCCTCACACTGCCAGTATTAATTACTCTTACAAACCAACTCCCTAGATAAATTTGACCAACACTTTTTGACTAATAGGACCATAAAAGGGAATAAGTAGGAACAGGCAGATGCAATTTAATGGTGTGAACGTTAATCTGAATTCTTTGCTTCTAAATTTCAACAGCTTCTATTTCCAAAAAAAAGGTTTTAAGCAGGAGATATTGCCTTAAATGACAATGAGGTTTCCTTAAGGGGAAAACATTCTCTTAAAGAGGTGATGAAATTCCCTTTAAGTGGCAAAGCATTGCCTTCCAGACAACTGACAGTGAGAATTCATCCTAAAAAGGCAGAGTATGGAAAATTTCTCTGAACAGAATCTTCCTTCAGCAATCTTTAAGAGTTAACGACAACGGGATTCTTGATTCATACTGAGCAAAGCAACAATGATGTCTTTAGGAGGGACTGAGAGTCAGAAACTTTTCATTACAAATGATATCTTCTTCAGCCTTAAGAAAGGAAATGGCTTCTAAAGAGTGCCTCTAAACATCCACAAACTACTTCACAGCCAACAAAGTACTTTCAAAGTATAGGCAGTGCTGTTATGCTGACAGCTAATTACTGCACAGTATGATCCTGTAAACAACACTGGGGAAAACCCACCACTAATTACAGTACAAGGAAGGTCAGACGATGTCCAGGATATCATTCCCTGCTTTCCTTTTACCCTTTATTTTCCATGCTTTGTCCAGGGTGAAGCTAAATTGATCCACTGCTTTTGCGCGTGTTGAGAGCATCTTATAGGGCGATACTGCCAACTGCACAGTCAGATCCTACACACTGCTCTTGATCGTTAGCTGTCATAGCTGTGAAGGGATGGGAGTTGGTTTTACATCAAGTGCATTTGGACACTCCCCGAGTATCTTAAGACTGCACACTCCATCCGATGTCCCACAGAATGTGGATCTCTTGCACAAGTCAAAGTCGAGTTTATTGTCACGTGCACAGGTACATGTGTGCACAGATGCAATGAAAAACATATTTACAACAACATTACAGACGCACAGCATCAGAAACATAACACACACAAGAAAACATCAATTAAACTAAAACATATACAAGAAAGAACACAATTAGAACAAAAAACATCCATTCTTGGGAAAAGTGCTCATAGTGTTACTACACGGGGTTGGTGATCAGGGTTGTGCCAGCTGGAAAAGAACCAAATGGTTCAAGCCAAATCAAAGTAAATATATGTACTTTGATAATACATGTCACCATATACAACCCTGAGATTCATATTCTTGCGGGTACTTACAGGAAAATAAAGAAATGCAATATAATTTATGAAAAATTATACATAAACTAAGTGGCCAAGTGGTTAAGGCATTCGACTAGCGATCTGAAGGTCGTAGGTTCGAGCCCCAGCTGAGGCAGCGTGTTGTGTCCTTGAGCAAGGCACTTAATCACACATTGCTCTGCGACAACACTGGTGCCAAGCTGTATCGGCCCTAATGCCCTTCCCTTGGACAACATCAGTGTCGTGGAGAGGGGAGACTTGCAGCATGGGCAACTGCTGGTCTTCCATACAACCTTGCCCAGGCCTGCGCCCTGGAGAGTGAAGACTTTCCAGGCGCAGATCCATGGTCTCGCAAGACTAACGGATGCCTTTATACATAAACAAAGACTGACAAACAATCAAATTGCAGAACACAAATTGTGCAAATAATTTAAGTAAATAAATAACACTGAGGACATGAACTGTAGAATCCTTCAAAATGAGTCTGTAGGTTGTGGAATCAGTTCAGAGTTGAGGTGGGTGAAGATGTCCATGCTGGTTCAGGAGCCTGATGGTTGTAGGACAACAACTGTTCCTGAACCTGCTGGTGTGGGACCTAAGGTTCCTGTATCTCCTGTCTGATGGCAAGAAGCGAGCATGGCCTGGATGGTGGGGGTCCTTGATGATGGATGCTGCTTTCCTGTGGCAGCGCTCGTTGTAAATGTGCTCAATGATGGGAGGGCTTTTCCTGCGCAGGACTGGGCTGTGTCCACTACTTTTTGTATTCTTTTCTGTTCCTGGGCTGAAGGAAAGCATCTGCTCCTGAACCTGGCAATATGAGGCTTCAGACTTCTGTACCTCCTGCCCAATGGTAGCTGTGGGAAGATGGCATGGCCCGGACAGTGGGGAGGTTTGATGGCGGATCTTGCCTCCTGTAGATACCACTGATGGTGGCGTGGGGTGACATCTTCATGGGAAGTTGAAAATGAGTTGCAGTTTGATGAAATAGATGTAAGATTTCCAGAGTGAGTAAGACAAAGTGACCTGGAAACAGTCACGATCACAGTTCACTGAGGGAAAGTACCTGTTTTCAACTGCCTAACACCAAAGTAAACAGAATTGTAGAATTGAGGCAAATTGTGGGCTGAGATGATGATTGAGGTCAACTTTCTAATAACAAGTTGATGCTGATATTTAATCTAACACACACACACACACACACAAAATGCTGGAGAAGTGTAACAGGTCAAGCAGCACCTATGAAAAGGAATAAAGAGTCGACAGTTCGGGGCAAGCCCCTACTTTCTGGTGGCAACAGTAACTTAGGTTTTAAGGGGACTAAGGATTACTATGGGATATCACTGTTTCACTTTGGAGAGGACTGCAGTAGAAAATAACAGTCTTGGAAATGTTTAAATAACAAAGTAAACGAGTTTTGGATTAACCAGCTCATTTCAGCTGCACATCAGATTACAGGAAGCAGATATTTTTAACAAGCACTATGGAGTTCATAAAGAACAACTGTTTCCATTGTCAGCAAGGTCGGTAATTACATGCAAAGGATCGAAGAGAACTAGCACATGAGGCAAACATGGATGGAAGGAGGAGAGCTTATTGCTGCAATCCAGAATTCGTAGTCTGAAAGTGGCTGGCTGCAAAACTAGATTCAACAGTGACTGACAGAGGGGGACTGGCAAGTACTCCGATGTGCGGAGCTGGGAGGAAGAGTGAACCAATGAGAGAACCCCATTAAAGGGCCAGCATGGGTAAAATTTGCTCCAGTTGGTGCACAATTCACTCATGGTTTAAACTTTGGCTACACCTACCTATTACATTTATCTGTAATCTACTAAAAACAGGACTTGCTGCAAATCCTATCGGCCTTCACAATGGGCATTACCTATACTCACACTTTCATTTCCCAAGAGGTTAGATTCACAGAGAGACATAGTAGGGAAAGAGGCCCTTCAGCCCATCAGGTTTGTAATGACCATTGAACACTTCTGTACACTAATCCATCTTTGTGATAGCCATAGAGCTCTATGGTATGGAAACAGGCCCTTCAGCCCAACTGGTCCATATTAACCACCCACTGCCCCACATTTGATCCATATCCCTCTAAACCTTTCCTACCCATGCACGACCTCTACAACTAAAGTTCTCGGTTTTATTTTTGTTTTAAATATTTGTACAATTTTTTTTGTACATGAGTTGTTTGTTAATGTTTTTGTACGTTTTTTCATAAACTCTTATAGTATCGTATATCTTTATTTTCCCACAAATGCCTGCAAGAAAACAAATCACACATACACACTTCTGATAATAAACTTATTTTGACTTTGATTTTTAACTAAATAGCTTTTAGATACTGTGATTGCACCCACCTCTACCACTTCCTCTGAAAGCTCATTCCATATACACAGCCCAGTCTGTGTGGAAAAAGTTTCCCCTTCGGTCCCTTATAAATCTTTCTGCCCTCACCTGAAACTTCTGCTCCCTTACCCTGGGAGTATTTTCCCCAGATTCCCAACAAATTCAACCACTCCCATCCTAGATTCTACCCTTCACCCACACGTATCGGGAGAGAATTTACATGAGCCAATTAATGCACTGACCCCAGCACATCTGTGGAAAGTCCGAGGAAACCAGAGCCCCCTAGGGTAAGCAAGGCAGTCACAGGGAGAACATGCAAACCCCACAAAGACAGCGCCAGAGTTCAGCATCAAACCTAGTTTCCAGTGCTGTGAGGCAGTGACCTCCTCAAACCATTGGGCCTCCTCCTCCCCTGACTTTTGTTCGATTTTGATGATGTGCAAATGGTAGGCTTCTCATGACCTCTGTACAATATTGTACAGAAGTTTTAGGCACCATAGCTACATACATGTGCCTAAGACTTTTGCACAGAACTGCCTCTGTCCATTTGTCTTTTAAATGGCACCACTATGCCCATCTCTACAACTTTCTCCGGCACCCACCATCCTCCGGATGGAAAACTTGCTCTCAAGTAGGTTCCTTATAAACCTTTCCCTTCTCTCTTCAAACCTGTACTCCCCTGCCCGGGACAAAGATTGTGATAATCATCTCACTTGATGTTAGGTGCCCCTATAAATTCATGGGCAGTTCCTCGGGATTGGGAATGAGTTGCTTCCTCCTCTGTCCTAAAGTGAGTGATGTGGCCAATGCGGGATCCACAGACTCTTCCACGGATGGGGAAGGGGGCGCATGATGGGGTGGGTGGGTAGTTTTTGAGGTGTGGAACTCCTTCCACCACCTACAAAGGGTCTTCATATAACTCCTGATACACTGACTCCAGGCTCTCAATCCCCCCCAAATGCTCCTTCCTTACACCGAGAGGCCGTGGACTCAAAATCCGCAAGCATCTGGGGTAGATGGTACTTTTTTTTTAAAAAAAAAGCTTTGAGCATATTCTTGAATCTCTTCCTCTGTCTGCCAGCTAATCTCATCCTGTGACAAAGTTCGGGTCAGAGGGTCTGCTTCAGGAGTGAAGAAATGTGATCTGCTCGGACCTCAGTGCAATGTGGCAGAAAGGAGTAACGGTAGGCAATTTGGCCCTTTGAGGTTACTCCACCATTCTACATCATTGTGAGTGGCCATCGAGACGCGGTCCCCTGTTCCTAACCAAACATGTGCTGAATTGACCCAGCTTTTGTGTGTTAATGCTGGCGACATTGGACTGGAAGGGGTCGCCAACATTCTTTTGCTTATCCTCCTTCTAAGTTTGGAGGATTTTGCAATGATAGACTGCTGGTATTTCTCTAGTGTCTGGAGATGCCTGTAATAGGTAAAACGGGTCTCATTTTTGTGCGTGCCATCTTGGGCACCGGTGCCTTCAGTTTGCCATCCCATATTCCAGAGTCCGGAGAGTATTGGGAGATGGCCACGAATGCACCCACTGTTTCCGGGGATTTTTTTCCCTTAGTGCTCTGCGGGGGGGGGGGAGGGGGAATGGATTATCAGACCCTAGTGATTGTTCAGCCTCAATCACTCTTTGTTTACTTGTATGAATCTCCTTCAGCTTCTCCTGAAGGACGGATTCCTGTCACAGTATATGGACAGGCTGACTAGGGGGAATGCCATACTAGATCTAGTATTAGGTAATGAACCAGGTCAAGTCACAGATCTCTCAGTGGGTGAGCATCTGGGGGACAGTGACCACTGCTCCCTGGCCTTTAGCATTATCATGGAAAAGGATAGAATCAGAGATGGCAGGAAAATTTTTAATTGGGGAAGGGCAAATTATGAGGCTATAAGGCTAGAACTTGTGGGTGTGAATTGGGATGATGTTTTTGCAGGGAAATGTACTATTGACATGTGGTCGATGTTTAGAGATCTCTTGCAGGATGTTAGGGATAAATTTGTCCCGGTGAGGAAGATAAAGAGTGGTAGGGTGAAGGAACCATGGGTGACAAGTGAGGTGGAAAATCTAGTCAGGTGGAAGAAGGCAGCATACATGAGGTTTAGGAAGCAAGGATCACATGGGTCTATTGAGGAATATAGGGAAGCAAGAAAGGAGCTTAAGAAAGGGCTGAGAAGAGCAAGAAGGGGGCATGAGAAGGCCTTGGCGAGTAGGGTAAAGGAAAACCCCAAGGCATTCTTCAATTATGTGAAGAACAAAAGGATGACAGGAGTGAAGGTAAGACCGATTAGAGATAAAGGTGGGAAGATGTGCCTGGAGGCTGTGGAAGTGAGCAAGGTCCTCAATGAGTACTTCTCTTCGGTATTCACCAATGAGAGGGAACTTGATGATGGTGAGGACAATATGAGTGAGGTTGATGTTTTGGAGCATGTTGATATTAAGGCAGAGGATGTGTTGGAGTTGTTAAAATACATTAGGATGGATAAGTCCCCGGGGCCTGACGGAATATTCCCCAGGCTACTCCACAAGGTGAGGGAAGAGATTGCTGAGCCTCTGGCTAGGATCTTTATGTCCTCGTTGTCCACAGGAATGGTACCGGAGGATTGGAGGGAGGCGAATGTTGTCCCCTTGTTCAAAAAAGGTAGTAAGGATAATTAGTCGGGGTAATTATAGACCAGTGAGCCTTACATCTGTGGTGGGAAAGCTGTTGGAAAAGATTCTTAGAGATAGGATCTCTGGGCATTTAGAGAATCATGGTCTGATTAGGGACAGTCAGCATAGCTTTGTGAAGGGCAGATCGTGTCTAACAAGCCTGATAGAGTTCTTTGAGGAGGTGACCAGGCATATCGATGAGGGTAGTGCAGTGGATGTGATCTACATGGATTTTAGTAAGGCATTTGACAAGGTTCCACATGGTAGGCTTATTCAGAAAGTCAGAAGGCATGGGATCCAGGGAAGTTTGGCCAGGTGGATTCAGAATTGGCTTGCCTGCAGAGGGCAGAGGGTCGTGGTGGAGGGAGTACATTCAGATTGGAGGGTTGTGACTAGTGGTGTCCCACAAGGATCTGTTCTGGGATCTCTACTTTTCGTGATTTTTATTAACCACCTGGATGTGGGGGTAGAAGGGTGGGTTGGCAAGTTTGCAGATGACACAAAGGTTGGTGGTGTTGTAGATAGTGTAGAGGATTGTTGAAGATTGCAGAGAAACATTGATAGGATGCAGAAGTGGGCTGAGAAGTGGCAGATAGAGTTCAACCTGGAGAAGTGTGAGGTGGTACACTTTGGAAGGACAAACTCCAAGGCAGAGTACAAAGTAAATGGCAGGATACTTGGTAGTGTGGAGGAGCAGAGGGATCTGGGGGTACATGTCTACAGATCCCTGAAAGTTGCCTCGCAGGTAGATAGGGTAGTTAAGAAAGCTTATGGGGTGTTGGCTTTCATAAGTCGGGGGATAGAGTTTAAGAGTCGCGATGTAATGATGCAGCTCTATAAAACTCTGGTTAGGCCACACTTGGAGTACTGTGTCCAGTTCTGGTCGCCTCACTATAGGAAGGATGTGGAAGCATTGGAAAGGGTACAGAGGAGATTTACCAGGATGCTGCCTGGTTTAGCGAGTATGGATTATGATCAGAGATTAAGGGAGCTAGGGCTTTACTCTTTGGAGAGGAGGAGGATGAGAGGAGATATGATGGAGGTGTACAAGATATTAAGAGGAATAGATAGAGTGGATAGCCAGCGCCTCTTCCCCAGGGCACCACTGCTCAATACAAGAGGACATGGCTTTAAGGTAAGGGATGGGAAGTTCAAGGGGGATATTAGAGGAAGGTTTTTTACTCAGAGAGTGGTTGGTGCGTGGAATGCACTGCCTGAGTCAGCGATGGAGGCAGATACACTAGTGAAGTTTAAGAGACTACTAGACAGGAATATGGAGGAATTTAAGGTGGGGGGTTATATGGGAGGCAGGGCTTGAGGGCGGGCACAACATTGTGGGCCGAAGGGCCTGTAATGTGCTGTACTATTCTATGTTTTATGTTCTATGTTCTCCTCCTATTTAGACCCTTGCCTCCCTCACAAACCTGGAAGGAGAGAACAGCAAGTACCTATCACTCTGCTTTCCAATTATATCCCTGCACCTCGAACTCAGAATCACTGTACTATATAAACAGTTCTATCACCCAGTGAGGTTAGACATTAAGTCTTCTCTTGAAAAGGGCTCTCACAATAAAGATCCTGTTTAAAGAAGATCCGATTAACCTCTTTTAAATAATAAATGTTATTATCAGAACTTAATGGCTTAGCTAGAGATTATTTTCCTGTGTTATACCTGCTCTCAAACAGCAGTCCATGGCATGCAAACACCATTTTAAAAGTTATTTTGGAGTTTGCATTCCTGGAATGCAAGGTTTCCAAAACAGTGTTATCAGGTTTCCCTGTGCAAATTGCTGCATTAGTTTAAGTGTGCCTATTCTATTGCAAGATTTTGCATTTGGCTTTGCAGCTGCAGTCTTGGCAGCCAGCCCTTAAAGGAACATACTGCAACATACTCTTCCAGCAAATGCAGAGGGTTACTGCTCAAAGCATGGCTGCGGCAATGATGAGAGAGGGAAGGGAGACTGCTCCCAGGGTCTCAGAGAAGGATCTGGACAGGCCAGAATGACACATTCCCCACAGAAGATTAAAGAGACCCTCACAGGTTCCTCCAACAGGAGGTTCCCAGGAGAGTCTCCGACCGCCCGCACTCTGCGTAAATCTGTAGTGCATGCTCCTAGTTCCTATTCCTATTCCTGTTCCTAGGGACTGGTGGAGGAGAGATGAAGTTTCCTCTCCTTGACGGAGGAGTTTGGCAACTCCCTAATACAGCCATGAGGTGTGGCAGGGATCAGCGGCAGCCTGGAATGGTCCTGAGGTCAGGAAGCTGGGAGTGATCCTGACACATGAGGGCAGATGCGAGGTTCCGGGAGGTACCTGACCTCAGTCTGTCAGCGAGGACGGTCTTGGTGAGACCCAGCCTACGAAGACTTTGTTCCTCAGAGGTCCAACTGTGAGGGAGGCTCCCTGGCAATCTCTGGATGGACAAGGTCTCAGGGGAGGGACCCTGTATACCTCTCCCACAAGTTCCTCCACTCCCTCTACAGCCTGTGATCCATTTTCCTGGCCACTAGCATTGGGTGCAGACAAAGCCTATTGGAAGTTGGTCTGGGGTGTGGGGAAGTCACTGGAAAGAGGAAGCAGGCCGAGTGTGGAGTGAGCAGTGAGCAGTGAGGAACTGCAGCAGCCTGGAGAAGGGCTTCAGGGGACTGGGGTCAGTGAAAGTTGCTTATTCCAGGTGTAAACAGGTAATGTGGAGAATCCCACCGGAGATGAACATTGGCCCTTGTTATTGATGTCCTTTGGGCCAGTTTTACAATGGAACACTGCTCCCAGTGCTTGTGAATTTTCTGCAGGGATGTCAGGGATCAAATTCCTGTTGGGTATGAAGAAGCCTGGAAATGGGTGCAGTTTTGCTCTGTTTCCATGTGCACAGTGCTGTTGTATTGTGGGAAGGAATTTCTGGGCCCTGGTTTCTGCCTAGAGTAAAGCTTTTTCTGAGATGTGGGAGAGGCCTGAGGAGAAAGATGATAAATACTCGGTCTTTAAAGGAGCACCAAGCAAAAATTTGTCTCTTGATGGATTCAAGGAATCTCCTATAAACACAGGCAAAGGGAAAAGTTGGAGGAATAGTCAGACTAACTGCTGGGACGTTGTCAAGTTTGCTGATTCAAATTGTAAAGAATGGGAGGAATGATGGATGGTAAATAAGTGAATTGGAACAGGGAAAAATGGGCCGATATCCAGATTAAATTACAAATCGCTAAAGCAGAGCCCGGTGGGAAAGACTTAAACAGGAAATGGAAGAGTTAGAAATTCAACAATGCAAAATAAAAAGGAATTTACAAAAGACCAGGGGTCTGTTAGTGTATATAGAGTCATAGAAAACTACAGCCCAGAAACAGGCCCTTTGGCCTATCTAGTCCATGCTGAAACCATTTAAACTGCCTCCTCCCACTGACCTGTACTGGGACCATAGCCCTCCATACCACCCCCACCCATGTACCTATCCAAACTTCTCTTAAACGTTGAAATCAAGCTCACATGCACCACTTGCGCTGGCAGCTCGTTCCACACTCGTGAGCCAGCTACTGCATCGAGAGGTGTAGCTGGCTGTCCTCGGGAGTGGCCCGGTGAGCCACTCAGTTATGTAACTGGAGTGGTGAGTACTGGTCTCAAAAGCAAGGTCCAGTGCCCGAGACTGAATGAAAAGAATGGAGTTGGAAAACACAGGGTGGGGTCTTTGATTCTGCTGCCTGCTTTTCTGAGGCGGCAAAAAGTATACACAGAGTCCATGGAGGGGAGGCTGGTCTCCATGATGTGCTGGGCTGTGTCCACAGTCCACAACTCCCTGTGGTTTCTTATGGTCATGGACAGAACTGTTGCTGCACCACGCTGTGACGCATCTGGATAGGATACTTTCAGTGGTGCATCTGGATGAATTAGTGAAGATCAGCAGGAGCATGTTAAGTTTCCTTAGCCTTCTGAGGAGGCAGAGGCGTTGGTGAGCTTTTTCGGCTTCAGTGTCTATGTCGCTGGACCAGGAGATTTTGTGGAGTTGGTGGAAGTTTGCCGCGGATACACGGGACTTCAGAGTTAAGCTTACTGTTTGATTAGCCATGATCTTAGTTCATGATAGAGCAGATGTTGATGGTCTGGGTGACGTACTCCTGCTAATTTTTATTGGCAGTAGAGGCATGAAAAGTGGGATTTGCATCCTTGGTTAAGCAAACAACAGGAATTCTGCAGATGCTGGAATTTCAAGCAACACACATCAAAGTTGCTGGTGAATGCAGCAGGTCAGGCAGCATCTCTAGGAAGAGGTGCAGTTGATGTTTCAGGCCAAGACCCTTCGTCAGGACTTCTTCCTAGAGATGCTGCCTGGCCTGCTGCGTTCACCAGCAACTTTGATGTGTGTTATTTGCATCTTGACACTGTGTTGATATGTAGACAGACGGGGCCTTGGTTCCCGCTGCAGCCTGGTTCACTGCTAAGGCATCACCCCTCATCCAGTGCTCAGCTTGCCCCCTCCTCTCTGGTACTGAGTGGCTTGTACCAGGTGAGCTGTAGCTGGCACCATGCCACTGCCTTGCCCAGGTGGCCACTTGTTACATGAGCCAAAATTAGGAGGCAACTTGGCTGCTGAACTTACATTGTTACGTACCCCGTAACTGGGTTGCCAAACCAGCAGAAATGGATCACTCAGCTGGAGTCTGGATTACTGGAACTAAGAAAGTTTTATTAAAGAAATAAGCAAAACAGTACTCTAATAGTAAGGATATAAATGCAACAGGTTAGCAATGAATAAACACACGTGTACACAGATCTAGGATAATAGGATCAATCAAGCTCTATCGTCGTCTAGGGGTAAATGACCAGTTTCAAAGTGACGCAAAGTTCAGTTCAATTGAGTTCAGTTCAGTTCACAGTAATCACTGCCGTGGGAGAGAGAGAGAGAGAGAGCGCGAATGAATATTCAAATCGGATTCCAAACAGACCTTCGATATTCCTCACAGTCAGCTTTCGGGCGAGCCCTTTGTAATGTCTTCCGAGGTCACCGACTGTGACCCCTCCGTTTCAGATACGATCGTTCCTCTGCAGTGAACCTGGCACCCAGGCAAGGGCGGACACACACCAGGTTCCCGCCGATCGTACCTTTCCACCCTGTGCGTCTATGGCTTGGTTCCGCGACCAGCCCTCCAAAAACTCCCACCGACTTGTGGGAGACGCACCGCTTCCAGGGTCTCGTTACCTCGTGGTGTCGTGTGTGTCCTGCCTTAGCGAACCTGTCCCTTTTTATCCCCCTGCTGGGGTATCGCCTGTCCATCACACTTCAAACAGTTCAGGGTTCAAAAAGGAGCCGATCTTGACAGCTCTCAGACCGTGTCTCCTTCCGTTAAACTCTCCCGTCTCTTCATTAACATTTCCAAATGCTGCTCCATTGTCTTACTTATCTCTCTCTCCTGAAGACAGGTGGCAGATCAACTGCTGATCCCACTGGTGCCAGCACAGGACAGTTAACATCTTAATCTATGTGTACTCTTTGTAACCCTCTTTCGTCACAATGTGCATTTACACAACTGTAGCTGTGAAAGCTTTACTTCCATGGGAACCTTTGTGGATTATAATCACTACCCCCTGAAGCAAATGCAGTATTACTAAAGCAGACCCAACATGATATTAGAGTCATGGAAACAGACCTTTCAGCCCATCAAGTATGGCAACTCCTCTGCACGTGACAGCAAGAAACTGCAGAAATATTTGGATCCAGCTCACAGAAACAAGCCTCCTCTCCATGGACTCCGTCTCTACTTCTTACTACCCCAGTAAAGCAGCAACTATAATCAAAGACCCCACCCACCCCTCACATTCCCTCTCCTCCGTACAGAGAGAGATGGAAGTCACGATTGAACCTGGGACTTTGGGGCTCTGAGGCGGCAGCTCGACCCGCTATGCCACTGTGTGATACAGTTCAGAACAATACAATATTTCGATGTGTTTGGGTCATAGAGTGAGTTAGCTGCTGTGATAGACCGAGGTGTAATTCATCTCTATTGCCAGACACCACATCCCATCTTTATTTCCATTGTTCTTTTCTAAAGCCACAGACAAAGACTACATTTATCAGTGGAAGTGAATTGTTACTCTGAAGGTGCATGAAGGAACAGAGGGATCTTGGGGTCCAAGTACACAGATCCCTCAAAGTTGCTGTGCAAGTTGATGGGGTGGTTAAGCTGGCTTAAGGTGGGTTGCCCCCATCATTAGTCAGGGGATGATGTGCAAGATAAGACTGTAGCTCTATAAAACTCTGGTTAGACCACATTTGGAATATTGTGTTCAGTTCTGGTCACCTCATTATAGCAAAGATGTGGCAGCTTTAGAGAGGGTGCAGAGGAGATTTACCAGGATGCCGCCTGGATTAGAGAGCCGGCCTTATGAGGAAAGGCTGAGCAAGCTAGGGCTTTTCTCTCTGGAGCAAAGGAGGATGAGTGGTGACTTGATAGCATTGTACAAGATGATAAAAGGCATTGCAAGAGTAGATAGCATGTTCCTTTTTCCCCAAGGCAGCAATGGCTAATACCAGAGCACATCCGTCTAGGGGAGCGAAGGATGGTTTAGAAACATAGAAAACCTACAGCACAATACAGGCCCTTTGGCCCACAATGCTGTGCCGAACATGTACTTACTTTAGAAATTACCTGGGGTTATCCATAGCCCTCTATTTTTCTAAGCTCCATGTACCTATCCAGGAGTCTCTTAAAAGACCCTATCGTATCCGCCTCCACTACAGTCGCGAGCAGCCCATTCCACGCACTCACCACGATACGGAAAAAACTTACATAGAAACATAGAAAATAGGTGCAGGAGTAGGCCATTCGGCCCTTCGAGCCTGCACCGCCATTCAGTATGATCATGGCTGATCATCCAGCTCAGAACCCCAGCCCCATACCCCCTGATCCCTTTAGCCACAAGGGCCATATCTAACTCCCTCTTAAATATAGCCAATGAACTGGCCTCAACTGTTTCCTGTGGCAGAGAATTCCACAGATTCACCACTCTCTGTGTGAAGAAGTTTTTCCTCATCTCGGTCCTAAAAGGCTTCCCCTCTATCCTCAAACTGTGACCCCTCGTTCTGGACTTCCCCAACATCAGGAACAATCTTCCTGCATCTGCTGCTAACACACATCAAAAGCTCCATTCCTGCCACACTGAACACTTGCCAATGTGCTTACCAACAGAACCGCTCTACAACAAATGTCAATAGTGTCTGTAATGCAGCTAGCCACGACACACCTAGAAAACAAGGACTCTTAATATCAAACTTAAAAGTAAATTTACGATCAAAGTACATATGTCACCATATACAGCCCTGAAATTCATTTTCTTACGGGCATACACAGTAACTCAAAGAAACACAGTAGAGTCAATGAAAGATGGCACTCATTAGGATGGACAAACAGCCAATGTGGCAAAAGACAAACTACTGTGTAAATACAAATGAGTAGTAATAATAATAACAAATAAATAAGCAATAAATATTCAGGATAAGAGATAAAGAATCATTCAAAGCGAGTCCATAGGTTGTGGGAATATTTAAGTGATGGGGGAGAGTGAAGTTAACCCCTCTGGTTGAGGGGTAATAATTGCCCCTGAACCTGGTGGTCTAAGTCCTGTGGCTCCTGTATCTTCTTCCTGATGGCAGCAGTAAGGAGAGAGCATGGCCTGGGTGGTGGGGGTCCTCGATGATGGACACAGTACTGCTTTCCTGCGAGAATGCTCCTTAGAGATATGCTCAGGGGTGAGGAGGGCTTTACCTGTGATTAACTTAGCCATATCCACTACTTTTTGTATGCTTTTCCATTCAACGGTGTTGGTGTTTCCATGATGCAACCAGTCAATATATTTTCCACCACACATCTACAGAGTTTTGTCTAAGCATCTTACCCCTGACATCTCCTCTGTACCTACTTCCAAGCACCTTAAGATTGTTCCCTCTTGTGTTAGCCATTTCAGCCCTGGGAAAAAGCCTCTGACTATCAACATGATCAATGCCTTTTATCATCTTGTACAATTCTATCAAGTCACCTCTCATCCTCCTTTGCTCCAGAGAGAAAAACCTGAGCTCACTCAGCCTATTCTTGTAAGGCATGCTCCCCAATCCAGGCAACATCCTTGTAAATCTCCTCTGCACCCTTCCTATAGTTTCCACATACTTCCTGTAGTGAGGTGACCAGAACTGAGCAAAGTACTCCAAGTGGGGTCCTATATAGCTGTAACATTACCTCTCGGCTCTTGAACTCAATCCCAGAGTTGAAGGCCAATGCACTGTATACCTTATTAACCACACAGTCAGCCTGCGCAGCAGCTTTGAGTGTCCTATGGACTTGGATCCCAAGATCCCTCTGATCCTCCACACTGCCATTAATACTTACCATTAATACAATATTCTGCCATCATATTTGACCTGCCAAAATTAACCACCTCACACTTATCTGGGTTCGAACTCCATCTGCCACTTCTCAGCCCAGTTTTACATCTTATCGATGTCCCGCTATAACCTCTGACAACCCTCCACACTATTCACAACAACCCCAACCTTTGTGTTATCAGCAAATTAACTAACCCATCTCTCCACTTCCTCAATCAGGTCATTTCTAACAATCACAAAGAGAAGGAGTCCCAGAACAGATCCCTGAGGCACACCACTGGTCACTGACCTCCATGCAGAATATGACCTGTCTACAACCACTCTTTGCCTTCTGTGGGCAAGCCAATTCTGGATCCACAAAGCAAGGTCCACTTGGATCCCATGCCTCCTTACTTTCTCAATAAGCCTTGCATGGGGTACCTTATCAACGCCTTGCTGAAATCCAGATACACTACATCTACTGCTCTACCTTCATCAATGTGTTCAGTCGTGTCCTCAAAAAATTCAATCAGGCTCGTAAGGCATGACCTGCCTTTGACAAAGCCATGCTGACTATTCCTAATCATATTATACCTCTCCAAATGTTCATAAATCCTGCCTCTCAGGATTTTCTCTATCAACTTACCAACTACTGAAGTAAGACTCACTGGTCTATAATTTCCTGGGCTATCTCTACTCCCTTTCTTGAATAAGGGAACAACATTCGCAACCCTCCAATCCTCCACAATCTCTCCCGTCCTCCTTGATGATGCAAAGGTAATCACCAGAGGCTCAGCAATCTCCTCCCTCGCCTCCCACGGTAACCTGGGGTACATCTCCTCTGGTTCCAGAGACTTATCCAACTTGATGCTTTCCAAAACTTCCAGCACACCCTCTTTCTTAATGTCTATATGCTCAAGCTTTTCAATCCACTGTAGTCATCCCTGCAATTGCCAAGATCCTTTTCTGTAGTGAATACTGAAGCAAAGTATTCATTAAGTACCTCTGCTATCTCTTCCGGTTCCATACACACTTTTCCACTGTCACACTCGATTGGTCCTATTCTTTCACATCTTATCCTCTTGCTCTTCACATGCTTGTAGAATGCCTTGGGGTTTTCTTTAATCCTGCTCGCCAAGGCCTTCTCATGGCCCCTTCTGGCTCTCCTAATTTCATTCTCTAGGGGAGACGTCAGTTGTAGGCTTTTTGCACATGTCTGGAATGCCCTGCCAGGGGTGGTGATAGAGGCAGATACATTAGGGACATTTAAGAGACTCTTAGATAGGCACATAGATGATAGAACAATGGAGGATTTGGGGCTGTGTAGGAAGGAAAGATTAGATTGATTGAGGAGTAGCTTAAAATGGGTTGGCACAACATCATGGGCTGAAGGGCCCATACTGTTCTGTGGTGCATGTTTTATATTCTGTTAGTGAAAGACAAGCTATGGAGGTGGAAGAAAGATCAGGACATGCACTTGATCTGTGTGAGAAGAGCCTTGGCACAGGTTTATTTCTGAGTGCATCATGACATCAATGCCTCACTGAACTTGTCCACAATGCTTCCAATGGGGCAACGATTATCCATGTCAGATACAATACCGTGCAAAAGTCTTAGGCCTCCACGCTGCGTAACTCTATGGTGCTATAACAAGGATCGAGCATTCACACCCATACCTCCTGTCAGCCGTATGAACACACCCAAACGCAGGCACCCATGAACAGAATATAGTCACCGTACCCAAACTGAATCCACCTTGGGTCATCTCAAGCCACAGAAGTAGAGTCAAGAATCTCACTGACAAGTCACCATTACACATAGTTTGCTCTGGGCTCTATCACACACTACATTCCCATCACCGAGGCAATGGACCATAGCCAAAAAGGTTTGGCACAGGCATTTCCTCTACTCAAGACAAGCTTGGTTTCCTGCAAGGATTTTTTTTTCCACAGAACACTAATTCTGATTCATTTTTGCAGTCCTTTTCGCGTGCTCGTGCCAACACAAATACAAACTGGAACCAACAGGCCGTTTGCCAGTCCCAGGGCTATGAAACCCAAGAGCAGTGACAGAAACACAGCTTTCCCTACCTTCACCAGATGGGATTAAACTTTCCATCACAGGCGCCCTGGGGAAGTCAGCAAGACCAGTCGCGCTTGTGAAGCTAGCATCCACCGGAGGGTATGGGGCAGCAGCAGCTTCAGCTGGGCTACAATCAGCCTTGGAATCTCCTGGGTCACTCTTGCTCTCTCCTGCCAGTTCACCTTCACTGCTGGGGGGCTTAAGTTCGCCCACGTCTGCTGTCACCTCACACGGGTCGGAGAGCTGGGAAAACAAAGAATAAACTGTCATTTATGTCTCCCAGCTGGAATCCAGCTGCCCTACAGTGGCTTCACTTTCTATTGATAACTTCATCTCAAAGCTTTCCTCAGGCTTCTTTCAACTAGGCCTGGCTCTTATGCTGTTTAGCTTGGCAACATTAACAGTACCAGCTTCACCATTTCTTGGCTATCAGAACAGACTAGGTGCTTTTTTTCAGAAGGAGGAGAGACCATTAAACCATAAGGCATAGGAGCAGAATTAGGCCATTCAGCCCATCAAGTCTGTCTGCCACTCCATCATGGCTGATTTATTATCCCTTTCAATCCCACTCTCCAGTCCTCTCCCCGTAACCTTTGACACCCCTTCCAATCACGAACCTATCAAAGCCTGCTTTAAATATTATCAAAACATATTGAAAAGAAATTCTCCTCGGTTAGTCTCGGAGGCATCAAAGTTCAGTCGAGAATGACCTTGCCTGGGAAATAGCTCGTGGCACAAGGAGGTGCCAAATAAAACTGCAGAGAATAAAAGACAACACTGTGTGTTAGTCTGTAGGACAGGATATCTGGCAAATAAGGATGAAAGAAAAAACAGAAAACTGCAGAAACACACAGAGGCAGTGGAGGAACCCAGTGGGTTAGGCAGCATCTGTGGCGGGAAATGGACAATTGATATTTCAGGTAGAGACCTTTCAAGAGGACTGAAAGAATAGAGTGGTGACAGGGAGATAAATTGAAGAGGGAAGGGAAGGGGCAAGAGCTGGCAGCAGAGAGATAGATCCAGTGGATTTTGCCCCCCCCCTTTGTACTGGCTATCTCCCCTCTCTCCTTTCCACCCAACAGAAGGGTACCAATCCAAAACATCAGCTGCCCTTTTCCCTTCATAGGTGCTGCCTGACCCACTGAGTTCCTCCAGCACCCTTTGTGCGACGCTCCAGGTTTCCAGCACTTGCAATCCATTGCATCTCCGGAGGACTGCAGATACTAGCAGCCTGAAATAAAATCAAAAGTTGCTAGAAGCACTGAACAGGTCGGGCAGCATCCGTAGAGAGTGAAACAGTTAACGTTCAGGCCTGACATTTCATCAGAACTCAGAGAGGAAACAAATTATATTTCAGAAACAAAAAATGTGCAACAGTTTGGATAGGACAGAGGAAATATCTGTGGTAGGGTGAGACCAGGGTTACTGTGGGGAGGAGCTAGAGAAATCATCTTGTTGATGGGTTAATGGGGGCCATTGGAAAGACAGAAAGAGCAAGAGGGAAAAAATAAAGGTGGTGGAGACAGAGATTCTCACAACATTTAAGAAGTATCTGGATGAGCCCTTGAGTCACCAAGAGAATGACTGGACCAAGTTTTGGTAGACGGGATTAGTGTAGATGGGTGCTTGATGGTCAGCATAGACATGGTGGGCCAAAGAGCTCATTTCTGTGCTCCCTGACCCTATGACTCCAGAAATATCCAACTCTGATACCAGCAGAGAAAGCAAGTATCCCAAAGTTGTAGAAATCGGTTAAGTCTGGAAGGCCTCAATATGCCCAGAAAGAAGATAAGGTATTCCTCAAGCTTGTGTTGGGCCCCACTAACAGTATAGAGTAAACCACAGAAGAACAAGTTTCTCATTCAGAGCAAGAAATGACAAACTCATCTGCAAAGGCACTTATCCTGCACTGTAACAATTAGTACAGGGTAGATCAAATGTGTCTGAACCTTTCCAGCAGGATTTTGCAGAAAACATCAAAAAACATGTCTGTTGTTCAATTTACTGACAGCTTTAATCTGGAGACTTTCATCCACCCCATCAGAAGTCTGATCCAGGACAAAAGCTAACCAACGAGTACAAGCAAGGTAACCAATGAATACTTATCAATGAATACTTATGAGAATACTTTTCATCGTATTCATTAACGAAAAGGACAGAGCAGCTAAAACATTCAGGGATGTGAAATCCAAGAGTATATTACCAATAGAAGGGGAGCTTAGCTAGCCTTAGAGTGGGTAAATTCTCGGTCCTAATGAGATGATAGGGTACCAGAGAGTGTAATGGAACAGAGGGACCTAGGAATGTGAGTGTATAGTTTGTTGAAAGCAGCATCACAGGTAGACTGTTATGTGAAAAAGTCAGAGAACATAGAATACTACAGCACAGTTGGGCCAAAATATTAACCTACTCGAAGATCAATCTAACCCTTCCCTTCTGCATAGCCCTCCATTTTTCGATCATCCATGTGCCTATCTAAGAGTTTTTTTTTTAATGTCCCTAATGTATCTGCCACCACCCCTGGCCCCAGTACTCTCTGTGTAAAAACCTTACCCCTGACATCCCTCCTATACTTTCTTCCAATCACCTTAAAATTATGCCCCCTGGTATTAGCCATTTCTGCCCTGGGGGAAAAAAATCTCTGGTTACCCATGCGATCTATGCCTCTTGTCATCTTGTACACCTCTATCAAGTCACCTCTCATCCTTTTTCATTCCAAGGAGAAAAACCCTAGCTCACTTGACCTATTATCATAAGTCTTGCTCCCTAATCCAGGCAGCATCCTGGTAAATCTCCTCTGCTCCCTCTCCAAAGCTTCCAAATCTTACCTATAATGAGGTGACCAGATCTGAACACAATTCTCCAAGTGTGGTCTAACCAGAAATTTATAGAGCTGCAACATTACCTCGTGGTTCTTGAACTCAATCCCCCAACTCATGAAGGCCAACACACAATACACATTTTTACCAACCTTATCAACTTGCTCTACAACTTTTGAGGGATCTGTGGATGTGGACCCAAATATCCCACTGTTTCCCCACACTGCGAATAATCGTGACATTAACCTTGTGTTCTGACTTCAAGTTCAACCTTCCAGACTTCACACTTCTCCAGGTTGAACTCCATCTGCCACTTCTCAGCCCGGCTCTGCATCCTGTCAATATCTTACAACAACCTTCTATACCAGCCGCCAACCTCTGTGTCAGCTGCAAACTTACTAATCCACTCTTCAATTTGCTCATCCACGTCATTTATAAAAATCACAAAGAACAGGGGATCCTGGAACAGATCCCTACCAAACACCATTGGCTGCTGACCTCCAGGCAGAGTATGCTCCATCGTCATCTTGCCATCTGTGGACAAGCCAATTCTGAATCCACACAGCTAAGTTTCCCTGGATCCCACAACTCTTGACTTTCTGAATGAGGAACCTTATCAAATGCCTTCTGAACTGGAAATGTGAAAAAATATTAGGTTTAAGTTGTATAGAAGCTGGGTTTAGGAGGACAAAGGGAATCCGATAGGCAGAGCCAGGGGAGCTATGGTCATAATTTGCTGATGAAACCAACTGGTTGTCAGGTTAAGGAGGGCAGGTTTAGAGTCACGGGGGGCGGGGGGGGGGAGAGAGAATGAGAAGGAATAGAGATACAGGGAAGAAGAGGCATGTAAAATATATGAAATGCAGTCAAATTTCAAGGCAAATCTGTTTTGGAGATGTCACTGTAGGACAAATATTTTTCAGGACACTGGGAAAATGTTTCTAATTTGAATCTCTTCATGCCATCTGTGGGACAGACAAGAAGTCAACTTAATGTTAAATCAGGAAAAGATGACACAACACTACCCGAGCATTGCATTGGAGATATGGTCTAGAACCTGTTCTTTAGGGTGGGCCTTAAAGGCACAGTCCTTTGGTGATTATTATCTGCAAAACTGACAGACAAGTCCCTCTGAATATGGTGACTCTCCAAGTCTCTGAAACCAACTTTCAGCAATGCCAGTCACGTTACACAATTGACTCTCAAGTGAGTATGTTCTGACATGAACTACTGTAAAATAGACTTCCCAAGAGAAGGATTTCACACTCTCTTCCCTCGAAGTAGCTGTCTCCATTGTGGACGATAGCCACGGTTGTAGAAATTCCAGGGATGCGTCAACACACGGCTTCCCAATTTCAAGCACCTCCACATTCTTCCTTTTGGTCATCCAATTGGTAGTGGAGGCCAAGAGGAGAGAAAGGGAAGTGCTCCAAATGGGTTTTTTATATCATTTCTCATCACTATCACTCCTGAGGCCACAGGTCTAAGTTTTTTTCCCCCACTGCTGCCAGAGAACAGGATCTTCAAGGTGTCTTTTTAAATTTTATCTTTGGATATGTTCAACTTTGGAGTTCAGATCATGAAACTAGCCTGCCCCCTGATCTATGTTAACTCCAAAACCAGACTGCTATGTAGCCTCTTCATCAGGGTGCCACTGATGGATAATCTTCTAGGTTTCCCAGATGACGTTTGACTCTCAACACCTTCAATATTGGGACCTGGAAGTCCACTGCCCCAAAGTAAACCACTTGTGCTGAATAACCTAGATCCCATTAGTTTTGCCCCATCAATGCTGCACCCTGGTTCACTTCTTTCTTTTATCAGGAAATTAAAGAAAGAAAACTGCAGATGCTAGAAATCAGAATAAAAGCAAGGAAATGCTGGAAACACTCAACAGGTAAAGCAGTATCTGGAGGGGAAGGGGGAGAATTAATTAATGGTTCAGTTCCAAGACTCTTCATCAGAACGTGGTACAGAGAGAAAGACATGAGTGAAGTTGTAGAGAGGGCAGGGAAGGTGTTGGATAGGACAACGGGGTTATCTCCTGATCAGGAATTCAGGGTCAGTGTGGTCATTGGTAGGCAGTAGCAGGTGACAATTAAGAGTGTCATGGCCAAGAAACCTCACCAATGCCTCGACTTCCTCAGGAGGCTAAAGAAATTTGGCATGTGCTTGTTGACTCTTACCAATTTTTATCAATGCATCATAGAAAGCATTCAGATTGGATGCATAGCAGCTTGGTACAGCAACTGCTCCATCCATGACAACAGGGAACTGCAGAGAGTTGTGGACACAGATCAGCACTTCATGGAAACCAGCCTCCCCTCCATGGACTTTTTGCTGCTTTATAAAGCAGCCACCCTGTATATTCTCTCTTTTCCCCTCTCCCATCGGGCAGAAGATAGAAAAGCCTGAACGCACGTACGACTAGGCTGCAGGACAGCTTCTATCCCACCATCTTGAATGGACTTCGTACAATAAGATGGACTCTTGCCCTCACACTTTACCTTGTTATGACCAAAAGATCCCTTACCGATACCTTGGGTTGATAAGCACCAGCAGAACCATCCTTTAAAGTCAACTCTTCAGAATTTGAACAACCTCAATTTGGTTGCCCCTATTGACTTTCCACCTGCCGCGCACCGCGCCCCCCCACCACCACCCAAGATGGAATCCCAATCTGTTAACTCAGATTTTTGGTGCATTTTCCAGCACTATGTCTTTTTTTATAGATAGGAAAAAACAATCTAATGTTGCAGAGCCCAGGCAAGGCTTATAGGCATTTGACAAGGTACCCCATGCAAGGCTTATTGAGAAAGTAAGGAGACATGGGATCCAAGGGGACATTGCTTTGTGGATCCAGAACTGGCTTGCCCACAGAAGACAAAGAGTGGTTGTAGACGGGTCATATTCTGCATGGAGGTCGGTCACCAGTGGTGTGCCTCAGGGATCTGTTGTGGGACCTCTTCTCTTTGTGATTTTTATAAATGACCTGGATGAGGAAGGGGAGGGATGGGTTAGTTAATTTGCTGATGACATAAAGGTTGGGGGTGTTGTGGATAGTGTGGAGGGCTGTCAGAGGTTACAACGGGACTTCGATAGGATGCAAAACGGGGCTGGGAAGTGGCAGATGGAGTTCAACCCAGATAAGTGTGAGGTGGTTCATTTTGGTAGGTCAAATATGATGGCAGAATATAGTATTAATGGTAAGACTCTTGGCAGCGTGGAGGATCAGAGGGATCTTGGGGTCCGAGTCCATAGGACACTCAAAGCTGCTACACAGGTTGACTCTGTGGTTAAGAAAGCATACAGGGCATTGGCCCTCATCAATCGTGGGATTGAGTTTAGAAGCTGAGAGGTAATTTTACAGCTATATAGAACCCTGGTCAGACCCCACTTGGAGTACTGTGCTCAGTTCTGGTCGTCTCACTACAAGAAGGATGTGGGAACTATAGAAAGGGTGCAGAGGAGATTTACAAGGATGTTGCCTGGATTGGGGAACATGCCTTATGAGAATAGGTTGAGTAAACTCGGCCTTTATCCTTGGAGCGATGGAGGGTGAGAGGTGACCTGATAGAGGTGTATAAGATGATCAGAGGCATTGATCTTGTGAATGGTCAGAGATTTTTCCCAGGGTTGGAATGGCTAGCACAAGAGGCCACAGTTTTAAAATGCTTGGAAGTAGGTACAGAGGAGATGTCAGTGGTACGTCTGTTTGTTTGTTTGTTTTTTTTTACACAGAGAGTGGTGAGTGCGTGGAATGGGCTGCTGGCAACGGTGGTGCAGGCGGATACGATAGGGTCTTTTAAGAGACTCCTAGATAGGTACATGGAGCTCAGAAAAATAGAGGGCTATGGGTAACCCTAGGTAATTTCTAAGGTAAGGACATGTTCAGCACAGCTTTGTGGGCCGAAGGGCCTGTATTGTAATGTAGGTTTTCTATGTTTCTAAGGCCCCAACACATCATTAAAAAAATTAAATTCTGTAGCTGCTGGAAATCAGAAATAAAAACTAAGAGAATGCTGGAAAATCTCAGCCAGTCAGGCAGCATCTGTGGAGAGAGACGTGCATTCAAAGTACCAGGTCAAAGACAGCCACATCTCCGCAACCACGTGAACATTTTGGCTTCTACCTCTATGCCCCCATAACTTCTCACCAAAACCTGAATGAGCTGGCTCACTTGGATGTACAGAGGCCTCAGGCCTGACATGTGGACATCCTTCACAGATCGAGTCATAGAAAAATACAGCACAAAAGCAGGCCCTTCAGCCCATCTAGTCTGTGCCGAACCATTTAAACTGCCTACTCCCATCGACCTGCAGCGGGACCATAACCCTCCGTATCTCTGCTATCCATGTACCTATCCAAACTTCTCTTAGTGTTGAAATCAAACTTGCATGCATCACTTGCGCTGGCAACTTGTGCCACACTCTCTCACAACCCTCTGAGTGAAGAAGTTTCCCTTCATGTTCCTCTTAAACTTTTTACCTTTCACCCTTAACCCATGACTTCTGGTTGTAGTCCCGTCCAACCTCAGTGGAAAAAGCCTGCTTGCATTTACCTATCTATACCCTCATAATTTTGTATACCTCTACCAAATATCCTCTCAGTCTTCTACGCTCTAAAGAATACAGTTCTAACTTATTCAATCTTTCCTTATAACTCAGGTCCTTCAGACCCAGCAACATCCTTGTAAACTTTCTCTGTACTTTTTCAACATAACATCCCATCTCCTGTACTCAATGCATTGATTTCTGAAGGCCAATGTGCCAAAAGCTTTCTTTACGACCCTATCTACCTGTGACCCCACTTTCAACGAATTATGGACTTGTATTCCCAGATCCCCTTGCTCCAGCGCACTCCTCAGTGCCCTACCGTTCACTGTGTAAGACCACAGTCCTCCCAAAGTGCATACACCTCACACTTGTCTGCATTAAATTCCATCTGCCATCTTTCAGCCCATTTTCCAGCTGGTCCAGATCCCTCTGCGAGGCATGATAGCCTCTCTTGCTGTTCACTACACCAAACTTGGTGTCATCTGCAAATTTTCATCAGGTTAACCACATATTCATCGAGATCATTGATATGGATGACAAACAACAACAGACCCAGCACCGATCACTGCGACACTCACCTAGTCACCGGCCTTCAGTCAGAGACGCAACTATCTACTACCACTCTTTGGCTTCTCCCGCAAAGCTGATGTCTAATCCAGTTTACTAACTCCTCTTGAATGCTGAGCAACTGAATCTTCTTGACCGACCTCCTATGAGTGAGCATTGGCCACAGGTTATTTGCCATGGGAGCTAGTATAGCCAATGCTAACCAAGTTTCAATATAAACCTGCTGTTTTTACCGTGGCTTTAAGGCGCTTCAAGTGACTGCTACATACACACGTTTGCCAGCCAAGGTCAGTAGACTGCAGCAGGAATTAAAATCCACCCCTTGCTGCTGTTTTGGCATTCAGTAACATTACTGCTGATCACAAGGCTTCCCTCGTAGTTGTTCCTCTCCATGCATTATGGTGCATCGGGTGGCACTTCTTTAGTATTTTGTCTGTTTTTTCCAAGGCCGGGTCGCTACCTCGGCACTCAACCCAGCACAGATGGAAAGCGTGCAAGGAGCAGGCCGGATTTGAACCCAGGACCACTTGCCTTGAAGTCCAGTGCTGATGCCACTACACTGCCTCCTAGGTTTCCCTCCTAGCACCCCTCTGAACTGAGTTTTATCTGACACGAGGGTGCAGAATGCTTTAACTTCGGTACTGACTGTATAGTTCAAATCTGGAGCATACCCTCATCCTGCTAAACAGCTGTGTGCTCCCGTCCGTACATTTCATAAGGTCACGAGCTTAATGCAGTAGAAGCAGCTCAAATGAATTTTTGAGCTCAATGCTCCCACCTCCAATACAATCCAGCTCTCAGAGCCGAGCGCACATCCCCTTTAATCAGCCGTATGTGCAACCACGTGTGATTAGCACCAATTTAGTTTTGCAGAGCTAAACCAAAAAGCTTGCAGAATGATTTCACGTGATTGCTGCTTTGGACTCGGTGCTGCGCAGCGACCCGCTCCCCTGTTCTGATACCATTCCTATTGACAATGCCAGCGAACTCCCAGTTGCTGGTTTCCCTCTTAGAGGTCGTGTACATCCCCTGCCAGCTCTCAGGCTGTGGTTAAGTGGCCCCAGTGAGGGCTTCCAGGGAAAGGAGAAAATCAGCGGCTTTTGGGGGGGAAAATTAGCTCTGTTTTCTTTTCTGATCTTAATCTGGCTGCAATCCAAGATACAAGCGTTTGAAATGGGTGAATGGGAACATTTCTCCTGGCTATCCTGGGAGGAAATGGGATCTGACAAATAATTGGAAAAGGAAGAAGAAAAAATAAAGAGAAAGGGAAGAGAGACTGGAATGAAGTTCTGTGGTACTTTCAACAATTTCATAACATCCCCAAGGAGCCAGTGAGGTACTCCTGAAATGTGGTGCAGTCCAAGATAATGTGAGAAACAGAGCAGCCAATTTACACACAGCAAGCTCCCAGACACTGTACAGTGTTGGTCCACTGCAGACACAAGACACCGGAAACTGGAGCAATAAGCAAGATGCTGGAGGAAGTCAGGTCAGACAGTATCCATGGAGGGAAATGAACAGTCGACCATTCGGGTCGAAACCCTTCATCCAGACTGCAAATGCACAGTTGACATTTGGGATTATTCCAGTGGTGAACGTAGAACAGTGCAGCACAGGACAGGCCCTTCGGCCCACAATGTTGTGCTAATCTGGTGTACAGGATACTCGTGAAGCTACATCTGGAGTACTGCGTGTCCTTACTTGAGGAAAGATATACTAGCTTAGGGGCAAAGCAGAGGAGGTTCACCGGGTTGATTCTGGAGGGGTTTAGCCTATGCGGAGTAATTGAGTTGCCTGGGACAATAATCACTAGAATTCAGAAGAAGAGGAAATCTGATATAAACATACAAAATTATGAAAGAGATAGAGAAGATAGAGGCAGGAATGTTGTTTCCACAGGAAGAGAGACTAGAACTAAGGGAAAAAGCCTAATGATTTGTGGGAATAGATTTAAGACAGAGATGGGGAGAAACTGTTTTTTCCGGAGAGTAGTGACTCTGTGGAATTCCTTGCCCGGGAAAGCAGTAGAGGCTACATCATCAAATATAATTAAGAAATAGATAGATTTTCGACAAGCAGGAGAATTAAGGGTTATGGGAAAGGGCAGGTAGGTGGAGCTGAGTCCATGGCTAGAACAACCATGATCTTATTGAATGGCAGAGCAGGTTCAATGGGCAGACGGCCGACTCCTGCTCCTATTCTGTATGTTCTTGATGGCCATTTATACTAAGTGTCCTCCTCCCAATTATAATCTGCATCCCTCCATTCCCCTCACATTCAGATTCGAGGTGAAGGGACAAAGATTGCTCACGTCACCAGGAACAATGTTGCTTCCTCAAATGAAATTGTGGGCTCTTTCATCTCCAAAACAACAGGCAAGAATCTTCACCACGCAAAAATAAACAGCAGCTCTGACACTACAGCACTGGGTGTGTGTGGAATCCATAATCATTCGAACTCAGAATGTAAGAGTACCAGAAATTGAGACACATTTCAGGGAAAGGGCTAAAATCTTTAGTACTGAAGAGATGATTAAGTTTTTCACTGCTGTGCCTACCATTTGAAACTGTAAAAGTCTCCTCCTCCGCACTTTCCCAAAAACACTGCGAATTTCTCATTTTCATGATTGATCCAATTTTCCTTTGAAAGTCAGTTGAATTTGCCTGTACAGCCAATAGGAGAACATTAAATCCATTTGACGTTCCCGTATTACAAGAGAGCTTAAACAATTTATAATAGAGGTTAACACCTCCACTAAAACAGTGAAATTTCAGTCAAGCATTTTAAGCATTTCTCCGTTCAGAGCAATAGGAATTTTGATGCTTAAGCATTAAGCTGTTCCTCTCCATCTGTCTCTGTGTCCACTATCACTGAGGCAAGTTGCTGCTCATTTGAGGAAAAGACTTGGTAAATAATTCCTCATTTATTCCAGTAAAGAATCCTGGAGCAGATAATGGCTCTGTGCACCAGTACAGAAACGGTGCCTCTAGCTAACAATAAACACAAGAGATTCTGCAGATGCTGGAAATCCAGAGAAATGCACACGCAATGCTGGAGGAACTCAGCAGGTCAGGCAGCGTCTATGAGGAAGAATAAACAGAAGACTCTTTGGGCTGAGACCCATCATCAGGACTGGAAAGGAAGGGGGCAGAAGCCAGAATAAGAAGGTGGGGGTAAGGGAAGGAGTACAAGCATTTTCCTCCTGCTTTTCCAGTCCTGATGAAGGGTCTCAGCCTGAAACATTGATAATTTATTCCGCTCCATAGATGCTGCCTGACCTGCTGAGTTCCTCCGGCATTTTGTGTGTGTTTCTCCAGCTAATCACTGTGCTCACCTTCATCCTGCAGAGCGAGATGCTGGCTCGTCTCCAGTAGCTCCCATCGCTGCTGGCGACATCCCGGCCGGTGACTTCAACTGCATCGGACAGCAACAAACTAGATAGCATCTGTAGACTCCTGATGGAAGTGTTAAGATGGCAAAGAAAAGCAGGTCGAGTACAGGAGTACACGCGGTCGAGACCACACAGCTCTGTCATGTCCCAGGTAAACTTCTTTTGTGTCTAAAGAGCCATCAAACTCCTATCAGTATTCTTCTCTGACCATTGACACCTTCTGGCTGACTGTGACCCCCAGGAAGACATGGAAACTGACTGTCAATTGCTGTCCCTAGTAAAACACTAGGTAATTGAAAAGGATCTCCACGTCGTAGAATGCAAAGCTTCTCTCTGTCTCCCCAAAGCAATCAAGATGGTTTCTTTGACGGTGTTCAGAAAGCAAGTGATGATCAGAGGGGGAGACATCAATTCCCAAAAAGTATCAGAAACTGCTCCTCGTGCAGTCGATGGGAATGGACGTAGAAGAGGAACTTTGAGGGGGAAAACAGACAGATACCAGCCTGGGCAGAAAGTACCAGGAGAAGGAGATTTACAGAATATTGGATGATGCTGCCATTTTCTGCTAGGAAAATCATCATCTGCGACCAGTGGAGCTGCCCTTGGGGGTCAGAGGCAATCGCAGGAAGAGCAAGACCATGTTATCTGACCAGTCCTCCATTCCCTTCACCAGTGGGTCTGATCACCTGAAGGTGCTTGTTGCAAAGAAACTGAGATATGCGATGTGGAGTGGATAGCCAAGGTGAAACAGAGGTTGGGAGTGTGTAATCGATGCTCCCCCTTGATGGTAGGAAGAACCTGGTCCTTGGGTGCGAGGTGCTGTACCTGGTGCAGGTGTGGTCCATACCATACTCTTCTGTCAGCCGAGCAGACTTCTAGCTTATCTGGAGATCCAGAACATGGATCCAGTTCATGTCCCTCATGTCACAATGCACAAGTCCCCATAGAAGCCGGGGGGGGGGGCGGGGGGCGGGGAGAGCCATATTCTTATCCCGATGACTACCTTTGGGTGTGGCTGTACCAAGCTATGAGTACACCCTGAGTACAAAAGCACAGTGTCAACAGTGAGCTGAGGTTCTACCTGCCCACCCACCCCTGTTTTACGAAGATGGGACTGGCCTCGTTGCCTGGCAATGTCCCATTCAGTTGGACTGTGCCACACTATCAATCGTTTGTAGAAATAGTTCTGCAGAAAACACTTTTGATAGATAGATAGATAGATATACTTTATTGATCCCGAGGGAAATTGGGTTTCGTTACAGCTGCACCAACCAAGAATAGAACATAAATATAGCAATACAAAAACCACAAACAATCAAACAACAAAATGCAAACTATGCCAGATGGAATTAAGTCCAGGACCAGCCTATTGGCTCAGGATGTCTGACCCTCCACGGGAGGAGCTGCAAAGTTCGATGGCCACAGGCAGGAACAACCTCCCGTGATGCCCAGTGTTGTATCTCCAGAAGTCAATCAGACAGTGGTTGTCATAGAGTATCCCGCTGCTCCTGTGGGCCAGGGGTATGATGGATCCAGTGGGATGGTTTCTGAACAGACTGCATAAAGCATCTGGCAGAACGCCTCACCACCGGAACTCAGCGACAAGACCCAAAACCAATGGGTTTGTAGTGCAGGAGTACATGCTGAGGAATGCACAGAAAATAGTTGCAGCCAACACTAACGCTCGGTGGGGTGGACTGCAGTCTAAGGCCTTTCTATTGTGTTTCTTTGTACTTCCTGTGAATGCTCACAAGAAAATGAATTTCAGGTTTGTACATGGTGACATATGTACTTTGAAAATAAGTTTATTTTGAACTTCGAACTTCACCCACTGGATACTGAGGAGCTGGGTAATGTGTAATAACCTTTTGGATTGTTGCTCAAGAATAAAATGCAAAGAGACAAATTGATGTCATGCTGATGTAATGCAAACCCTGAAAGTAAATGGAATTAGACAAGTAACACACACAAAACGCTGAAGGAACTCAGCAGGCCAGGCAGCATTAATGGAGGGAAATGAACAGTTGATGCTTTGGGCTGAGCCCTTTCGTTAACTGCTTATTTACCTCTATAGATGCTGCCTGACCTGCTGAGTTCCTCCAGCATTTTGTGTTTGCTGCTTTAGATTTCCAGCATCTGCTGAATCTCTTTTGTCAAATGGAAATGATAAACCTTGTGCCAAGAATGATAACATGTAAAGATACCATATACACTGTATATCCATGAATGCATGAATGAAGTATTTGTTGTTCAGTCATTAAGTCGAGTCCGACTCTTCGTGACCTCATGGTCCGTAGGGTTTTCGTGGTCAGGTACGGAAGTAGATTGCCAGGCCTTTCTTCCGCACAGATACTGCTGCTGCCCAGGTTGGGACCCGGCTGGGTTGCTGGGTTTGAACTCAGGACCATTTGCCTTGAAGTCCAGTGCTGATGCCACTACGCCATCAGCTGGCGAATGAAGTATAGTTCCTTCAAATAAATAAAATTGGCGCCATCAACTTGGCAACCTGCGTCTCCTCTCCTGATTGTTATTTCCATTGACACCAGTGGCACCAGGAAAGTGATAGGGTCGTGGATGCACACCACTAGCTAATGTCAACATTGCACCTCAATGGGTCACACAAAGTTGACTGAGGCCAGTTAACCTACCAAACTCATGATGGCTCTTTGCTGGAGCTGACGACTAGTCTCACTGTCTGTTCAAACCCCTGCAAAATCTGTTTTACGAAATCATAGATTAAGTCAGACAACACAGAAACAGGCCCTTCGGCCCATTGAGTCTGCATTGATCCCATTTTATTCCCCACAGTCCCATTAACTCCCCTGAGATTCTCTGCCTCACCTACATACTGGGGACAACTTACAGTGGAAAATTAATCTACCAACCCACAGGAGCTCCAGGGGTGTGTGGAGGTGGGGGGGGAACGAGGTGTCAGTGGAACCCATACAGTTAGAGGGAGTACACTCAAACTCCAGGCAGTCAGTGTCCGAGGTCAGAATAGTGAGGGTGTAACTCCATGAGCTACACCACTGTGCTGCCCAAGTCGTTTAAAAGTTACTATTGAATTAGCACCCATAGGAGGTCCACTGCAGATCATAACAACTCACTGCACATTAGAAGAAAACTGACACCTCCCTTGTTCTATTCCAATTTACTTTCAATCTGTGCTGAATAGCTACCAGCCCTCCCACCTGTGGTAACAATTGCTCCTTGTGTACTCTTGAATAAACTTATGCTTGGATGAATCTAAAAACATCCTTTGGCTGCTAAAAGATCTTGCTGCTCTTTAAGCTCACCAAAACATACTTGCAGTTTGCTCATCTCCTTCCTGCGTAACCCTTCCTTGGCAAGCTGAAAGAGGCCTTCCTACCCGCTGTTGCTTGCCGATGCTGTTGTCACGATTCCAGACAAAGCAGGGTGAAAGATGTTTTACAACAGGGATTGAGTGGGGAGGCGAGCAAGAGGCTTGTGGTTGAGGCACCAATATTGGTCATGTGGAGAGGACACTTGAACACTGACTACTCTGCGAAGAGCTTAATTGCAATCATAATACTTATAAAAAAAAAGTCCTGCAAAGTGCTTCCTGTTCTGGTGTAGGATGTGCAAGACACTATATAAATGCAAGTCTTTCTTTTATAGTAACTGGAGGAGACAACCTGTATCCGTTCTACTTCTGGATGCACAAGAGACTACGGCTGCTGGAATGCAGATGATCTGTCACTGGTGAACTTGACAATGTGATTACTCGGGTGCTTGGCCACGCAGCCATGTGTGAGCAGAGCGTACAGCCCCGGGGAGGGGGCACTCATGGGAGGGAGGAGCGGTTGTGCACACTGACTGTCTGAGGTCTGTTGGTTAGGAAGTCCGACACCCAGTTGCACAGTGGTGTATTTAGACTGAGGAGTAGGAGTTTGTTCACCAAGGTCTGTGGGACCGTAGTGTTGAATGCTGAACTGAAATCCAGAAACAGCATTCTGATGTAAGTGTCCAGGTTTTCTAGTGTGTCAGGGCCAGGTGCAGGACAGATACTATGACATCTGTCGTAGAGTGGTTCTGTCGGGTAAGCATACTGGTGAGTGTCCAGTGTGACAGGATTGGAGTTTTTGATGTGTGCCATTACCAGCCATTCAAAGCACTTCATGATAGTGTCAGTGCCACTGGGCGGTAGTCATTTAGTTCTGAAGGTGTAGAGTTCTTTGGTACAGGGATGATGGTGACTGATTCAAAGCATGTGGGGGACAGCAGCCTGAGTGAGTGAAGTGTTGAAGATGTCCGTGAAGACATCGGTGAGCTGGTGTGCACACTCCCTGAGTACTCGGCCCGCAATGCTGTCTGGCCCGACAGCCTTACGGGGAAGACTCTCCACAGAGTCCTTCTCAGGTCTGCTACTGTCCCCACACGCTTCAAATCAGCCACCAAAGAACCCTACACTTTCAGAATTAAACAACTACTGTCTGGTGGCACTGACACCCATCATCACGAAGTGCTGTGTGCAGTTCTGGTCACCGCACTCTAGGAAGGGTGTTTCATTTAATGTCAGAGAAATGTATACAATATACGTCCTGAAATTCTTTTTCTTCACAACCATCCACGGAAACAGAGGAGTGCCCCAAAGAATGAATGACAGTTCAATGTTAGAACCCCAAAGTCCACCCCCCCAGACCCCATCCACAAGCAGCAGCAAAGCAATGACCCCCCCCCACCAGCAAAAAGCATCTGCTCCCCCACCAAGCACTCAAGCGTGCAGCAAAGCATCAATAAAGACACAGACTTGCGGTACCCCAAAGACTACTAGTTCACCTGATAATTCAACATACTGTACCACAGGCTCTCTCTTTCTCTAATAAAGGGAAAAGAGGTGTCCCTGTTTCACAGCGAGAGGGGAGACATAACAAAACAACTCGCTGATTTATGGTGTTAAAAGTCTGTTGAGTCGCTTTTTCCGAGCTCTGTGCCCAAAGAACTCGGGTCTCTGGGCACACAGCCATCTCGCAATGGAAGGAGTGCAGAGGAGATTCACCAGGATATTGCCTGGACAGGTGGGAAAGGCGAAAAAAGGAAGCAGTGGAAACAGCAGGTCAGGTTAGATCTGTGCAAAGAGAAACCAAATTAATGCTTCAGATCAAAGACCCTTTGCTAACACTGGGAAAGAGAGAAAACAGATTAGTGCAAAGCTGCAGAGATGGTGGGTGAGGGACAGTTAGGACAAGGGAAATATCTGCGATAGGGTTAGGCTGGGATTGGCTAGGTTTACCATGGGGATAGGTAGCTGTCAATGGGTTAATGTAGCTGCTAGGGAGTAACAATGTGGACAAAGGAGTGTAAAGCATTCCAAAATGCAGGGGTGTGGGGAATGCACAGTAGGCTAGGCTGTACTAATGGAGAGAGGGAAACTGAGCCAATATCACAGACAAATGATGAACAGAACTACCTGATTCTGGTACTGACAGTGTGAATTGAATATCGAGTCCAGAAGGCTGCAATATAGCCAGATAAAAGGTAAGGTGCTCTTCCTCAAGCTTGCCTTGGACCTCACGTAACAGTGCAAGAGATTAACGACCAATAGGTCAGATCGGGTGTGGGCTGGTGAATTACAGTAGCAGGTTACTGGAGCTCAGGGTCATCTGTGTACTGAACACAGGTGCTTCACAAAGCCGTGTGTGGTTTCCCCAGTGTAGGGATGAAGGGGAAGATGCTGTAGCACGCTAGGGATGGAAGAATAGACCAGAGAGTCATACTGGGAATCCTCCCCCCACCCCCACCTTGAAATGCTGAAGAGAGGAGGGGAATGTGTATCTGCAGGTTGAATCTTGTTTAAGGCATTGGAAATTAGATTTTCAGATCACAGAGACAGGCGCTTCCACCCATCGTGTCCCGTCTGGCCATCAAGTCTCATCTACACTGATCTCATGATCTGCAGTGGAGGCAGAGCATTGGAGAAGTAACTCGATGAGCCCTTGAATCGCCATGGTATCGGAGGCTACGGACTAAGTCTGGTAGAGTGGATTGGTGTCAATAGGTAGTTGATGGCTGGAATGAACATTGTGCCCCGATTCACCCACACACCAGAGGACAAATTAACTCACCAACTTGCACGTCTTTGGAATGTAGGAGGAAACCAGAGTACCCGGGGGTGGGGGGTGGAGGGTGAACGTGCAAACTCCACATAGACAGTGGCAGGAGTTTGGGATCGGACTCTGATTCTCTGATCTCTGGAGCTGCATCACTTGTGGTGCCCCGTCGTGGGCACTAGCAATTTAGGTTTCTTGACTGAGGTTTCACAAACCCTGGGATCCCTAAAGTACTGCGCAATCAGATGAATACTTCTGAAGTATCTTTTACAGTGCGGTGTAGGGCAGAGAGAAGCCAATCGGTGCACAGCTGAAGCCTGATTTATACTTCTGCGTCAACTCCACGCCGTGAGTACTGCGTTGCCGCGAATCCTACACAGAGCCGACGCGGATCCCTACGCCACAGCCTGACGCGCACCTCTCCCGAAATGTAACTGCACGTCACGGCAATGCAGACCGCAACAACTGTGATTGGTCCGCTTGGTAGCATCGCATTTCCTCCTACGCTGCAATAGCTTCCCATTGGGCGACTGAAGGGCAGGGAAGGAACTCTAGCTGCAATGCTTTCCATAAAGCTTTACAGACCTCCGAAATTATGGAGGACACATTTCGCTTTTACGAAAAAAGGCGCTCGCTTTAAACTTGTTTACCCCGAGAAAGACTACCATGACCATGAAGCCTTGCGCGGGCAGGTGTGTGCGCATGCGTGACGTGCCCGAATTGCAGAGCGACGCAGACACACCAACGCACAAGTATAAATGCTCACGATGTGCGTCGGTCACTTGCGTAGGTTACGGCGTCGAGTTGACGCAGAAGTATAAATCAGCCTTTAAGTGGATAGCAACAGACCAGCTGTTAGAGGAATCTTTTTTTGGAAGGATATCTTCATCAGAATGCAGATTCTGTTCCTCCCAACAGATACTGCTTCACCTGCTGAGTGCTTCCAGCAGTTTCTGCTCCTATTTGGAGGGTTGAATGACGGTTTGGAGGGTTTGAGGGAGTGGGGGGGGGGTGGTTTGAATATCAGAACAAGGCCAGCTTAACTCGTGGGCAATAATGGTTAGACTGGGGAGGAGCGATGTGCACAGGAAAGCCCGGCTTGCTGGCTACAACGTCATTTGGGAGTCAGCATCCTGCAGTGAGTATAGCACTCCCTCAGTCCTGGCTCCCAAGGTGCCCGTCACTCTGTTCTTGGAAGCCATACAGCAGTCAGAAATGGTGGGGGGGAAGTCTACTCTTTGTTTTTCTGTTTGGGTCCACAGTGGGGATTGAATTTAGAACATGCAGTATGCTACAGGCAACATTGTGCCAGCCTTTTAACCCACTCTAAGATCAATCTAACCCTTCCATCCAATATAACACTCCATTTTTCTATCATTCATGTGCCTCTCTGTTTCTAAGTGCCTCTATCACCACCATCACTCACTGTGTAATAAAAAACTTACCTCTGACACTCCTGCCCTGCACTTTCCTCTAATCACTTTGAAATTATGCCCCTTTGTATTAGCCATTTCCACCCTGGGAAAAAGTTTCTGGCTATCCACTCGATCTCTGCCTCTTATCATCTCGTATGCCTTTATAAAGTCACCTCTCATCCTCCTCTTCAGAGGAAAAAGCTGAAGCTGGCTGAACGTATCATCATAACACACATTCTCTAATCCAGGCAGCATCGAGGTAAACCTCCTCTGCGCCCTCTCTAAAGCTTTCACATCCTTCTTATAATGAGGTGACCAGAACTGAATACAATACTCCCAGTGTGGTCTAACCAGGGTTTTATAGAGCTGCAACATTACCTCATGGCTCATGAACTCAGTCAAGAGACTAATGAAGCCCAATCCGCCATACGTATTTTTAACCTTGTCAGCTTATGCATCAACTTTGAGAGAGCTAAGGACGCAGATCCCGTTGGTTATCAGGCGTGATTAAAGAGTGAATGTGGGGAAATATGGCGACACAATGGGACGTTCCTCAAAGTGAGTCCCATCCGGAATGCCGTGGCTTCTTGGGAAATGGACTGACAAGTTAGCGTAGAGGTGATAGAGCCAGACCAGGTAATGATAGGCTTTTGGATAATGCCATATTTCGCATTTTGTAACCCAATTATCCACATTAAACAGCATTATTTTTTCCACAAAGATGCAGTGGAATCAGAGGTGAGAAACAACTTGTAAAGTACTTGCTGTAACAGAGGCAGCTGTTAATTGGCTACTGCTTCACTGTTGCAAGCATTTTATAAGACCCTTCTGCTAGCTCTTTCTCTGCTGTGGTTAACCAGCTTTTCTTTAAGTATGTCTCTCTGCTGTTCACATCAACCACCCCGGGTGGGCGTAAGTTCCACTCTCGGGGTAAAGTGGTTTCTCCTGATTTAACGTTTATGGACTTGAGATCTAGCGTCCTCTGCCTCTGTCTTTTCAAGCCTTTCTAGAGCGGCAATACAAGTGGATAGAGTGGTAAGGAAGGTGTACAGCCAGCCTGCCCTTGCTGGTTGGGGCATTGAGCATAGAAGTCAGCAATTCGTACTGCAGCTTTGGTTTGCTTGCACTGTGTGCATTTCTGGTTGCACCTTTACAGAAAATATGTGGAAGTTTTGGAGAGGCTGCAGAAAAGATTCACCAGGAACTTGCCTGGACTGGAGGGTATGAGCTATAAGGAGAGGTAATAGAAACATAGAAACATAGAAAATAGGTGCAGGAGTAGGCCATTCGGCCCTTCGAGCCTGCACCACCATTTATTATGATCATGGCTGATCATCCAACTCAGAACCCAGCCTTCCCTCCATACCCCGTGACCCCTGTAGCCACAAGGGCCATATCTAACTTCCTTTTAAACATAGCTAATGAACTGGCCTCAACAGTTTGCTGTGGCAGAGAATTCCACAGATTCACCACTCTCTGTGTGAAGAAGTTTTTCCTAACCTCGGTCCTAAAAGGCTTCCCCTCTATCCTCAAACTGTGACCCCTCGTTCTAGACCTCCCCAACATCGGGAACAATCTTCCCGCATCTAGCCTGTCCAATCCCTTTAGGATCTTATACGTTTCAATCAGATCCCCCCTCAATCTTCTAAATTCCAACGAGTACAAGCCCAGTTCATCCAGTCTTTCTTCATATGAAAGACCTGCCATCCCAGGAATCAATCTGGTGAACCTTCTTTGTACTCCCTCTATGGCAAGGATGTCTTTCCTCAGATTAGGGGACCAAAACTGCACACAATACTCCAGGTGTGGTCTCACCAAGGCCTTGTACAACTGCAGTAGTACCTCCCTGCTCCTGTACTCGAATCCTCTCGCTATAAATGCCAGCATACCGTTCGCCTTTTTCACCGCCTGCTGTACCTGCATGCCCACTTTCAATGACTGGTGTATAATGACACCCAGGTCTCGTTGCACCTCCCCTTTTCCTAATCGGCCACCATTCAGATAATAATCTGTTTTCCTATTTTTGCCACCAAAGTGGATAACTTCACATTTATCCACATTAAATTGCATCTGCCATGAGTTTGCCCACTCACCCAACCTATCCAAGTCACCCTGCATCCTCTTAGCATCCTCCTCACTGCTAACACTGCCACCCAGCTTCGCGTCATCCGCAAACTTGGAGATGCTGCATTTAATTCCCTCATCCAAGTCATTAATATATATTGTAAACAACTGGGGTCCCAGCACTGAGCCTTGCGGTACCCCACTAGTCACCGCCTGCCATTCTGAAAAGGTCCCGTTTATTCCCACTCTTTGCTTCCTGTCTGCTAACCAATTCTCCACCCACACCAATACCTTACCCCCAATACCATGTGCTTTAAGTTTGCACACTAATCTCCTGTGTGGGACCTTGTCAAAAGCCTTTTGAAAATCCAAATATACCACATCCACTGGTTCTCCCCTATCCACTCTACTAGTTACATCCTCAAAAAATTCTATGAGATTCGTCAGACATGATTTTCCTTTCACAAATCCATGCTGACTTTGTCCGATCATTTCACCGCTTTCCAAATGTGCTGTTATCACATCCTTGATAACTGACTCCAGCAGTTTCCCCACCACCGACGTTAGGCTAACCGGCCTATAATTCCCCGGTTTCTCTCTCCCTCCTTTTTTAAAAAGTGGGGTTACATTAGCCACCCTCCAATCCTCAGGAACTAGTCCAGAATCTAACGAGTTTTGAAAAATTATCACTAATGCATCCACTATTTCTTGGGCCACTTCCTTAAGCACTCTGGGATGCAGACCATCTGGCCCTGGGGATTTATCTGCCTTCAATCCCTTCAATTTACCTAACACCACTTCCCTACTAACATGTATTTCGCTCAGTTCCTCCATCTCACTGGACCCTCTGTCCCTTACTATTTCTGGAAGATTATTTATGTCCTCCTTAGTGAAGACAGAACCAAAGTAATTATTCAATTAGTCTGCCATGTCCTTGCTCCCCATAATCAATTCACCTGTTTCTGTTTGCAGGGGACCTACATTTGTCTTTATCAGTCTTTTCCTTTTTACATATCTATAAAAGCTTTTACAGTCCGTTTTTATGTTCTCTACCAGTTTTCTCTCATAATCTTTTTTCCCCTTCCTAATTAAGCCCTTTGTCCTCCTCTGCTGAACTCTGAATTTCTCCCAGTCCTCAGGTGAGCCACTTTCTCTGGCTAATTTGTATGCTACTTCTTTGGAATTGATACTATCCCTAATGTTTCAGCTCTTTAAAACTCTAGGGAGATCACACTTGGAATATTGTGTTCAGTTCTGGTCGTCTCATTGTAGGAGGGATGCAAAAGCTTTAGAGTGGGTGCAGAGATTTACCAAGATGTTGCCTGGATTAGAGAGCATGGTTTATGAAGAAAAATTGAGTAAGCTAGAACTTTTCTCTTTGGAGCGAAGGAGGGTGAAAGTTGACTTGATAAAGATGTACAAGATAATAAGAGGAATAGATTGTGTGGATAACCAGATATTTTTTCCCAGGACAGAAACGGCTAATACGAGGGGGCATAATTTTAAGGTGAATCGAAGAGAGTATAGGAGGGGATAACAGTGGGAAGTTTTTGTTTTCTTTTAAGCACAGAGAGTGGTGGGTGTATGGAACGTGCTGCTGGAGGATTAGGTAGATACATTACACATGGTGGAAACAGATATGATGCGGGTGTTTAAAAGGCTGTTCAACTCATGAATATGCAGGGATGGAGGGAGATGGATCATGTACAAGCAGAAGGGATTGAGTTTAATTTGGCACAGATATCGTGAGCTGTAGAGCCTGTACCTGTGCGGTATCGTTCTGTGTTCTGTGATAGCTTGCGCTTAGGGAGTGCTCCTCAACAAGCGCCACCTTTTAAAAGGGATTAAAGAAAAGAACGGCACTCAAAGCAAACGAGTGGCTGGCCGACCAACGTTAAATTCACTTGCAGGCAGAGTGGCGGATTTGCGGGGCTAAGGCTATTCTGGAGAAGAACTCCAGAGGCCAGGCAAGTAGTGCACAGCAGAACACCAGGTAAAGGAGCAGACAAAGGTGAAGTTATCAGAAGTAACATGAGTTTGTAAAAAACTCTGCCTTATCATATTTTCATAAGATGGTGGTGGCCATTTGGCTCTTTGAGTCTCTGCTCTCTCTTGGATCAATCCCATTCCCTCACTTGTCTTCCCCATTATCTATCTTCTTGCGTGCCTCTCTTCTCTCTATCTTCTCTTTGATGGCTTAGAGCCAGAGAGAAGTGAAGGGAGGGAAAGGATCTTAAGCTGAGACACAATTTGTGAGGAAAATACAGTTTTTTTACACATTGCATGGAGGCTAGAAGTTGTGAGCTTCAGGGGGACAGCGACTACAGTCTCTCACGCTGATGTCCTGATTGGTCAAGTGGTGAGACCTTCCTCAGTAAATCTATCAGCAATAACTTCCTCAACTTTGTGAGCCGGTCTGCAGAGAGTTCAAAATGACAGTGCCGACGTTCTTCCTTGCTCACTAGAATACCAGTTTTATTTCAAGCGTTTACAATCCTTTGGCGGGGGGGGGGGGGTTCATGACAGAGTGGGAGAATCTAGAATTAGCGGTCACTGTTTTAAAAATAATGGCTTTAGGGCTTGCCCATCAAGGCAGAGATGAGACAAAATTATTTCCCTCAAAAGATGGTGAGTCTTTGCAACTCTCTTACTCAAAGGACGGTGGAAGCTTAGAGTATTTTTATATTCTTTAGTAGAGCACAGAATATTTTTAAGACCAAAATAGATCAATTCTTGGTACACAAGGAAGTGAAAGATTACGTGAAGATCAGAAAATAAATCTTTCAGATGCCGTAAATCCAAAATAAATGCAGCAAGCGCTGAGTATTTCTGTCTGTATTAAGAAAGGTTATTGAGATAGATAGGAATTGCGTTAAGGTTGCAGTTGGGTCAGCCGTGAACTTACTGTATGGTGGGGCAGCGCTGGGTTGCCTGCTCCTGATGCTAATCAGTGTGTCTGTAGTGTAGTGCTCAGCGCAACGTTTTACAGCAAGCCGGCTGTAAGATCGGGGTTCGATTCCTATCTCTCCAGGGTCCAGCATCTGCTGTCTAAAATTCAAGGAGACGAGAAGCTGCTCCTCACACACAGACTCATGGAAATCTTGAATGCTTCCCTTAAAAAAAAAGCTGTTGAGCAGATGGGGTGCAACTGAAAATGACAAAACAGATTGCACTTTGTTCAGATGGAGGATGAGTAGGATTAGAGCTGTTAATAATAGAATAAAGCAAAACACAAACTGCTGGAGGAACTCAGCAGGTCAGGTAGTATCTGGGGAGGGAAATGGACAGTGGTGGGGCTCACCACCAACAATGATGAGGCAGCATACAGAGAAGATGTGGAAGAGCTCAAAGCATGGTGCCAGGCAAATAACCTCTGCCTCAATTTGAACAAGACAAAGGAGATAGTTATCAACTTCAGGAAAACCCACGCCACCCACACCCCTCAACATCGGCGGCATGCAGTGGAAACTGTAAGCAATTTCAGTCTTCTGGGAGTGCATATCACGCACAATCTCTCACGGACGCAGAACACACTATACACAATCAGGAAAACTCACCGCCACTTCTACTTTCTGAAGAGGTTGAAGAGAGGTTGGCTATGCACATCTGAATTCGCGTCGTTTTGCAGAGGCACAGTAGAGAGCACACTAACGAGCTGCATCACTGCATGGTGCCGAAAATGCACTGGGCAGAGAGGAAGGCGCCACACCAGCTAGTCAAAACTGACCAATGCATCACCGGCACTAGCTTACTCACCGTCAAGTGTATATATATATATATATATACACAGAAAAGTGCTGGAAAAGGGCCAGTAACCTCGTGAAGGATCCCACCCACCCTGCTCATGTTGTTTGTCCCACTCCCATCAGGGAGGAGACTATGCAGCATTCACACCACGACCAGCAGACTCAAAAAGAGTTACTTTCCCCAAGAGTAAGGCTACTCAACTAACCCTCCACCCGCTAACTTACCACCCCTCCACCAGTACTTTATCATTTCCTGTCAGTCACCTTATGTACAGACACTCCTGTGCCCAGCGTCACTTTATGGACATGCAAGCTATTTTATGTATTTATATTTATTGTGTTTTAAAAAAATTATTATTCTATTCTCACAATTGTGTACTAGAAATGACATTAAACTATTTTGATTTCTTTCTTGATTACCTTCTACCTCAATGGTACTGAGTTTGAGAGGGTTGAGAACTCCAAGTTCCTCGGAGTGAGCATAACCAATAGCCTGTCCTGTTCCAAGAAAGCACATCAGTGTCTTTATTTCCTCAAGAGGCTAAAGGAATTAGGCATTACTCCTTTGACCCTCACTAACTTTTATAGATGCACCCATGAAAGCATCCTTTCTGGATACATCGTGGCTTGGTATGGTAACTGCTCTGCCTGTGACCGGTAGAGATGGCAGAGAGTTGCGGACACAGCTCAGCACATCACAGAAACCAACCTCCCCTCCATGGACTTTGTCCACACTTTTTGCTGCCTCCGCAAAGCAGCCAGAATAATCAAAGATCCCACCCACCTTGGGCATTCTCTCTTTGCCCCTCTCCCTAGACTCAAAAGCCTGAACGCACGTACCACCAGGCTAAAGGACAGCTTCTACCTGTTACAAGACCAGTGATAAGATGGACCTCATAATCGACCTTGTTATGGCTTGCACCTTAATATCTGCCTGTACTGCTCCTTCTGTAACCGTAATAGTGGATTCTACAGTCTGGTTTTGTTTTCCTTCATACTACCCCAATGTACCGATGTAATTAAATAATCTGAATGGATGGCATGCAAAAGAAATTTGTTCACTGTACCTCAGTACTCATGACAATAATAAACCAATTTATAAACCTCACATCCTCTGCCATCTTTCACTGCTTGAAGGAATACTTTGCCTAATTGAACTAATTCTCTTCTGCCTGCTCATGATCCCATCCCTCCATATTCATGAGTCTATCTGAAAGCACCTTAAACACCTATTATATCTGCTTCCAGCACCGCCCCTGGCAGCAAGTTCTAGGCACCCACCACTCTGTGGTAAAAAAAATTGCCCTGCACATCCCCTCTCATATCTGGTATTTCTACCCTGGGAAAAACTTCTGACCATCTACCCTGTCTATACCGCTCAGTATTTTATAAACTTCTCTCTGGTCTTCCCTCAGTCTCCGACACTCCAGAGAAAAGAACCCAGGTTTGTCCAACATCTACTTATAGTTCATACCCTCTAATCTAGGCAGTGCCCTGGTAAACCTTTCCAAAGCACCCACATCACGGGCGCAACCTTCCCCACCATCGAGGATATGAGAGCAGAATTAGGCCATTCAGCCCATCGAGTCTGCCCTGCCGTTCCATCAGGGCTGATATTTCCCCTCTCAACCCCATTCTCCTGCCTTTTCCCCATAACCTTTGACACCCTTACTAATCAAGAACCTATCAGCCCTCATTGTGAATATTCCGAGCAACTTGGCCTCCTCAGTCGTCTGTGGCAGTCAATTCCACAGATTCACCACCCTTCATTTTCAAGAGGCGGTGCTTCAGGAAGGCGGCATCCATCATTCAAGACCCTAATCAACCGGGACATGCCATCTTCTTGTTACTACCATCGGGGAGGAGGTACAAGAGCCTGAACACCCACACTCAACGTTTTTTCCCCTCCACCACCAGATTTCTGAACGGTTCATAACTGCATTATATTTTGTACCACTTAATTGTTTTGTAATTTATGGTAATTTTATCTCTTTGCACTGTATTGCCGTCGCACAACCACACATTTCAGGTCCTACAAGTCAGTGATAATAAACCTAACTCCGATTCTATGATGGGGCGATCAGATTGCACATTATACCTCAACTTCAACCGTCTGCTCTTCCTCCTGCCCCTTCCCACCCCACTGGAGTTAGAGTCCCCTTCAGTCACCGCCTGAACGCTCTCATCGGAATAGCCGGACACACCCCTCAATACCTCGACTTGCGAACAGTAGCCAGCCAAATTCCAGGAGCTTTCAAACACCTGACTTCCCACTGCCAATTACTTCCTCCACCCGTCTCTAAATATTGTTTGAACAGACCTGAACTTTCCGTTCCGATGACTTGACCTCCACCCCCGCCCCCCGGATATGGATATGTCTGGACCGTCTGCCGCTGAATTACCCCCTCACCCCTTAAAAGAAGGCTACAAGGAAAACGGTGCACCTACCCACTGTTGGCTGGGCAGGGCAAAAGAAGTCAAGATATCTGCCATGGCTCCAAGCATCTGCTCTGCCCGGCCAGGGCTCCGCTGAGGGGCTTTCATTGCAGAGTGCAGACCGTCTCTCGGTACCTCTAGATAGCTGCTCTTTACAAGCAGCCCGGACTTTCGGTCGACTTATTGCTCTTTTTAGTTTTGTGAGAAGAGATGTCTCTTTAAATGTCTTCTGGGTCCCAAGACTTAATATTCTCTTGCGATCGCAAGTTCGAGGTGCGGTGTCTCTCAGTCCGTCAAACTGTTGCGATGCACGTCGGCGGGTGGTGCATGCTGGCCGATATTTACTTGGTCATTTGGGAGGGAGGGTGTTCTGATCCTAGAGATCTTTTTTTAAAATCTTGAGAGCAGATAAAAGGCGAATCACAGGCTGGTTCAAGGCTCCCAACTCTGCAGCCTCTTTCCATGTGTGCGTTGGGCTTTGAGAAGGGCCATATGGTTTGAGTAATGTACCGTAAATTTCAGTCTACAAACCGCGATCTCTTATAGACCAGAAAGTAAAGGAGCTAGGCAAGTAGCTCTCGCTTGAGTGAGATGAAAAAAGCTAATGGCAATGTAAGTTTCGGGATCAATTCCTTTTTAAAAACTCTGATTTCTGCGTTTTAGCCACCTTAAAGCAAACTACATGTTTTGCAACTGGTAATGTTTAAGGAGACAGGCAGGATTCCCAAGAAACGAAGGCAGAGTTCCACCTAACAAATCCTTTATTCAAATCCGGATGAAGGGTCTCGGCAGGAAACATCGACTCTTTATTCCTCTATCGATGCTGCCCGACCTGCAGAGTTCCTCCAGTATTTTGTGTGTGTCACTCTTTATTCAATATATTTACTATTCCATGAACAGCAGTGGCTGATACAACAATACATCAAAAGTAACATCACATGATACTCAGTTTCCTAAAGATACATATACACATATATAGATGTTGCTTTTAACATAAAAAGAGGGACAAGAACAGCCCCTTCTGTCCTCAGTGTCTGTGCTGGACTTAACCCCTTTATGCCTGCACCTGATCCAAATCCCTCCAGTCCCTGCCTGTTGAAAAGCTTCTTAACTGCCTCTGTTGTATCTGCCTCCATGCCATCCCTGGCAGTACATTCCAGGCAACTACCACCCACTGTGTAAAAAAAAACTTACCCCACACATCTCCTTAAAACTCCCCCCCCCTTACCTGAAATGTATGCACTCTATTTCTTTGTCTCCCCTATCTATGCCAGATTCTAACTGTCTACCCAGGGGTGGAGAACCCTTTTCAGAGCGTGTAAGCCATGGTAATTTTGAGCAGAGATGGTCATTGATTAATGAATTAGTAATAATAAATGTGTTTTAAATATGACTTGGTGTTTCACCAAAGACTCTCACAAATTTCTACAGATGTACCACAGCGAGTATAACTGGTTGCGTTACTGTCTGGTATGGGTGGGGACATGATCGGAAATAGCTGCAGAAAGTTGTAAACTCAGCCAGCTCCATCGTAGGCACCATCCTCCCCAGCATCCAGAACACATTCAAAAGGCAATGCCTCAAAAAGGCAGCATCTACCATTAAGAACTCCTATTACCCATGACATACCCTTTCCTCATTGCTACCATCAGGAGGAGGTACAGGAGTCTGAAGGCACATACTCATTGTTTTAGGAACAGCTTCTTCCCCTCTGCCATCAGGACAATGAACCCATGAACACTAACTTACTATTTTTTTTTCTTTTGTTGCTCTCTTTTTGTACTATTTAATTGCATTTATACATATTTCTTAGTGTAATTTATAGTTTTTCAAGAAAAGCTTTAAGAATAAACTGGGAAATTATAGGCTGGTAAGCTTGACCTCAGTAGTCAAAGTTCTTGGAAGTGGAAGGTGTCCAAAAGGACTGGATTATAAGTTTTTGGATAGACAGGGCTTGATTAGAGATGGTCAGTATGGCTTTGTACATGGTACATCATGCCTAACTAATCTCACAGAGTTTTTCAAGGAACTTGATAAAAGAAAGACAGAAAATGTTGTCTACATGAACTTTAGCAAGGCCTTTGACAAAGTCCCACATGGGAGTTTGGTCAAAAAGGTTCAGTCACTGGGCATTCAGGATGAGGTAGTAAATTGGACTAGACATTGGCTTTGTGGGAGAACCCAGAGCATGGTAGTAGGTGGTTGTCTCTCTGACTGGAGGCCTGTGACTAGGTGAGTGCCACAGGGTTCGGTGCTGGGTCCATTGTTGTTTGTCATCTATATCAACGATCTGGATGATAATGTGGTAAACTGGATCAGCAAATTTGAGAATGACATCAAGACTGGGGGTGTAGTGGACAGCGAGGAAGACTATCAAACCTTGCAAAGATCAAAGCTATCAGAGATTAAAAGCATGATCTGGAACAGCTGGGAAAGTGAGCTGAAAAATGGCAGATGGGAATTTAATGCAGACAAGTGTGAGGTGTTGTAGTTTGGGAGGAAAAGATCAGGATAGGACTTACATAGTGAATGGATGGGCACTGAGGGAAGTGGAAGACCAGAGGGATCTGGGAGTACAGGTCCATAATTCCTTGAAAGTGGTATCGTAGGTCGATAGGGTTGTAAAGAGAGCTTTTAGCACATTGACCTTCATAAATCAGAAGACTGAGTACAGTAGTTGGAATATTATGTAGACGTTGTATAAGACATTGGTGAGGCCAAATTTGGAGTCTCGTGTGCAGTTCTGGTTTCCATCAAGAGAGAATGTAATCACTTATCTTTGACATTCATTGACCTTACTATCACTGAGTTCGAGGCCTAATGTTCAGTGTTTCATCATCAGCGAGTCTGGAGCTCAAGGCCTGTATCTTGGGTCCTCATTCATCGTTATCAGTGAGTACTGGGTCGATGCTGAGGATTGAAGCTCAGGGGTTGATCGGAAGTCCAGAAGTTGAGGCTGGATGGCTGGAACAGTGAGTATTTGAATCCCTGTGAGTTCACTGGGGACATAGGAGGCCCAATATCTGTGAATCCACTGTTCAGTTGGAGGCTAGAGACCAAACAAACCTGTCCTGGAGTTAGACGACTATCGATGTGTGTGGGTGGGAGGAAGAAATGGGTCTTGTTTTGCAGCCATAGTGTCATAGTCAGAGTCATAGAACACTACAGCACAGAAACAGACCCTTCAGCCCATCTACTCTGTGTTGAACTATTAATCTGCCTAGTCCCATAGGCCTGCACCCGGACTATAACCCTCCATACCCATCCCATCCATGTACCTATCCAATTTTCTCTTAAATGTGGAGTAGAACCCACATCCATGCAGTCAGAGAGGCAACCATCTACTACCACTCTCAGGCTTCTCCCATGAAGCCAGTAACTAATCCAGTTTACTATGTCATCTTGAATGCCAAGTCACTGAACCTTCTTGACCAAACTCCCCTACAAGCATTATCAAAGGCCTTGCTGAAAATTCCATGTAGGCAATATCCATTGCCTTGCCTTCATCAACTTTCCTGGTAACTTCTTCCAAGAATTCTATAAGATTGGTTAGACATGACTTACCACACACAAAGCCATGCTGACTAACCCTAATCAGCCCCGTCCATCCAAATACTTATATATCCAGACCCTTAGAATACTTTCCAATAACTTTCCCACGATCAATGTCAGACTCTCCAGCCGATAATTTCCCAGCTTATTCTTAGAGCCTGTCTTAAACAAGTGAGCATCATTAGCTATCCTCCAATACTCCAGCACCTTACCTGGGACTAAGGATGTTTTAAATATCTCTGCTTGAGCCCCTGCAATTTCTGCACTAGCCTCCCACAGGGTCCAAGGGAACATCATGTCGGGCCATTGGGGGTTTATCCACCCTAATTTGCCTCAAGACAGCAAACACTCCTCCTCTGTGATCTGTACAGGGTCCATGACCTTGCTGCTGCTTTGCCTCACATCTATAGACTCTATGTCCATCTCCTGAGTAAATACAGATGCAACAAATCCTTTTAAGATCTCCTCCATCTCTTTCAGCTCCACACATAGATTACCACTCTGATCTCCCAGAGGACCAATTATGTCCCTTGCTATCCTTTTGCTCTTAACATATCTGTAGAAGCCCTTATAATTTTCCTTCACCTTGTCTGCTAGAGCAACCTCATGCCACCTTTTAGCCCTCCTGATTTCCTTCTTAAGTGTTCTCTTGCATTCCTTATACTCCTCAAGTACCTCATTTGTTCCTGTCAGTCTATATCTGCTATGCACCTCATTTTTCTTAACTAGGGCTTCAATATCTCTCAAAAAAAACAAGGTTCCCTAAACCTGTTACCCTTGCCTTTTATTCTAACAGGAATATACAAATGCTGTACTCCCAAAATTTTGCTTATGTAGGCCTCCCACTTACCAAGTACATTTTTGCCAGTAGACAACTTGCCCCAGTCCACACTTGCCAGATCCTTTCTAATACCATCAAAATTGGCCCTTCTCCAATTTAGAATCTTGACCCAAGGACCAGACCTATCTTTTTCCATAATTACCTTGAAACTAATTACATTATGATCACTGGATCCAAAGTGTTTCCCTACACAAATTTCTGTCACCTGCCCTAATAGGAGATCTAGTATCCCATTCTCTCAGTTAGGACTTCTCTGTACTGATTATGGAAACTTTCCTGAACATATTTGACAAAATCATTCCCATCCAGCCCTTTTACAGTATGAGAATCCCAGTCAATATGTGGAAAGTTAAATCACCTCCTATCACAATTTTATGTTTCTTGTAACAGCATGCATTCTCTCTACAAATTTGCTCCTCTAAATCCTGTGGCCTGTTGGGTGGTCTATTAATGTGGTCATACATTTCTTATTTCTTAGTTCTACCCATAAAGCCTCACTAGACGAGCTCTCCATTCTATCCGAACTGAGCATTGCCGTGACATTTTCCCTGACTGGCAATGCCATCCCTCCCCCTTAAATCCCTCCCACCCTACCACATCAAATACAATGGAACCCAGAACACTGAGCTGCCAATCCTGCTCCTCCTGCAACCAAGTCACACTGATGGCTACCATGTCATAATTCTACATGCTGATCCACGCCCTAAGCTTATCCACCTTTCCTACAACTCCTTGGATTGAAGTAGAGTATACGCAGCTTAGAACATTAGTCCCACAATGCTTAACCTTTTGATTCCTGACTTTGTATGTAGACTTAACAACATCTTTCTCCACAGCCACTCCACTATCTGTTCTGACGCTCTGGTTCCCATCCCCTTACAACTCTAGTTTAAGCCCCCCCCACAATCCCCATGCAACACTAGCAAACCTTCCCCCTCCAGTTCAGGTACTAACTTCCCTTCTGTACAGGTCCCACCTTCCCTGGAAAAGAGCCCAATGATCCAAAAATCTGAAGTCCTCCTCCTCTCACACCATCTCCTTAGCCACCTGTTAAATTGTATGATCTTCCTATTTCTGGTCTTACTAGCACATGGTGTGGGTAGCATTCGTGAGATCACAATCCTGGAAGTCCTGTCCTTTAACGTAGCACCTATCTCCCTGAACTCACCCTGCAGAACCTCAACACCCTTCCTACCTCTGTCATTGGTACTGAGATATGGACCACAACTTTTGTCTGCTTAACCTCCCATAGAATGCTATGGACTCAATCTGAGATGTCCCTGATCTTAGCACCTAGGAGGCAACATACCATCTGAGAACCTTGTTCTCATCCACAGAACCTCCTTTCTGTTCCCTTAATCAAAAAATTCCCCTATCGCTACATCTCATCTCTTCTCCCCCCCTTCTCTTCTGAGCCACAGAGGCAGACTCTGACTGCTGTGACTTTCCACTGCTAGGTCCCCTCCCCCTCTAGTATCCAAAGTGGTATATGTACCTCTTGTTAGGGAGAACAGCCACAAGGGTACTCTGCACTCTCTGCCTATCTCCTTTCCCCCTCCTGACAGTCACCCAGTTACCTGTGGCCTGCACCTTGGGTGTAACTACCTCCCAGTATGTCCTGTCTATCAACCTCTCTACCTAGAGTTCATATCTGGAGTCCAGCTAGTTTCAGCTCCAAATCTTTAACAGAGTCTTTAGAAGTTGCAGCTGGATGCTCTTCTTGCAAGTGTACTCATCAAGGACACTGGAGGTCTCTCTGCCTTCCCATTTCCCACAAAAGGAATATTTCGCATCCCCACTGCTCTAATTTTGTAATGAAAAAGAAAAAAAAAATGAAAAAAATCTACACCTCTCCTTGCAGAAGCCCTGATGTGTCAAAGCCTCAGGTCTCCACTCTAACACTGGCCCATTCACACAATGATCACTCCTACAATGGCTGCTCCATGTAAGCCTAACTTCTTTTTATTGGCCCTTGCCAAGTGCCTAATTACGCACAATCCAATGCCTCATCGGGAACTGTGGAGCACAAAATGTGGTGAATGCTCCTGCTCACTTCTTTGAATCTCTGTCTACAAAATGCATGCTGTTACCAAGTCTACTCTGACAACACCTCCCAAACCCTCAACCCCTTCCACCAAGAAAGAAAGGACAACAGGTGCAAGGGAACACCATCACCTGCAGGTTCCCCTCCAAGTCACACACTATCCTAACTTGGAAAGATATTGGCATTCATTCATTGTTGCTGGGTATAAGTTATGGAACCACTGAGCCATGAGACCATAAGATATAGGATCAGAAGTAGGTCATTTGACCCATCGAGTCTGTTCCGCCATTCAAACATGAGCTGATCCAATTCTTCCAGTAATCCCCACTCCCCTGCCTTCTCCCCATACCCTTTGATGCCCTGGACAGTCAAGAACCTATCTATCTCTGCATTAAATGCACCCAATGACTTGGCCTCCACAGCCGCTCGTGGCAACAAATTCCACAGAATTACCACCCTCTGACTAAAGTAATTTCTCCACATCTCTGTTTTAAATGGACGTCCTTCAATCCTGAAGTCATGCCCTCTTGTCCTAGACTCCCCTACCATGGGAAATAACTTTGCCGTATCTACAAAAACAACAGGAATTCTGCAGATGCTGGAAATTCAAGCAACATACATTAAAGTTGCTGGTGAACGCAGCAGGCCAAGCAGCATCTGTAGGAAGAGGTGCAGTCGACGTTTCAGGCCGAGACCCTTCGTCAGGATCTAATCTGTTCAGGCCTTTTAACATTCAGAATGTTTCTATGGGATCGCCCCTCATTCTCCTGAACTTCAGGGAATACAGCCCAAGAGCTTCCAGATGTTCCTCATATGGTAACCCTTTCAATAATATTGTGAGAGCATTTTCACCAGAAGGACTGCAGCGGTTTAACCACACAGCTTACCCCCTCCTTCTTGAAGGCAATTAGGGATGAGCAATAAATGCTGGCATGAGCAACAATGCTCACATTGCACCACTCCCCCCCACCAAAAAAAAAAGAATCAGAAAGGTAACTAGGATATAGAGTGTGCAACAAAACATCTTTATTGTAGGTAGTCAACTCTCAACTAACAGCAACAGTTAATATAATAATGTATCAAAAATTATATCAAATGGCACCCATGATTCATCAAAGCTGCATAACATCCCACATATAAACTGGTAATCATTAAGTTGCACACACCGCACTCTCATAGACACTTTCTCTTTAAGGGTGTGTATTTGTGAGTATCTCAGGCATGGCTATGAGGAAACCAACCATTGTTTACATTGTACTCAGCAGACTGTCTTCAGAATTAATCACAGAAACCAGGGGTAATTAGTGGGAAGCTAGAGGACTGGGAAGCTTTTAAAAACCAACAAAAGTCAACTAAAAATACAAAAAGGAGAGAGCAGCTGAAATATGAAGGTGAGCTAGCCAAATAATATAGAAGAGGTTACCAAAAGTTTATTCAGATACATAACGAGTAAAAGAGAGACTGAAGTATACATTGCACTGCAGGAAAATGAGGCTGGAGAGATAATGGGGGACAAAGAAATGGCATATGAATTGAATAAGTTTTTTTTGTCAGCCTTCACTGTGTACTACAAATTCAAGGGAACCAGAGGGCAGAAGTGAGTGTAGTTACTTTTACTAAGGAGAAAGGTTTGAAGATAGATAAGTCGCCTGGACTAGATGGTCTCCATCCGAGGGTTCTGAAAGCGGTTGCTGAAGAGATTGTGGAGGCACTAGTAATGATCTTTCAAGAATCCCTAAATTCTGGAATGGTTCCAGAGGACTGGGAAATTGCAAATGTCAGTCCACTCTTTAAGAAGGAAGGAGGAAAATGATTGGAAATTATAGACCAGTTAGCCTGATTTCAGTAGTTGGTAAAGTGTTAGAGTTCATTGTTAAGAATGAGGATTTGGAGTACTTGGAGGCACGGGATAAAATAGGCCAAAGTCAGCATGATTTCCTTAAGAGAAAATTTTGCCTAACAAATCTTTGAGGAAATAACAGGCAGGATAGACAAAGGAAAGTTAGTGGATGTTGTTTACTTGGCAAGGAGCCAAGAAAAGGCATTTAAGTCTGCTAAGCAAGATAACATAATATTGCAGACATGGAATTATGGGAAAGATAAATGGATAGAAGTTTGGCTGCCTGGCAGAAGGCAAAGAATGGGAATAAAGGGGGCCTTTTTTGATTGGCTGCCGGTGTTCTGTGGGGGGGGGCAGCATTGGATCTGTGACTTTTCACATTGTATGTTAATGATTAAGATGATGGAATTGATGGCTTTGTAGCCAAGTTTGCAGATGATAGAATGATAAGTGGAGGAGCAGGTAGTGTTCAGGAAGTTGGGAGTCTGCAGAAGGACTTGACAGATTTGGACAATGGATAAAGAAGTAGCAGATGGAATGCAGTACAGGGAAATCGAAGTTCAAGGTCAAAGTAAATTTTTTTATCAAAGTACATATATGTTACCATATGCTACCTTGAGATTAATTTTCTTGCAGGTATTTACAGGAAATGCAATAGAATTTATGAAAAACTATACATAAACAAAGACTGGCAAATAACCAATGTGCAAAACAAATTATACAAATAAATAAAAAATATATACTGAGAACAAGAGTTCTAAAGAGCCCTTGAAAGTGAGTTTGTAGATTGTGGAATCAGTTCAGAGTAGCGGTGAGTGAAGTTATCCACGTTGCTTCAAGAGCCTGATGGTTGTAAGATAATAACTGTTCCATAACCTGGTGGTGTGGGACCTCTTGCCTGATGGTAGTAGCGAGAAGAGAGCATGGCCTGGATGGTGAAAGTCCTTGATGAATGATGCTGCTTTTTTTGTGGCTGCTTACTTACTGTGCTTTACACGCTGGTTCAAAGAAACATCTCATTTCTATATACATTATATACGAGGGGTGATTGATAAGTTCATGGCCTAAGGTAGAAGCAGTCAATTTTAGAAAACCTAGCACATTTAAGTCCTGACGAAGGGTCTCGGCCTGAAACGTCGACTGCGCCTCTTCCTATAGATGCTGCTTGGCCTGCTGCGTTCACCAGCAACTTTGATGTATGTTGCTTGAATTTCCAGCATCTGCAGAATTCCTGTTGTTTACATTTATTTTTCCTGCATTTACACACTTAGTCCAGCGGTCATGGAGCATACGGATCCCTTCTTTGTAGAAGTCGGCGTCTTGGACCTCTAGAAGTGGTCCACAGCAGGAGTGATTAATAAGTTCATGGCCTAAAGTAGAAAGAGATGAGGAGAAACTTCCAAACTTTCTGCATTTTCACTCAAAGAGTTGAACTGCACATGCATATAACGAGAGCTGTATAACTCGTCTCCTTCTACCTTAGGCCACGAACTTATCAATCACCCCTGCTGCGGACCACTTCTACAAAGAAGGGATCTGTATGCTCCACGACCGCTGGACTAAGTGTGTACATGTAGGAGGGGACTATGTTGAAAAATAAATGTGCTAGGTTTTCTAAAATTGACTCCTTCTACCTTAGGCCATGAACTTATCAATCACCCCTCGTACACGTATATAGTTAAATGACAATAAACTTGACTCCTTGTAAACGTGCTCAACGATGGGAAGGTTTTGCCTGTGATGGACAGGGCTGCATCCACTCACCTTCTGTAGACATTTCCATTCTTGGGCATTGGTGTTCCCATACCAGTCCATGATGCAACCAGTTAGGATACTATCCACTGTGCATCTATACAAGTTTGTCAAAGTTTTTGGTGACATACCAAATATCTAGAAACATCTAAGAAAGTAAAGGCACTGTCGGGCCTTCTTTTTGATGACACGTTTGTGCTGGGTCCAGGATAAATTGTTTGATATGATAATATCATAGAATTTAAACTTACTGACCCTCTCCACCTCTGATCCCCTAATGAGAATTGGCTCATGGACCTCTGGCTTCTTCCTCGATAATCTGCTCTTTGGTTTTGCTGATGCTGAATGAGAGGTTGTTGTTGTAGTGGCACCATTCAACCAGGTTTTCAATTTCCCTGCTGTACGCCAATTCGTCACCACTTTTGATTCAGCCAACAATCAGCAAACTTAAATATGGCATTGGAGCTGTACTTGGCCACACGATCATAGGTATAAAGCAAGTAGAGCAGGGGGCTAAGCACACAGCCTTGTGGTGCAGCTGTGCTGATGGTGATTGTGGAGGTGTTGCTGCCAATCCATACTGACTGGGGTCTGCAAGTGAGGAAATCGAGGATCCAGTTGCATAGGGGGGTATTGAGGCCAAGATACTGGAGCTTACTGGGCTTTGAGGCAATGAAAGTGTTGAGTGCTGAGCTGTAGTTAATGAAGAGCACTAGCCAAATCTTCCAGAGCTGAGTGAAGAGCCAATGAAATGGCATCTACTGTTGGCCTGTTGTGACTGTAGGCAAATTGGAATGGATCCAGGTCACTCTCAGTCAGGGGTTGATATACTTATGACCAAACTCTCACGGTGGATAGAAGTGCTAATAGATGATAGTCATGGAGGCAGGTTACATAGAAACATAGAAAATAGGTGCAGGAGTAGGCTATTCGGCCCGTCGAGCCTGCACCGCCATTCAGTATGATCATGGCTGATTATCCAACTCAGAACCCTGTACCAGCCTTCCCTCCATACCCCCGATCCCTTTAGCCACAAGGGCCATATCTAACTCCCTCTTAAACATAGCCAATGAACTGGCCTCAACTGTTTCCTGTGGCAGAGAATTCCACAGATTCACCACTCTCTGTGTGAAGAAATTTTTCCTCATCTCGGTCCTAAAAGGCTTCCCCTTTATCCTCAAACTGTGACCCCTCGTTCTGGACTTCCCCAACATCGGGAACAATCTTCCTGCATCTAGCCTGTCCAATCCCTTTAGGATTTTATACGTTTCAATAAGATCCCCCCTCAATCTTCTAAATTCCAACGAGTATGAGCCTAGTCGATCCAGTCTTTCATCGTATGAAAGTCCTGCCATCCCAGGAATCAATCTAGTGAACCTTCTTTGTACTCTCTCTATGGCAAGAGTGTCTTTCCTCAGATTAGGGGACCAAAACTGTACACAATACTCCAGGTGTAGTCTCACCAAGGCCTTGTACAACTGCAGTAGTACCTCCCTGCTCCTGTACTCAAATCCTCTTGCTATGAATGCCAGCATACCATTCGCCTTTTTCACTGCCTGCTGTACCTGCAGTCATCTTGGGCACCGGTATAATTGAAGCATGCTTGAAGAGCATGGGTACCTCAGACTGACGAAGTGAGAGTTTGAAGATATCTGTAAACACTCCACAGGTCTTCAGTACTTGGCAGGTCCACCATCTGGGCCAGATGCTTTCCATAGTTTCACCCCCATGAATGTGATATGGCTTTCTGGAGATCACACTTGGACCTCTTGTACTTTTTTGGATTGCCTGTCCTGAACACCGCTGATCTAACCTTTAGCAGATTTTGAATCTCTTGGCTTATTCAGGGCTTCTGGTTGGGGAAGACTTTGGATGATTTTGTGGAGACACATTCACCCATGAGTTTCTTTGTAAAGTCTGTGACAACCTTGATGTATTCATTCAGATCCTCTGGCAAGTTCTTGAACATGGCCCAGTCCACTGACTCAAAGCAGTCACGTGGCCACTCCTCCCAGAACCACCTATTTGTTGTTCTTAACTCTGGTGCCCTGCTCTTTAGTCTCTGCTTATATGCAGGTAGGAGGGGGACAGCCAAATGGTCAAGTTTCCTGAAATGATGTTGAGGCATGGAACAGTAGACATTCTTGATGGTAGTGTAGCAGTGGTCGAGTGTGTTAACTCCCTTGGTGCTGCTGGTGATGTGCTAATATTGGTTGGGCAGGGATTTCTTCAAGCTAGTCTGATAGAAGTCCCCAGTAAGGATGTGAAAGGTGTCAAGGTAGGCTGTTTCTTGTTTGTTAATCATGAGACTCAATACATCAAGTGCTAGCTTGACATCTGCCTTTGGCGGTATGTAAACAACAGTCAGAATCGTGGCGGGGAACTCTCCCTGTAAGTAGAACGGTTGGCTTTAATCATTAAATATTCCATGTTGGAAGAACAAGATCACTACGTCTAAGCACCACGATGAGTTTATCATAAAGCGAACACCACCACTTCTGCTCTTTCCTGATGGAAGTGTAAGTGCACTTTAGTAGAAGGAATTAAGGTGTAGACTATTTTCTAAACAGGGAGTGAATTCAGAAATTGGAGGTGCAAAGTGACTTGGGAGTCCTAGTGCAGGATTCCCTAAATGTTAACTCAAGAATGTAATGCTGAGGCTTTATAAGGCATTGGTTCTACCACATTTGAAGTATTCTGAGCAGTTTTGTGTCATTGGCTATATTTAAAGCAGGTGTTGGTAGGTTCCTGATTAGTAAGGGTGTCAAATGTTATGGGAGAGGGCAGGAGAGTGGGGTTGAGAGTGAAAATAAATCGGCCATAATTGAATGGCGAAGCAGGCTTGATGGCCTAACTCTGTTCCTATGTCTTTCAGTCTTATGGCCTTAAACAGCTGTAGTTGACTCTGGTGTCGAGGATGGGCACATGGAAGTGTAATTGTTGTCAGATTAGATATGTTGTGTGTGTAGTTCAGTGTGTGGGATTTCTTGTAGATGTTTGTAACCCATCATTTAACCCAAGCGCTGCTATGAAGACTTATACCTCGTTGACTTAAACCAACCAAAATTGAACATATATCTTTACGTAACCAGTAATTTTAAGAATACACAGTCTTTCCCTGCTGCATCTTGCATATTCTTATACTAGAAAAGTCCTAATCTAACTGTATGTCAACTGACAAGCATCAGTCCTGTACCAATGGTAGGAATGGCTTTATCGAGCCAGTGTCAGAGTCTAAGTATAATCCAGAATGTATCGAAGACAGAGGTCTAAAGGTGTTTGGATGATATTAATTATGAGTATCATTAATATAATAAAAAGTCAGTAATGGAATCAGCAGATGAATTCACAATCACAGCTAACTCAGATCCTAAACAACAAAGTTGATTACATTGTCATCCAGCACCAATTAAGGAATGTGTTATTGATAATGCTCACAAAGGCTATCAAGGACAATTATGGAGCAGGCATGTTCCCCAAGAACAATTCATTTGGTTGAAAACAAAATCAACAAATGCCTGGGTGTCGACAACCACCAAGTCTCACCGACAACTTACTCAATGGGCCATGGGCTAATGTCAGGGTCGGTACAGAGAGGTACCGTTTGTTAGTGATTGGCTACAATTATTGTTCCCCTCAGTGCTGCTCGCACTCCAATAGCCCTTTCCACACCCACAGAGGCCACCATTCTGAAGTCTGAATGCTGTTTGGTGAGGATGGACAGATCTGTCGTTCGACAGATTGACCGCTCAGAAAGTTTGTCACCTATGCAGGCCACCAAAGTACTGAGGTTTATGTGAACACTGAAGGAAGTCCTCAGTACAGCTTATGTCAAGGCGAACCATGGAAGCAAAAACTTCAGAATAGGGTTTATTATCCCTGAAATATGTTGTGAAATTTGTTGTTTTGTGCAGCAGTACAGTGCAAGACATAAAAACATCACCATAAATGACATTAATATTGTATAAAAGTAAATAAATAACACAAAAAGGGAGCAAAATAGTGAGGGTTTGTGTTCATGGGTTTGTGACCTGTTCTGAAATCTGATGGCAGGGAAGAAACTGTTCCTCATACATTGAGTGTGTGTTTTCTGGCTCCTGTACCCACTCCTCGACAGTAGTAATGAGAAGAGGCCACGTCCTGGATGGTGAGAGCCCTTCATGATGGATGCTAACTTCTTGAGACATCACCTTTTGAAGATGTCCCTGATGGTGAAGAGGCTAGTGCCTGTGATGAAGCCGGCTAGGTCTAAAATCCTCTGCAGCTTTTTCTGATGCTGTGTTTTGGCATCTTCATACCAGGCAGTGATGCAACCAGTCAAAGTGCTGTCCATGATGTATCTGTAGAAATTTGTAGAAGCTTCATCATGTTTTATGAAAACTCCAGAGTCGCATCATACCCATCAATATGAAGACAGTCAATGCCCCTCATCTTTGAGTGTGCATGGCTCCTAGAACCACTAAAAGATAGACAATCAGCACCCAGTGGGTATGACAAAACAATGGGAAAGGGAAAGGCGGAGAAAGATTTGAGATTCAGATCTACACCATTACAGCCTGGGGATACAATTCTTGTAAAATGCAATAACCACATAGACAAGCAAGTAATACCACAGAACACATAGCCATCTGGTTACCTCTGAGATAGGATCTACAATTACAGCAACGCACGGTGCACAAAATGCCGCTGAAAGCGCGTCATCCTCCAACGCAGCAAACAGCATCCACTGGCGGTGACTCCAGATGGAAACGAAACTGAGGAACCCCAGTGGATGCAACTGCCAGCACCCTCGCAGCAGAATCACTGAACTTCATCCACTGGGCACGCAGAAACCGACCTCATAGCTAAATGAATCCGTAACAAAATGATATAAGAATGAAGAAAGTTACTTAAATGAAGGGATGAAGTTTTCTTTTGCCTGCGTTGCTGCTTTTCCTTTAAAAAACAGGATGTACAGTATTTGTATAGTCTGAGCGGGTGTGGAGATAAGGATACCAGCCATTGTTTGGATTTTAATGAGCAGTGAGTCTGCATAGAGGTGAAATCATTGCAGTTGACTGTCCTGGCTCAGTACCGTGTCTTTTGTAGAGCAGCAAACACTCAGTGCAGCTCCCGCCACTGAGCTCTTCCCGAATGCACCACCTCGTCCTGTCCCGTGTGCCCAGTGACCGAGCAGGATACCTTCAGCACCGCACCAGCGGCTCCATTCTGCCCGCTGACATTACACTTCTCCTTCAGCACCGTCCTCCGAACTGGGCCACTTCATTGGTGTGGCCCAACAACAGCAGAACACAGCCCTGTTCTGCCCCTCTTGCAAAAGAGCATTCAATGAGACCCAGGAGACTGCAGGTGTTGGAACCTGGAGTGACACAGAAAATGTTGCAGGAACTCAGTGGGTCAGGCAGCACATGTTGGGGAAATGGACAGTTGACATTTTGAGGATGTGTCACCCACACACCCCTCCCACTGGGTCACCTCCCCCACCCACTCCATCTGTCCATCACCCACACACTCCTCCCACTGGGTCACCTCCCCCACCCACTCCATCTGTCCATCACCCACACACTCCTCCCACTGGGTCACCTCCCCCACCCACTCCATCTGTCCATCACCCACACACTCCTCCCACTGGGTCACCTCCCCCACCCACTCCATCTGTCCGTCATCCACACACACCTCCCACTGGGTCACCTCCCCCACCCACTCCATCTGTCCATCACCCACACACTCCTCCCACTGGGTCACCTCCCCCACCCACTCCATCTGTCCATCACCCACACACTCCTCCCACTGGGTCACCTCCCCCACCCACTCCATCTGTCCGTCATCCACACACACCTCCCACTGGGTCACCTCCCCCACCCACTCCATCTGTCCATCACCCACACACTCCTCCCACTGGGTCACCTCCCCCACCCACTCCATCTGTCCGTCACACACACACTCCTCCCACTGGGTCACCTCCCCCACCCACTCCATCTGTCCGTCATCCACACACACCTCCCACTGGGTCACCTCCCCCACCCACTCCATCTGTCTGTCATCCACACACACCTCCCACTGGGTCCCCTCCCCCACCCACTCCATCTGTACATCACCCACATACTCCTCCCACTGGGTCCCCTCCCCCCCACCCCCTCCATCTGTCCGTCACCCACACACTCCTCCCACTGGGTCCCCTCTCCCACCCACTCCATCTGTCCATCACCCATACACCCCTCCCACTGGGTCCCCTCCCCCACCCACTCCATCTGTCCATCATCCACACACACCTCCCACTGGGTCCCCTCCCCCACCCACTCCATCTGTCCATCACCCACACACCCCTCCCACTGGGTACCCTCCCCCACTGCTCCCCTCTGCCCTCCCCACCTCCATTATTTGTTTCCAGGCTCCACCTTCCTCTCCAATCAGACCCACCATCTGCAGCCCTTTGCCACCTCCACCCCTCACCTCCCAGCCTCTGTCACTATCTCCACTCTCCCCTCCTCCATCTTCCAATCACCCTCTTCACCTGGATCCACCCATCATCTGCCAGCTCTTGCTTGCCCCACCCCTTCTGCTTCACCTCTTAATACTGACTATCCCCGCTCTACTCTTTCAGTTCAATGAAAGGTCCAGTGTGGAGGATCAGAGGGATCCTGGGGTCTGAGTCCATAGGACACTCAATGCTGCTGCACAGGTTGACTGTGTGGTTAAGAAGGCATACGATGCATTGGCCTTCATCAATCGTGGGATTGAGTTCAAGAGCTGAGAGGTAATGTTACAGCTTTATAGGACCCTGGTCAGACCCCACTTGGAGTACTGTGCTCAGTTCTGGTCACCTCACTACAGGAAGGGTGTGGAAACCATAGAAAGGGTGCAGAGGAGATTTACAAGGATGTTGCCTGGACTGGGGAGCATGCTTTATGAGAATAGGTTGAATAAACTCAGCCTTTTGTCCTTGGAATGATGAAGGATGAAAGTTGACATGATAGAGGTGTATAAGATGATGAGAGGCATTAATTGTGTGGATAGTCAGAGGCTTTTTCCCAGGGCTGAAATGGCTAACACGTGAGACGACACAGTTTTAAGGTGTTTGGAAGTAGGTACAGAGGAGATGTCAGGGGTAAGTTTTTTATGCAGAGAGATGTGAGTGCATGGAATGCCAGCGATGGTGGTGGAGGTGGATACAATAGGGTATTTTAAGAGACTCCTGGATAGGTACATAGAGCTTAGAAAAATAGAGGGCTATGGGTAACCCTAATCATTTCTAAAGTAAGGACATGTTCAGCACAGCTTTGTGGGCTGAAGGGTCTGTATTGTGCTGTAGGTTTTCTATGTTTCTATGTTCTATATAAATTATATGAACCAAAGTGGGAAAGGTATTGTGGAAGAAGAATTTGTGGAGTGCTTTGAACACCTTTTCTTAGAGTGGCATGTCAGGGAACAGGCTATTTTAGATTTGGTTATTTAAAATGAGCAAGGATTTATAAGAGATCTTGTGCCCCAAGGAAGGAGTGGCCAGAAACTAACAAAATTCCAGTTACAGTTTGAGAGTGAACACCACGGGACATAAACCAGGGCCTTCAACTTAAAATAAGGGCAATTATAGAGGTGTGAAGCTGTAGGTATCTAAGTTAAACTGGGAAAGTAAGCTGAGAGACAAGTCAGTAGATGAACAGTGGCAGATATTTACACAGCTGCTCCAGAACACTCAGCAAGAATTTACCCCAATTAGACAGAGAGATTCTGTGACAGAGAGGCACCATCTGTGGTTAACAAAGAAGGTTAAGTGTAATGTTAAATTGAAAAGTAGGGCATATAGAGTGGCAAGGGCTGGTAGTAGACCAGATGATGGGAAAACTTTAAGATACAGCCGTGAACACTCAACCACTTACGAGAAAGGAGAAAATGAATGGAAAGTTTTTCATGGATATATATTGTGTGCATATATGCACGTGTCTAAGGTAGATGTGGGAGCTCTAATGAATGAGGTTTGTGCCTTCATATCAGGAAAAAAAAGTGTAGAAATATTAAATCAATGTTTGCATCAATCTTCACCATGGATGACCTCAGATGAGCTCATTTCAAGTAAGAGGGAGGAACTTGTAAAATCAGAAAGGATGCAGTACTAGAGAAACTCACAGGGCTAAAGGTGGAGAAATCGCTGGTGCTTGATGGACAGCACCTAAAGGATTTTAAAAAATGACCATAGGGATGATGAGCACATTGGTTGAAATGTGTCATAACTCACTAAACTCCTGGAAGTACCGGAGATTGGAAAACAGTCAGTGTGACTGCCTGGTTCAAAAGGGGAGGAAGACAGAAATGCTGTGAGCTACAGGAGGTTAGTTTAACAGCTATTGTTGGTAAGATGTCAGAGTCTATAATCAAAGTGGAAATAACTAATCATTGAGAAAATCTGGATATAATCAAGCCTGGTCAATATGGTGTTAAGAAGAATAAATCATGTTTGACAGATTTGCTAATTCATTGAGGGTGTAAGAGTGAGGAATGATAGCAGGGAAGTTGTAGATGTCATGTATTTAGATTTCCAAAAGACTTTTGATAAGGGTCCACTGTCCAAAGGGTCCAGAGGACAGTGCATAAGTCAAGAGCCCAAGGTACTGGAGTGATGTGGGATTCGGTGATGGCAGATGGAGAGACAGCAGCAGAATGAACAGTTCACTGAATTCTAATGAGAACTGCCCAGAACAAAAGGAAAAATAATAAACACTAGGCCAACATGGCCACTAACTAAAACTCTCAAACTAAGATCTAACGCTATCACTGTGGCTCAGAAGCAGTAACTAATACTAAATAAATACCGCTCCTTTGCTTCGACCGTGTTCAGCTGTGCACCTGCGAGGGCGCCCAGGCTCCGTGGCAGAGCCTGTGGCTGTGACGCTGGAGGAAGTGCGTTCGAATGGGTTGGAAACTGGCTGCCACATGGAAAACAGAGGGTTGGGATAAATGTCTGCTTTTCAGGCTGGAGGGATGTAACTGGTGGACTGGCTCTTGACCTTCAGTTGTCTACTGTTTACATTAATGACCTCTGTGAGAGAAGCAGCACTGAGGGAGTGTCTCACACTGAGAGGGGCAGTACTAAGGGAAATGAAATGTAAGGTTTATTTTCGAGTTTGTCGGTGACTTAAGAACAGATGGGAGGGCATCTTGTGATGGGACATTGTGGTTCTGTAATGGGATGTAGATAGATCGAGTGTGTGTGTGTGTGTGTGTGTGTGTGTGTGTGTGTATGTGTGAGAGAGAAAGTGAAAACCTGGTAAATGGAGTTTAATGTGGGCAAGTGTGAGGTCAGTGATATTAAACCTGATTCTGATTCATGCACTTTGGTGAGAGGAATCAAATGGTGGATTATTATCTGAACAGAGAGAGGCTGCATGTGAGTGAAATCCAGAGAGATCTCGGTGTTCTGGTGCATGAATCACAAACTGTTAGGAGGCAGGTCCAACATGTAATTCAGAAAACAAACAGCTTGTTGGCCTTTATTGCCAAAGGGCTGGAGTTTAACAGCAGGGAGGTTTAGTTCCAGGTGTACAGCGTGTTGGTGAGGCCACACCTGGAAGGCTGTATACAGTTTTGCTTCATTTACCCAGACATTGCTGCCACTTTGAGCATCCAACACCCTCTCAATTAACTGATCCAACCGTGTGCGTGTGGCACTCCCTTCATCCTACCCTTCTCGCTGTGTGACCCTCCCTCAATACTGCCTCTCTCAAAGATCTCTTTGAGCTCAGTGTTCTTCAGTAGAGCTTGCTGAAGGAATTATGTCTGGCTAAGTATGCGGGTGAGGGTTAGAATCTGGGGGAAATCGATGGGAACGTGAGAGAATAGAATGGGATTAATGTAAATGGGTGGTTGATGGTCAGCATGGACTCAGTGGGCTGAAGAACTTTCTTCTGTAATGGATGACTCTGTGACCTCTATGACCTTTCTTCTGGCCTGTGCCTATGGTAAAACAATTTGAAGATGGCATGAACATTGACTTCTCTAACTTCGGCTAATGCCCCACCTCCCCCTCGTACCCCATCTGTTACTTATTTTTATACACACATTCTTTCTCTCACTCTCCTTTTTCTCCCTCTGTCCCTCTGACTATACCCCTTGCCCATCCTCTGGGTTTTTCCCCCCACCCCCTTTTTCTTCTCCCTGGGCCTCCTGTCCCATGATCCTCTCATATCCCTTTTGCCAATCACCTGTCCAGCTCTTGGCTCCATCCCTCCCCATCCTGTCTTCTCCTATCATTTCAGATCTCCCCCTCCGCCTCCCACTTTCAAATCCCTTACTCACTCTTCCTTCAGTTAGTCCTGACGAAGGGTCTCAGCCTGAAACGTCGACTGTACCTCTTCCTAGAGATGCTGCCTGGCCTGCTGTGTTCACCAGCAACTTTGATGTGTGTTGCTTGAAGTTGCTTCTGCTGTGTTAGGGCAGCGGCATGTCAACAGTAACTGTGACCCATTCATTGTCTGGAGCCAGTTATCTCAGTAACTCAGAAACAAATAAAACCGTCAGAGTTTTTTCGCTGATTTTACCGGGGTTGAGTATTGTCAGTCTGGAGTTCCCTGGTTGGACGTGCATGGTGAATGGCATTGTTCAATCCCTTATTGTTCTTCCCTGGTTTTCACCATAGCTAGTCACCGCAACCCCTTGTGCTCTGACTTTATCTCTGGATTTTCCAATTCTGGGATCTTATTACAACTCTTGACACTCTATCGTCTGCTGGTGTCCATGCTCACTCACACCTCATGGTTTTTTTTATCAACTTCTCTGCATTTGTTCTGAAATGATGCTGTTCCTGTCCTTGCCAGGCATCTTGCTTTGGACACCCTCTCTATTGTATCTTCCTTACCAAATCCGCACTGGAAATCCATGGAACTCCTGACCTGCTCCCGCTGAAGATCACTAGTGTGTCCTAATATTTTTGCTTGTGGTTTCAGAATTGTTTCTCAAGTTTACGTTTAACCATCCCCGTACTTGCCAGTTCCAAATCAAAGAGCCAACTGAAGAGGTAGGAATTCTCATGCCTATGGTGTATTGGATTTCTCCAGGGCAGTGAACACAATGATGTTTGGCAGCTGTGAAACAATGTTCTTCAAACCCTTCTTGGTAGTCTTACCTGCTGGACACCTGCATAAGCATCCTTCCAGTCAGTCGTTGTAGCTCATCTCTCCTTGACTAGGACCCTATCAGTCTCTGCATGGCTCAGCTGCTGAGATTTTTAAAGTTTTGCTCCAAAGCATTGACTCGCTCACTTCATCGGAAACTCACAGGTAAGCCATTACACATCTTTGTAAAGCTTTCAGCTCTGAATGTTCTTAGAGTCAGCAGGTCAAATACACAGAAATAGGACTTTAGCCTACAGAGTACGCGTTGACCAGGAAGCACCCATTTACTTTATATTGAAACATAGAATACAGAACATGGAACACTACTGCGCTTTGGTCCACGATGTTGTGCCGACATTTTAACCTACTGCAAGATCAATCTAACCCTTCCCTCCTACACAGCCCCCATTTCTCTATCATCCATGTGCCTAAGAATTTCTTTGATGTCCCTACCACCACCTCTGGCGAGGCGTTCCATGCACTCACCACTCTGTGTAAAAAAAACTTGCTGTACCTCTGACATCCCCCTCTACTTTCCTCCAATCACCTTAAAGTTATCCCCCCCTCCACCCCGGTATTAGCCATTTCCACCCTACATTCCCATCAACTCTACCCCTCAACTACACATAAGGGTGCAATTTACAGTAACCAGTTAACTTACTAACCCTCATGCCTTCGAAATATGGGACAAAATCAGAGCACACGGGGCAAACCCCATTTGGTCACGGGAAAATGTGCAAAGCTCCACACAGGCTGTGCCAGATGTCAGGATCAAACCTGGGTCTCTGGAGCTGTGAGACAACGGTACTACTAGTTGTGGCATTGCGTCAGTTCATAGTATCTGCCTGCTCAGCAATTTTTCCATGGCCCCTTTCCTAGTGCTGACTTTTCTCACTACTGACCACCAAGGCACTTCCCGTGGCTTGATAGGATCACTGTCTCTTTCTTTGCCTTGTGCTCAATCAAAGTCAAAACAAATGATTCTGGAGCAAAAGAAGGCCTTGTCTGCTTTTTATCTTTTCCTGCTGGACTGAGAAGTGAGCTGAAACAGAATATGTTAACCCCATGTGCTCTATTTGCAGTCCCTGTCGAACACAGTCAGTTTGTGGCTGTAGTCTGTGGCAATGATCGGCAGTCCAACTGCCCCATGACCCTGGAGCAGAGAATAGTTCATATCTCCCAGTGTTGACGACACTTCTGTGAGGTTAAAACAGATAGTGGTGGAAACACTCAGAATGTCAGGCAGCATCTGTGGAAAGAGAAGCAGATTTTCATGGAAACATCTTCAGCTTGAAACATTAAGTCTGTTTCTCTCTTCGCTGACTCTACCTGACCTGCTGAGTGTTTCCATCACTTTCTGTTTTTATTTCTGCTTTCCAACGTCCACAGCTATTTTGCTGTTCTCTCCTCTGGAGTCCATGTGATGTGGGACGTGATCTTCCATTGGTAGGACTTGTCCGAAGTTGCACTGGCGGATGTCCCATCCCAGTACTAAGTGTCTGCTGATATTTCACCACAACAATTTCAAAGGTTGATGTGAACTTGTTGCAGTCTTTGTGGATGCCATGCAATATGCATTCCTTGACACTAACTCCAATGGCATTCAAAGCTTCTCCTTGGGTGTATTTGGTAGTCACATTATTTGTCTCTGATCAAACCTTGAAATGCAATTCTCCATGTTAGCCCACAAACAAGAGAAAATCTGCAGATGCTGGAAATCCGAGCAACACACACAAAATGCTGGAGGAACTCAGCAGGCCAGGCAGTATCTAGGAAAAGAGTACAGTTGAAACCTGCCAAAGGGTTTTGGCCTGGAACGCCAACTGTACTCTTTTCCTAGATGCTGCCTGGCCTGCTGAGCTCCTCCAGCATTTTGTGTGTGCTGCTCCATGTTAGCTCGTTCTGTCTGCTTTTACTTACTGTGCTAGACGTGTGAGTGGGCGATGGACACTCTGTGACTTTGCCCCATCATATCCTTCCTTGTATGTTCTGATTGGTGAATGAGGGTTGTCTCAATCAGTCCTGGGCGGATCACTTCTCACAGCTTCATTAGTGTTGGGGTTGTCTCTGACCACAGTCTTCAGCCTCATGGAGATGGGGAGATACTGTCATCAGGAATGGGAAGGGTGGGGTCAGATCAGAGAACTACATTCATTGGCTGCAGTCTGCCATCACTGCAAGTCTTGTATGTGTCCAGGACAAAGAATCATTGTGGACACTTAAAGGCATCCGTTAGTCTTGCGAGACCATGGATCTGTGCCTGGAAAGTCTTCACTCTCCAGGGCGCAGGCCTGGGCAAGGTTGTATGGAAGACGGGCAGTTGCCCATGCTGCAAGTCTCCCCTCTCCACGACACCAATGTTGTCCAAGGGAAGGGCATCAGGACCCATACAGCTTGGCACCAGTGTCGGTGCAGAGCAATGTGTAGTTAAGTGCCTTGCTCAAGGACACAACCTCATTGCCTCGGCTGGGGCTCAAACTCACGACCTTCAGGTAGCTAGTCCAATGCCTTAACCACTTGGCCATGTGCCATTTGTGGACACTACCCTCCCAACAAACTGTCCTTTCCAAAAGCTCCCTTCTGGAAAGCACTATAGGGCTATTAAAACACAAACTTCACACCATCTTAAAAGATTCTTCTCCCAGGTAGTTAATCTGATTAACCATTCTAGTTACCCCCCCCCACCCCCCTCTACCTATTACCCCTGTCACTGTAAGCATTTTAAACCACTCTTTATAATGCTGTTTACATTGTAAATACAAGCTGTTATTTATGTATTTATGCACATTTTATTCCATATCTTGTAGCGATGTGCTACACACAGAGCTAGAAATAACGACACGCAGTCTGTAAGTTGCACTCGAGACTAGTTTATTCAAACTTCGCAGCACTGTCTTTTACGCAGTTCCGTTCCCGCCCTCTCCGGGTGGAAATGACGTCAGAGGTGCATTACAAAAGTCTCTCCCCGTGTGCGGGCTTTCTCCCCTTGCTGGTGAAGAAGAAGGCCCAGCGCAGTTTTGGGGCTGGCCTCTCTGCCGACGCGCACACCATTTTGTGAGCCAGTTCACCTGCGTAGAAAGTGGGTCGCCACATAACCCTCCCCACCCCCCAGAACTGGCGATACACCCCCCAATGTCCACGGTCTGGATCAGTCTATGTTTGGGAGGTCTGCCCCTGCGCCGCGGTGCCTGATCCTCGGCCGGCTGCGCCAAATCCACATGGGCTGGTTTGAGTCTGTCCACCGTGAAAACCTCCAGGGTGAGTTGCTCCAGCACCCCACCGACTGCTGTGTTGGATGCATCCACTGCGAGGGCGGTTGGAACGTCTGTTCTGGGGTGCACCAGCATCGCAGCGTCTGCCAAGGCTTCCTTGGCTGTAACAAAAGTAGCCGCGTCCTCTTCGTCCCAAGTAATGTCCTTGCTTTTACCCGACATCAGGGTGAACAAAGGGCCGCTGAGGGGAGGAAGCAGTGGTAGAAGTTCACCATACCAACGAACTCCTGCAGGCCTTTGACTGTGTTGGGCCAGGCGAAATGGCGGATCGCGTCTACCTTGGCGGGCAGAGGTGTTGCCTTGTGTTTGGTAATCCTGTGGCCCAGGAAGTCAATGGTGTCGAGTCCGAACTGACATTTGGCTGGGTTGACCGTGAGGCTGAAATCACTCAGGCGGGAGTAGAGCTGGCGGAGGTGGGACAGATGCTCCTGACGACTACTGCTGGCTATGAGGATGTCGTCCAAATAGATGAACACAAAGTCCAGGTCCCACCACATCCATTAGCCGCTGGAACGTCTGTGTGGCACTCTTCAGGCCAAACGGAATTCGGAGGAATTCGACCAGGCCGAATGGGGTGATGAGTACTATTTTGGGGATGTCTTCAGTGTGTACCGGGATTTGATGGTATCCCCAGATGAGGTCAGCACCAACTCCAGCCTGGGTGCCACTCCATACTGCCTCTGGTAGAATGCACCAACTCCGACGCCTCTCTCCTGGGCAGCTGTAAACAGATGACGCCACAGCTTGAGTCCTGGTCCTCACTTTGACCGAGGCCACGCAGCTCACCCACTGTCCGCCCCTGTCGTACTACAATATGTTAGTGAACCATACTTGCAGTGTTCCACTTTAAGAATGTCCAACAGTGTCTTGCGATTATAAAAGAATTGACTAAGTTGATCACTCGCTGTTAGACTGCACACCTCCATCGTGCACCGACGTCTCTCTGATGCACGATCCACACCAAGTCCAGCTCCTTCAGTTTCTCCGCTAATGAGCAACTCGCTGATGAAGTAGACCTGCAGTACGTTAAGTTCTTCATGTCCAGCAGGGTCTTGCGATTGTAAAGAAAAATATTTATAAAGGATAATAACGTCTACTTTGGAAAAGATGCTTGCCCAGTGCAGGTTTGCTGCAAAGTCCTGTATGTGCAGCACGGGGTAGCAGTCTGGAGTTGTAGTCTCGTTCAGTCTGCGGTAGTCGCTGCATGGTCACCAGCCCCCTGCTGCTTTGGGCAGCATGTGCAAGGGGGAGGCCCACGGGCTGTCGGACTGCCGCACAATCCCCAATTCCTCCATCCTCTTGAACTCCTCCTTCGCCAGTCGGAGCTTGTCCGGGGGGAGCCTTCATACGCGGGCATGGAGGAGTGGTCCCTGGGTCGGAATATAGTGCTGTACTCCGTGTCTGGGCATGGCTGCCATGAACTTAGGTGCCAGAACTGATGGAAAGTCTGCCAGGATTCTGGTGAATTCCTTGTCAGACAGCGTGATGGAGTCCAGGTGTGGGGCCGGCAACTTGGCTTCACCCAGGGAGGACGTCTGGAAAGTCTTGGCATGGACCAGTCTTTTCACTGGCAAGTCGACCAGCAGGCTGTGAGCTCGCAAGAAACCCGCACCTATGAGTGGTTGGGCCACGGTGGCCAGTGTGAAGTCCCACGTGAACCAGCTGGCGCCGAACTGCAGCTGCACTGTGCGGGTGCCGTAGGTCCGTATCGTGCTGATGTTTGCGGCCCTCAGGGTGGGTCCCAGCTCCCTGTTGCAGGTGACGTACCCCGTCGGGGGTAAGATGCTGATTTCTGCTCTGGTGTCGACCAAGAAGCAGCGTCCTGACTGTTTGTCCTAGACGTACAGGAGGCTGTCCTGGTGGCCAGCCGCCATAGCCATTAGCGGTGGCTGGCCCTGGCGTTTCCCGGGAACTTGCAGGGCAGGCGACAACGGCGGGCTTCTGTGCCCCACCGCTGGTGGTAGGAACACCACTGTTCATTGGCCCTCTCACTCCTGCCTCTGGGTTGCGTGCGCTCCGTTGCCGGGCCTGGTCTGGCCTGCTGTTGGGTGCATGGCTTGGTAATTTGTCCCGACGGACGCCCTGCTTTCCTTCTTGGCTTTCCACAGCATGTCTATCCGGGCCACCACCTTCTGGGGGTCACTGAAATCTGCGTCGGACAGCAGCAGGCATATGTCCTTGGGCAGTTGTTCTAGGAACGCCTGCTCAAACATGGGGCAGGGCTTGTGTCCTTCAGTCAGGTCCAGCATCTCGTTCATTAATGCTGACGGTGGCCTGTCTCCCAAACCGTCCAGGTGCAGCAAGCGGGCACCTCGCTCACGCCGTGAGAGGCCAAAGGTCCCTATGAGCAGTGCTTTGAATGCTGCATATTTGCTGCCTTCGGGGGCTGACTGTATGCAATCCCCAACCTGGGCGGCTGTCCCCTGGTCAAGGGAGCTCACGACGTAATAGTAACGCGTGGAATCAGAAGATATCTGCCGAATCTGGAATTGGGCTTCTGCTTGGTCAAACCACACGCATGGTCGCAGCGTCCAGAAAGCTGGCAGTTTTAGCAAAACTGAGTGAACAGATGAAGAGTCGATCATCTTTGGTCCAAATCCCGTTTGGACCATTGGGGTCACTAATGTAGCGATGTGCTACACACAGAGCTAGAAATAACAACACGCAGTCTGTAAGTTGCACTCGAGACTAGTTTATTCAAACTTAGCGGCACTGTCTTTTACGCAGTTCTGTTCTCGCCCTCTCTGGGCGGAAATGACTTCAGAGGTGCATTACAAAAGTCTCTTCCCGCGCGCGGGCTTTCTCCCCTTGCTGGTGAAGAAGAAGGCCCAGTGCTATTTTGTGAGCCGGTTCGCCTGTGTAGAAAGCGGGTTGCCACAATCTGTACTTTAACCTCCATCTTATTTTCGTGTGATTCTTTGTTCTTTGTAATTGTTAAGTGTTGCTGTTTCTTGTTGCATGTCACGCCAACACAACACAGCAAATTCCTAATAGATGTAAATGTATATGGTGAATAACATTGATCCTTCATCCTTCATGCTGACATGACCAAATCCTGAAAGAATGCATGGCTGTGGCTCCCTTTACTGTCCCTGTAGCCTAGCCCAATAAATTCATCTATCGCTGGCCCAGATTTGTTTGTACTTCTCGATGCTTTATCCCAGTGTTTGTCGCTCTGTGGGCATTTTCATAACTAATCTCCGGTGTACAGAGAGTACTGTTTTACATCTGTGAAACCACTGACAAAGTGATCCAAGTTATCATTGGAGTTCTCTCCATCGAGGAGGGAGGCTGATAGCATGGACATGCTGAGCTGAAGGGCCTGGCTCTGATGACTGTACAGCACAGAAACAGGACCTTCAGTCCACGATGTTGTGCTGAACTAAATTAGAAATCAAATGTCCAACTAAGCTCACCACTTCCGCTAATATAATGTCCATATTCTTCCATTTCTTCCATAGTCATGTGCCTTGAAGATCGTAGAATGTGAGGTCCTGCTTCAGCTGAAAAGGCTGAAAGTTAATAAATCTCCAGGGCCAGACAACATTTTTCCAAGGGTACTTAATAAGGTCAGTGATTATATATACAAACACCTAACTGGTGAAATCCCCAAGGACTGGAAATGGGCTAATGTTGTCCTGGTATACAAGAAGGGTGATCGCACTGACCCTGGTAACTATAGATCAGTAAATCTTCTCCATGGATTGTCACCTTGTCGTGGTGGCAAACACAAGAAAATCTGCAGATGCTGGAAATTCAAGCAACACACGTAAGAGTTGCTGGTGAACGCAGCAGGCCAGGCAGCATCTCTAGGAAGAGGTACATTCGACGTTTCGGGGCGAGACCCTTTGTCAGGACTAACTGAAAGAAGAGATAGTAAGAGATTTGAAAGTGGGAGGGGGAGGAGGAGATCCAAAATGATAGAAGACAGGAGGGGGAGGGATGGAGCCAAGAGCTGGAAAGTTGATTGGCAAAAGGGATATGAAAGGATCATGGGACAGGAGGCCCAGGGAGAAAGAAAGGGGTAGGGGTGAAGCCCAGAAGAGAGAGGGAGAAAAAGGAGAGAAAGAAAAAGAATATATATATATATGTAAGGGGGTTTTATGTTACTGCGGAGGCTAATTAAAATGGCTTCTTTGTTATGTTAAACGCTGAGAAAGCTTTCCACTAGCAGCTTGTTGTGGGTTAGGGGGTGATAAGAGGATGTTACGAACCAATTGGGATAGCTGTTATGACTTTGGTGTATCTGGAAGATTTGTATGCGCGGGGTTTTGAGGCAGAAGGCGGGAGAGAGAGACAGAGAATGGACGAGGTGCTGTGAGTCCGCTAGCGGGGTCGGACCCCGAGTGGGGCATTCAGCGAGGAGGGGAGACGGAGACGGACTCGTGTGGAGCGTCTGGTCGACCACCGTTGTTGGTCCCAGGTGGCTGGTCGAGGTGGTCCGAGGGGTCGCAGGGTGAAGAAGAGGGGTCCTGAGCTCCAACTGTTTGTGCATGAAGAGATTGAACTTTGATAAGTGTGGTGCCTTTTATTTTCCTTTTATATTTTATTCTCTATTAATTATATAGTTCCAGTAATATCTATAAACTGTAATCATATCACTTTAATCATATCTGGTGTATTGTCTGTTATTTGGGCGGGGTGGGGTACATCACACAGCATCCACAAAATCTAATTACCCAGTTTGGCGGGTCCGAGGGCTGTTTCCCTAGATGACAGCGAGCCGAGCGACCCTGAGGCTGGCCAGGGGGGCTACATACATATATATTTTAAAAATAAACAAATAAATAAATAAATAACGGAAGGGGTACGAGGGGGAGGAGGGGCATTAATGGAAGTTAGAGAAGTCGATGTTCATGCCATCAGGTTGGAGGCTACCCAGACAGAATATAAGGTGCTGTTCCTCCAACCTGAGTGTGGCTTCATCTTTACAGTAGAGGAGGCCGTGGATAGACATGTCAGAATGGGAATGGGATGTGGAATTAAAATGTGTGGCCACTGGGAGATCCTGCTTTCTCTGGCAGACAGAGCGTGGGTGTTCAGCGAAATGGTCTCCCAGTCTGCACCGAGTCTCGCCAATATATTGAAGCCACATCAGGAGCACCAGACACAGTATATCACCCCAGCCGACTCACAGGTGAAGTGTTGCCTCACCTGGAAGGACTGTCTGGGGCCCTGAATGGTGGTGAGGGAGGAAGTGTAAGGGCATGTGTAGCACTTGTTCTGCTTACAAGGATAAGTGCCAGGAGGGAGATCAGTGGGGAAGGGTGGTGGGGACGAATGGACAAAGGAGTCGCGTAGGGAGCGATCCCTGCGGAAGGCAAAGAGTGGGGGGAGGGAAAGATGTGCTTAGTGGTTGGATCCCGTTGGAGGTGGCGGAAGTTACGGAGAATTATATGTTGGACCCGGAGGCTGGTGGGGTGGTAGGTGAGGACAAGGGGAACCCTATTCCTAGTGGGGCAGGAGGATGGAGTGAGAGCAGATGTGCGTGAAATGGGAGAGATGCGTTTGAGAGCAGAGTTGATGGTGGAGGAAGGGAAGCCCCTTTCTTTAAAAAAGGAGGACATCTCCTTCGTCATGGTGGAGAAGCTTGTGTGGTCCTGTGATCCCGAGAGCGATGCCATCTGGAGCTATGCTCCTGGTAGGGTCACCCATGGCGGTAAGGTCGAGGGTGAGGTCCCCGACAAAGAACAATCCAACCAAGACCTCAACGGTGGAACAGGCGGATGAAGTTGCTTCGAACTCAATGGCTGTGAAGGCGGATGAAGGCTGCAACAAATCCATCAGCTCCAATCGTCGTGGTTTCCATGCCATTGGAATCAGTTGGTTGATTTGTGAAGTATCGTGTGCTTCTCAGAGTGCAACATCAAGTACATGTTAAACAAATACACGCACAGGCGTCTTCACTCTGTGGGCCAATCAACAGTACGAAGACCATCGTCCTCGAACTCGAGGGATAGCCACGACAACAACGACGAGATCAGTAAGCTTAACGTGTATCGTAGGTAAGATAATGGAAATATTAATAAAGAATGTGTGGAAAAGCAGATGATAAGAACAGGCATGTTGGCAAAAAGCCGGCATGGGTTCAGAAAGGGGAAATCATGTTTTACTAATATGCTGGAGTTCTATGAAGAGGCAATTATGATAACAATAGAGTGATTGATATCAGTTACTTGGACTTTCAAAAGGTTTTTGACAAGGTACCCCACAAGATGTTAATAATCGAATTACAGGAGGTAGGGATTCAGGGTTTGGTGTGCGAGTGAATGCAGAATTGGCTCAAAAACAGAAAGCGAGTTATGGTGAGATGATTATTTTTACAGCTAGAAGATGTTAAAAGTGGGGTTCTGTAGGGATTAATTTTGGGGCCACTGCTGTTTTTAATTTACATTAATGATTTGGATAAGTGCATAACAAATAAACTAGTAAAGTTTGCAGATGACACAAAATTAGGGGGACAGGCTGATAACATCCAGGCAGCAGAATCAATACTGTTAGATCTAAACAAAATCCAGATGTGGGCAGATAAATGGCAGATGAAATTTAATATAAGTAAATGTAAAATATTACAAATAAGAAGTAGAAATACCAGATATAAATATACAATGGGGGGGGGGTCTTGAGTTAGAAAGTACACTTATGAGAAGGATTTGGGCTTCCTGTCAATGTCAACATCTAGACATTGCACAGAAGCAATTAGGACGGCTAAAAGAATGTTGGGTTATATAATGCGCTTAGTGGAGTTCAAGTCTAGAGAAGTTCTCCTTAAGCTGTATAATGCGCTTGTGAGGCCGCTCCTTGAGTACAATTTTCATCTCCATGTTGTGTGAGGAACGTGAAGGCATTGGAGAGTGTCCAGAGAAGGGTGATGAGACTCATTCTAGATCTGCAGGGTATGAGCGATGAAGAAAGATTGAAAGAATTAAATCTTTTTAGTCTATGTGGACGTAGAATGAGAGGAGACATGATCGAAGTGTGTAAGGGTATAAGTAAGGTGAATGCCAGCTGCTTCTTCAAAATTAATCCCTTATCAAGGACACGGGGCTATAGGCAGAGACTGGTTAAAGGGAGATTTCAGACTAACATCAGGAAGCATTTCTTTACCCAGTAAGTTGTGGACATATGGTTCAAACCACCTAGTTGTGTAGTTGAGAATAGTATCTTAGAGACTTTCACATCTAAACTCAATCATTATTTTAACACACTATGTGAATAGGAATTTGGCAAGCTTTGGGCCAAATGGCCTGTTCTTGTTGAAAACATTCGAAAGTTTCCAACGTCCTATCCAACAGACTCTTAAACACTTCTATCATGTTTCCATCCACTACCACCCCTGACAGCACATTCCAGGTACCCGCCACTCTCTATCTAAAAACAACTTGTTCTCCTCATCTCCCTTGAACAGTTCCCCTTACTCCTTAAATGCATATCCTCTAAATTTGACATTTCGACCCTAGGCAGAAGATACCAGTTGTTCACTGATTCTCTGCTTCTCATGATCTTATAAACCTCTCTCAGGTCTCCCCTCAGGCTTCACTGCTCCAGAGAAAACAATCCAAGCTTGTCCAACCTCTCCTTATAGAATGGCAATGGGAGATCTCGGTTGTTGCGGTGGACAGATTGAAGGTGCTCGATGGTCTGTCTGCTGTAACGGCCAGGAACTCCTGGTGAACCATCCATTCCAATTTGACTTCCCAATCCCACACCAACATGTCTGTCCATGGATCTCCTATTCGCACTAAGCGGCCAAATGCAGGTTGGAGGAGGAATAGCTCTAACTTCCAGTAGCCACTCCCCTCTGTTTAACCCCCATGTCCTTTTTGTTCTTGTAGTCCTCTCACCCCTTCTCTTCTCCTGCCCTATCCTCATGCCCTTCCCTTCATCCACTGATGTTTCCTATTAGATTCCTCCTTCTCCAGTCCTTTATCTCTTCCGCCTTTCACCTCTCAGCTTCTCACATCACTCCCCCCTCCCTCACCCACCCACCTTTCCCCTCACCTGATCTGACCCGTAACCTGCCAGCTTGTACTCCTCCCCCTCTCCCCACCACCTTATTCTGGCTTCTTCTCCCTTCTTTTCCAGTCCTGGTGAAAGATTCAGCCGGAAACATGGACTATTTATTTTCCTCTGTAGATGCTGCCTGACCTGCTGAGTTCCTCCAGCATTTTGCGTGTGTTACTCATGATTTCCAGCATCTGCAGAACCTCTTATGCCCCGGTTTCTGTGACGTACTGAGTGGTGTCCACAACTCTCTGGGGTTTCTTGTGGTCTTAGGCAGAGCATTAGCAATACCAAACGCTGATGCATCCAGATAGAATGCTTTCTATAGTGCATATGTAAAAATTGGTGAGGGTCAAAGGGGACATGCTAAATATCTTTAGCTTCCTGAGGAAGTAGAGGCCATGGTATCTATACGATCTACTCCTAGGAACTTGAAGCTCTCAGCCAACTCCACCTCATGACTGTTGATTAAACAAGAGAGTGTGCACCAGCCCCTTCCTGAAGCCAATGACCAGTTCTTTTGTTTTGCTGGCATTGAGGAAAAGATTGTTGTTATAATACCAAGACTCCCTTTGATCTGCCCAAGACTTGTTGATCTGCCAGCACATCGAGATGTCCATAGAGGAATGCTGCCAACTGGCACATTGCAGGCTGCAGGAATACGTGCTGAGGGACACACTGACGCTCGGTGAAGTCACCGCAAGGGCCCGGTGGGGAAGGAGCATAGTGTAGAGTTCTTTTGGCACTGGCCAGGGAGCAGCCGGGTTGGGTGAGGAAGCACTCCATTATTGTAGTAGTGTACCACCCCAGGGGGCCACATGAGTGGCAACAGTCCTGTTGGTTTTATAGAATGTAGTAAAGCATGACTTCATGCATTGACTATGAATGGAAAGGCATTGCACAGTTTATTCTTGTAAATACTTTTTTAAAATTATGAATAAAGTTTATCTTCCTCCTGGTAGCTTGTGTGTGTGAAAGCCCTTGATCCTGAATTGTCCAGAGACCAGCCGGGAGAACAGAGATACCACAATGTTTTTAGCAATAGGTCCAGGGTGTGGCAATGACAAGTTTTGGCCTTCGATTTCTGTTTCCCATGAAGAGAAAATGAATACAAGAAGCCTCCCACCTTATTTTGATTTGGTTCACTAACTTCCTGAGATGGAAGAGTACTGGTGCACACTCAGTTTGAGTCCATAATCTCTGTGCCATCCAGGGACTGTTGGGGTTTGCTGTCTTCTCAATGGAACACTAACCCAAGGCCCTATCTGTCTCAAAGGGCAGGAAGCTCACCTCACTGTTCCCACAACAGTTATCCTCAAGAAACACCACAAAAGCAGCACACCTGAGCTACTTAATTTAGCATGTGGGTGAGGGACAGAATCTGAGGGGAGAGATTGGGTTATGCAGTAGGTAAAATTAAGCAGGGAATTGCTTTGTGAGCTGGCATAAGCTCGATAGACTGAATGGTTTCCGATGTTATAATGATATATGATTATTCAGGAGCCCTCTGATCGGTCCATTCCTGCCTTCTTGCATTGTCTGTTTCTGAAAATTGGAACTGGTTTATTATTGTCACATAAAGTGAAAATCTCTGAACTGATTCGGTGAATAGATGAAAATGGTTTCTTCTCCACTTGAGACACCAGTTAACCCACCAACACACACGTTGTTGGGATGTGGGGAGGAAACCGGATCACCCAGGGGAAAAACCCAGAGGGTCACAGAAAAACGTGCAAACTCCACACAGACAGTGCCAGAAGTCAGGAGCGAACCTATGTCTCTGAAGCAGTGAGGCAGCAGCCACTCTTGTACCCTTACTGAATTGAAATCTATCAGTACTGAAAGCTCCAAATGTCCCACAGAATCTGCAATTAGTCAGGGAGATTTGCAATTACTAATGCGCTTTGTGTGAAAATGTTCTTCCTGACTTTTGGAATGTACCTCAGGAAGGAACTGCTTTTTTTTGGTATCTCACCTATTGAATCCTGTCAGCATTTTAAATGTCCAATGCTCCCAATGCAGCCTCCTCCACATTGGCGAGACCCGTCGTAAATTGGGGGGGCGCCGCTTTGTAGAGTACCTTTGCACCATCCGCCACAAGCTGAACTTCCTGGTGGCCAGACATTTTAATTCTGATTCCCATTCCCATTCCGACAGGTTGGGCCACGGCCTCCTCTTGTGACGTGATGAGGCCACTTTTGGGGTGGAGGAGCAACATCTTATATTCTGTCTGTGTGACCTCCAACCTGATGGCATGAATATCGATTTCTCCTTCCAGTAACAAAATGTCTTCCCTCCCCCTCCCCTCTTTTTCTATTCCCCACTCTGGCCTCTTACCTCTTCTCACCTGCATATCACCTCCCCCGGGTCCCCTCCTTCTTCACTTTCTCATATGGTCCACTCTCATCTCCTATCACATTCCTTCTTCTCCAGTCCTTACCTTTCCAACCCACCCGGCTTCACCCATCACCTTCTAGCTAGTCTTCTTCCCCTCCTCCCCGCCTTTTCATCCTGGCATCTTCCCTCTTCCTTTCCAGTCCTGAAGAAGGGCCTTGGCCCAAAATGTCAACGGTTAGTTTATTTCCATAGATTCTGCCTGACCGGCTGAGTTTCTCCAGTGTTGTGTGTGTGTTGCTTTGGATTTACAGGATCTGCAGAATCCCTTGTGATTATAAATACCATGTCTAGATCATTCTCACCATTCTAACCTGAAGCTTCATCACTAAAACTGTGTTGTGGAAGCACAACATCTCACTCGTGCGCCCAGTCCTGATGGAGGGTCTTGACGCAAAATGTTTCTGCTTCCACAGATGCTGCCTGTCCCTGTCCTACTGAGTTCCTCCAGCAGCTTGTAACCTACAACTGTCTGCCCCAGCACAGTACAGTGAAAAACGTCTTGCATACTGTCCATACAGATAAGTTCATTGCAATGGTGCATTTGGTAGTGCAAGGTAAAAGAATACCGGAGTGTAGAATAGAGTGTTAGAGTACAGAGAGAGTAGAGTGCAGTGCAGGCAGACGTAAGAGGCAACGTCCTAATGAAGAAGATTGTGAGTCCATCTTATTGTACTAGAGGGCTGTTCAATAGCCTTATAACTGCGGTATAGCGGATTAAGATTATTACCTTTTTGGTTCTGCATTTTAATTTAGTCCCTAGCCGCTCCAGTTCCCTCAGCAGAACCTCTACCCTTGTTCTTTCTGCGTTGTTGGTACCCACATGGGCCAGGACAACTGGATCTTTCCCCTCCCACTCCAAATTCCTCTGCAGGTCAGATGAGATGTTTTGAACCCGGGCATCAGGTGGACAACACAGCCTTCGTGACTCGCGATCCTTGCAATAGAGAATTGTGTCTCCTCCCCTGACTATACTATCCCCAATCACAACTACATTTCTCTTCTGTCTCGTGTCCTGAATGGCTTCCTGAACTACGGTGCCATGGTTCGATTGCTCATCCTCCCTACACTCTCATCCTCACAGGGAGCAGCAATCTCTGACCTTTTGGGAAAGCTCAAGGGCTAATCCTCCTTCAGCATTACCTCTTGTCCCTGAACACAGATTGAATCTGAAGTATTTAATCTACTGGGTGTGACTGACTCCTGAAACACAGTGTCCAGGTAACTCTCCCCCTCCCTGATGCATCAGACTGATCCAGGTCATGGTGTACTCTATTCTCTCAACCTCTCCTTCAGATTCTTTCTTCCTTGATCTATTAAACAACAGTTTTCTCTTTTTGCAGAAAATATCTCTAACCTTCATCAGCCTTTTGTTTTATGGTAAATATCAGTGAAAGAGAGCTGTAGCATGGAAGCAGACCCTTTTTCACACGTTCCACACTTACCAGCAACTAAACCGACAATAAACCCATCTTTTATTTTCCCCACACTCCCCAGATTCTGTCCCTCAGTACACACCAGGGATAGTTTACCACAGTCCATTAACTTACCGTTTTGCTGAACACCTACGCTCTGTCCGCCAGAGAAAGCAGGATCTCCCAGTGGCCACACATTTTAATTCCACATCCCATTCCCATTCTGATATGTCTATCCACGGCCTCCTCTACTGTAAAGATGAAGCCACACTCAGGTTGGAGGAACAACACCTTATATTCCGTCTGGGTAGCCTCCAACCTGATGGCATGAACATTGACTTCTCTAACTTCCGCTAATGCCCCACCTCCCCCTCGTACTTCATCTGTTATTTATTTTTATACACACATTCTTTCTCTCTCTCTCCTTTTTCTCCCTCTGTCCCTCTGACTATACCCCTTGTCCATCCTCTGGTTCCCCCTCCCCCTTTTTCTTCTCCCTGGGCCTCCTGTCCCATGATCCTCTCGTATCCCTTTTGCCAATCACCTGTCCAGCTCTTGGCTCCATCCCTCCCCCTCCTGTCTTCTTCTATCATTTTGGATCTCCCCCTCCCCCTCCCACTTTCAAATCTCTTATTAACTCTTCCTTCAGTTAGTCCTGACGAAGGGTCTCGGCCTGAAACGTCGACTGTACCTCTTCCTAGAGATGCTGCCTGACCTGCTGCGTTCACCAGCAACTTTGATGTGTGTTGACTGTACCAGCCCACTAACTTACCAGCCCACATGCCTTTGGGATACAGGAAGAAATTGGAGCGCCCTGAGGAAGCCAACACGGACACAGGGATAAAGCATAGAGTATAGAGTGGGCCCTTCAGCCCACTGTCTATGTTGACCATCAACCGTTCATGTCCTCCAGTCTTGCTGTAATCCCATTTTATTCTCCTGATATCCTGGCAGTAGGTTAATTGGCTGCTGTAAATTTCCTCTGGTGTGCAGGTTGTGGGGGGGGTAGAATCCAGAGGGGAGTTAATGGCAAAGTGGGGAGAATTGGTGTAAACGAATGGTTGATGGTCAGCACAGACTCATTGGGCTGAAGGGCCTCTTTCTATGCCTGTACTCTGCTTGAGACAGCAGAAGTGAGCAGAGACAGTGGAAATGATTACATGTTATTTCAATAAAACAAAACACACAAAAATTCCTGCTGCATGTAGACAGAACATTACTGTAAAATCTCTGAGTAACACAGAAAGCCACAAACATTCCCCTTCCTCATAAACCCCCTCACTCCACCCTCTTCCCTGATTGGAAAATTTCCACTTCCAAATATATATACAAAAAAAAAACTGGTTTTAAAGCAATGGGAGGAATTTGCAGCAAAGTAAAACCTGCTCTCACTCCTGCTGTGGCCAAACCAACTCCGCGTGCCTCCATTAGCCGGCCTTTTAACTGACAAAGCTGGCCTGTGCATTCAGCAGTAATTATCTGCAGTAAAACCACAAACCACCACAAGAATGAAGAGAAGAGACATCTCTCTGCATGAGCTTAGACCTTGTTTATGCTGGGCTTTTGGTACTGTCCAGAACATAACAATATTAAGCTCTCCTAGAGTTTATACCTCGCTTCTCTTGATTAGCACATGATGTTTCAGAGGGGCTACTTCAGAGACATGTGGGAATGGGGAACATGGTGCCTTGGCGGGCACTGACTCAAACGAGCACTACCTGGAATCGATCCCTCCCTTTACCCAAGGTTGCATCTGTGCTCAGCTAGTGGTGGGGGAGGGAGTCGAGGTGATATTCACTTATGTAGAAATGCAAAAGTGGCAATTGCCAAGTGGTTTCAGGGTTAGTTAATCAACTTTGATGGCAGTTAAAATCAAGTGGAGTGTAAGAACAAGACGGCTATTTTGTGCTGGTGCTCAAGAGGTGCTTTGGCTCCAATTTGTCCAGACTAATGGTAAATGGTAGGGCATTGAAGAATGCAGTAGAACAGAAGGATCTAGGAATAATGGTGCATTGTTCCCTGAAGGTGGAATCTCATGTGGATAGGGTGGTGAAGAAAGCTTTTGGTGTGCTGGCCTTTATAAATCAGAGCATTGAGTATAGGAGTTGGGATGTAATGTTGAAATTGTACAAGGCATTGGTAAGGCCAAGTTTGGAGTATTGTGTACAGTTCTGGTCACCGAATTGTAGGAAAGATGTCAATAAAATTAAGAGAGTACAGAGGAGATTTACTAAAATGTTGCCTGGCTTTCATCTCCTAAGTTACAGAGAAAGGTTGAACAAGTTAGGTCTTTATTCTTTGGAGCGTAGAAGGTTGAGAGGGGACTTGATAGAGGTGTTTAAAATTATAAGGGGGATACATAGAGTTGACGTGGATAGGCTTTTTCCATTGAGAGTGGGGGAGATTCAAACAAGAGGGCATGAGTTGAGAGTTAAAGGGCAAAAGTTTAGGGCTAACATGAGGGGGAACTTCTTTACTCAGAGAGTGGTAGCTGTGTGGAACGAGCTTCCAGCAGAAGTGGTTGAGGCAGGTTCGATGTTGTTTAAAGTTAAACTGGACAGCTACATGGACAGGAAGGGAATGGAGGGTTATGGGCTGAGTGCAGGTCAGTGGGACTAGGTGAGGGTAGGAGTTCGGCGCGGACTAGAAGGGCCGAGATGGCCTGTTTCCGTGCTGTAATTGTTCTATGGTTATATGATTAATGGTGGAAACTGGGGGAAAGGGGGGTGGGGCCAATTGGCCAAGGTGCCTGTTTATCTATGCGGAGAAATTACTTTAGTCAGAGGGTGGTAAATCTGTGGAATTTGTTGCCACGAGCAGCTATGGAGGCCAAGTCATTGGGTGCATTTAAGGCAGAGATAGATAGGTTCTTGATTAGCCAGGGCATCAAAGGGTATGGGGAGAAGGCAGGGCAATGGGGATGTTTGGAAGATTGGCCCATGATTGAATGGCAGAGCAGACTCAATGGGCTGAATGACCCACTTCTGCTCCTATGTCTTATGGTCTTATGGTCTAGCATCAGGGCTGGGCCCAGTGAATTGAAGTAGGCTTGTTGTTGGCTCATTGCCATGACCGTTGTTACCGGCAGGTGCTCTTGTCATGATCACTGTGGACGACTCTGAGGAAACTTCCAGGTAACGGTGGTAGAAATAGCTGAAAATAGTCCCAAACTTTGAAAGTCCTGATGGATTAGCTTGGAGAGGGTGAAGGAGAAAGGGGGTAGAGAGAAGGGGAGGGAGTGAGAGAGAGAGGGAGAGAGAAAAAGAAAGGGGAGAGCGTGTGTGGGAAAGTGAGTGAGTGAGAGAAAGAAAGAGTAATGGATCTGTAATAGATCTTTAAGCAGCCATTTCCTGTGCAGAGTACATTGAACAGTTAAGTGACTGGGTCTGGACTATATCAGACTCCAGCCCCACCAGGCCCACCAATGTAACACAGTCAGAGAGTCCTGGAGTTACACTGTACAGAAACAAGCCCTTCAGCCTAATCATCCATCCCATCTAATGTGTTGATCTGAGCTAGTCCCATTTTCCTTCATTTGGCTCATATTTCGAGATCAGAGGTTCCCAACCTGGGGTGCACAGACCCCCTTGCTTAATGGCATTGGTGGACAGCATAAAAAAGGTTGGGAACCTCTGCAAGCCCATTAGGGATGAACGTTAAATGAAACCCACGTCTTAAATACATTACTTAACTTCCTTTAAATGATTGGTTGTCCATTGTATCCGACCATGACAGTTAGATTTATGAAGTTCATGTAAATTGCATGAAGAAATCTGTGCGGGAGAGTTTTTAAAAGAGTGGAAAAGCCATTGCACTGGGCAGTTGCACTCCCTCAACCTTGAAAGTCCAGGTCCAGTGGTATGAAGTACAAACCCCATTTCCAGAAAAGTTGGGATATTTTCCAAAATGCAATAAAAACAAAAATCTGTAATATGTTAACTCACATGAACCTTTATTTAACTGACAAAAGTACAAAGAAAAGATTTTCAATAGTTTTACTGACCAACTTAATTGTATTTTGTAAACATACACAAATTTAGAACTTGACGGCTACAACACACTCAACAAAAGTTGGGACAGAGGCATGTTTACCATTGTGTTACATCACCTTTCCTTTTAATAACACTTTTTAATTGTTTTGGAACTGAGGATACTAATTGTAGTAGATTTGCAATTGGAAATTTTGTCCATTTTTGCTTGATATAAGACTTCAGCTGCACAACAGTCCGTGGTCTCCGTTGTCTGATTCCCCTCTTCATGATGTGCCATACATTTTCAACAGGAGATAGATCTGGACTGGCAGCAGGCCAGTTAAGCACACACACTCTGTGTCTACAAAGCCACGCTGTTGTAGCCCGTGCAGAATGTGGTCTGGCATTGTCCTGCTGAAATAAGCATGGACGTCCCAGGAAGAGACGTCGCCTTGATGGCAACATATGTCTCTCTAAGATCCTAATATACTCCTCAGAGTCAATGGTACATTCACACACATGCAACTCACCCATGCCGTGGGCACTGATGCACCCCCATACCATCACAGATGCTGGCTTTTGCACCTTTCGCTGATAACAATCTGGATGGTCGTTTTCATCTGTGACACGGAGAACTCGACGCCCGTTTTTCCCGAAAACTAGCTGAAATGTGGACTCATCTGACCACAGCACACGGTTCCACAGTCTTTCGGTCCATCCGAGATGAGCTCAGGCCCAGAGAACTCGTCCGTCTTTCTGTATAGAGCTGATGTATGGCTTCCTCCTTGCGTAATACAGTTTCAAGTTGCATTTCTGGATGCAGCGACGGACTGTGTTGAGTGACAATGGTTTTCCGAAGTACTCCTGAGCCCAGGTGGCTATAATTGTCACAGTAGCATGACGGTTTCTTAGGCAGTGCCGCCTGAGGGCTCGAAGATCACGTGCATTCAACAGTGGTTTCCGACCTTGCCCTTTACGCACTGAGATGTCTCTGAATTCTCTGAATCTTTTCACAGTATTATGTACTGTACATGTTGAAAGACCTAAATTCTCTGCAATCTTGTGTTGAGAAATGTTCCTTTTGAACTGACTAACAATTCTCTCACGAATTTTGGCACAAAGGGGTGAGCCACGACCCATCCTTGCTTGCAAAGACTGAGCCTTTGATGGACGCTACTTTTATACCCAGTCATGATACCTCACCTGCTACCAATTAGCCTGTTTAATGTGGAGTCTTCCAAACTGGTGTTACTTGAATATTTTGTGCACTTTTCAATCTTATTTTAACCCTGTCCCAACTTTTGTTGAGTGTGTTGCAGCCATCAAATTCTAAATTTGTGTATGTTTACAAAATACAATTAAGTTGGTCAGTAAAACTATTGAAAATCTTTTCTTTGTACCTTTGTCAGTTAAATAAAGGTTCAGGTGAATTAACATATCACAGATTTTTTTTATTGCATTTTGGAAAATATCCCAACTTTTCTGGAAATGGGGTTTGTAGATGGAATCTTCCTTGGTCACAGTGGATGACCATGACTTCTGTGCGTTGTCATGCCCTTAGGTCTCCATGAAGCATTGCAGAACCGCCTTCCTGCCTTCCTGGCGGTTAAAGCCTTACCCTTTAACCCCTACCTCCTACCTGAGTGGGTTAGTAATTTTGCAAATGATATGAAGATTGGTGGTGTTGTGGATAGAGTAGAAGGCTGCCAAAGAATACAGCAGGATATAGATCAGTTGGGTAGAGAAATGGCAGGTGGAGTTTAACCTGGACAAGTGTGAGGTGTTGCACCTCAGTAGGTCAAATGTAAAGAGACAGCCCACTGTTAAGAACAAGACCCTTATCAGTGTTGATGAGCAGAGGAATCTTTGGGTCCAAGCTCATAGCTTGTTGAAAGTGGCAACACAGCATGGGTTGATGGGGTGTTTAAGAAGGTATATGGCAAACGTGTCTCTATTAGTCTAGGAATTGAGTTCAAAAGTCAGGAAGTTACACTGCAGCTTTCTGAACACTAGTTAGGCTGCATCTGGAGTATTGCATACAGTCCTGGTCACCCCATTACAGGAAGGATGTCGAGGCTTTGGAGAGAGGGCAGAAAAGGTTTACCATGATGTTACCTGGATTTGAGGGCATTTACAATACTGAGAGGTTGGACAAACTTGGGTTATTTTCTCTGAAATAACGGAGGCTGAAGGGAGATCTGATAGAGGTTTGTAAGATTACGAGAGGCATAGATAGACAGACGTTATCTTTTTCTAAGGGTTAAAATGTTTAATACCAGAGAGTATGCATTTACGCAAGTTGATTACCAATTTAATCGGTTCGACACAACCTTGTGGGCTGAAGGGCCTGTTCCTGTGCTGTACTGGTCGATGTTCAGTGTTACATATGTTGAGTTCTTCAGGAATCAATATCCCGGGAGTTACCCCAAAGTATAGATAGTGCAGGAGAGTGCTTAAAACAGAACAGGACAGATGAGCCATGAGATGTCAATGGTAGAGAAGTGAAAGAAGAGTCCCAATGCATATTATATTAGGAACAAGAGGGTAACCAGGGGAAGACTCGGACCCATTAAGGACCAAAGGGATGGAGTCAGTGGATACATGTGAGGTTTTAAATGAATATTTCTTATCTGCATTCACTAAGGAGAGAAGGACATGGCAGATGGAGATTTCAGGGAGGGGTTTCTGCAGCAGGAGGTATTAGATACCAGAGCAAGGTTGGACACCTGGTTAAGTAGCACTGCAATTCAAGATTCTCGATCAATGTCAGTAAAGCTAAAGTGCTGACTGAGGACTTCAGGAAGGGGAAGGAGGTGAACATGTGTCAGTCAACATTGGGGGAATGGCAATGGAGAGAGTCAGCAGCTTTAAATTCAGAAGATCTGTCTTGGGCCCAGCACCTAGATTCAATCACAAGGAAAGTATGCCAGTGTCTTTACTTTCTTCGGAGGTTAAGGACTGGTTGGGTGTAGTTTGCTCTAATTCTGTCCTTTCTTGTAAAATTTATGTATAATTTATGTTTACTGTTTATCTTTTTTCTCATGAATGCTGTTTATATGATGCTGTGTGCCTGCAATGCTGCTGCAAGTTTTCCATTGCACCTGTGCATGCACACACTTGTGCAGAGGACAATAAACTCCACCTTGACTTTGATGCAGTGTTGGAAATCTGGTGACCAGTGATGGGTTGGTGCTGGAGCTCTTATTAATTGTGATATGCATTAACGACTTGGATGTGAATGTAGGATTGGTAAGTTTGCTGATGGCATGAAAATTGGCAGTCCTGAAGAAGAGTGAGAAAGTTTGTCTGAAGTTTGAGCTTGATATTGATCAGACAGAAAGTTGAGTGAGTGCCAGAAGATGGAATTCAGGGGTACAACTCATTGACAGGTGCAAGGAATACAGGAGAGTAATAAACTGGCGGTATCTATGGAGCGGAATAAACAGTCAACATTTCGGGCTGAAACCCTTCATCGGGTTTGGAAAGGAAGGGGTAGGAAGCCAGAATAAGAGCATGGGGAGACAGAAAGGAGTTCAAGCTGGAAGGTGATAGGTGAGATCAGGTGGGTGGAAGGGGAAGGGAGGATGAAGTAAGAAGCTGGGAGGTGATAGGCTGAAGAAGCTGGGAGGTGAAAGGCTGAAGAAGGAATCTGATAGGAGAGGAGAGTGGACCATGGAAGAAAGGAAGGAGGAGGGGCACCAGAGGAGGTGAAGGGCAGGTGAGGCGAAGGGAAGGGAGCCAGAATGGGGAATGGAAAAGGAGAGAGGGGGAGGGGAGAAATTTCCAAAAGTTACTGAAATCGATGTTCACACAAACAGATTGGGGGCTACCCAAGACAAATATGAGGTGTCGCTCCTCCAACCTGAGAGTGGCCTCATCATGGCAGTAGAGGAGGCTATATGAACTGACATGTTGGAATGGAAATGTGGAGTGGAATTAAAATGGTTGGCCACCAGGAAATCCTCCCTATTGTGCATGGAGCAAAGCTTCTCAACAAAGTGGTCCTCCGATCTACATCCGTTCCCTTTTTTAACCCTCCATACATGCTGCCTGACCTGCTGAGTTCCTCCTGCATTTTGTGTGTGTTGCTTTGGATTTCTAGCACCTGCAGATTTTCTCTTGTGTTTATGGAATATAAAAGCTGGAATATCATGTTACTTCCTTACAAAACACTGGCCAGACCACAGCTGGAGGACTGTGTGTGGTTCTGGTCACCACACTATAGGAAGGATGTAACTGCATTGAAGAGGGTGCAGAGGAAATTCACCAGGATGTTGCCCGGGTTGCAGGGTTTCAGTTATGAGGAGAGATGGGAGAGACGGGAAAGGCTGGGTTTATTTGTTGGAGTCGAGGAGGCTGAAGTGATCCTGACAGAGGGACACAAAATTATGAGGGAAGCAGTAGATAGCCAGATAGTAAGAATCTTTTTCCCATTATGGAGTGTCAAAAGCAAAGTGGGTGTACAATGAAAAGTAGGAGGCATAGAGGGGATCTGAGGGGGTATTTTTCCCCAGAGGATGGTTAGAATCTGGAACACACTGCCTGAGGGTATGGTGGTGCAATGACTCTCACAAAGCTTAACAAGTAACTGACCCAGTACATAGTTTGGGATCTCAAAGAGTGGTATGCCACATGTGCAGGATATGACCTGTGTTCTTATACACAATAGGGGATATTTGACACTGTGCGCAGTGCAGTGCATCACACATGTGTGGTTATGGTGCATTGTCCTTGGACACGTTTAAATCCAGTGGAACCTGAAATGAAGATGTGAAAGACAAAATGGATGCCCCAGAGGGACTAAAATTTCCCTCAGCCCATAATCATCTAATAGATAAGGGTGATTTAAACCAGCATTTATTACTTACCCAACGTTAGTGAAATCATTGTAAGCAAGCTTTACATGGTGCTGGAGGTGATGCTTAAAGATTGAGATGGGTGATTTTAAAAGTGAACAGGCTGGGGCTCCCTTTCTCCAGAGAAAGAGGCCAAGAGAGGTTGACTGAGGTTAACAAGGCTTTGGTAGATCAGATGGGGAGAAAGTATTTCCACTTGTAGAGAACCTAACTAGTGACCACAAATACAAAGCAGTTACTTGTAAACCCAGTTGAGAGTTCAGGAGAAAATACTTACCCCATGAGCAGTGAGACAGTGGGTTAAAGGACCCGAGAGGTTTGTGCTGAGACTCCTTGATGACTGGTGACAGAGTTCATGGGACTACTTTCAGATACTCTGGTGCTGTTTCATGAACAGCGATGAGGTCTGGAATTCTCCATAATTGTTCTGATTGGCTTAAGATCACCAGATAGGAAGTAACATAAAGACATCAGTTGGAGCCACAAGGGGACAGAGAGAGCAAGTCTCCCTCACTAAGACAGTCCCTTTCTTTCTAGTTTCTGTTGCCTATGAGTGAGAGGTCTTCATTATATTTGAAATGCCGATAATGGAAATCCCGTCAGTTTGTTGAATCACAAATCTCCTTAATAACAGCGTCATGAATGACTAGAGTGAATCGCCCATTTGGGAGCTGCACTGCCCTCTTTTTACTGATTGCTTTGTTTATTTTCTCACATTAATTCCTGATTTACTAGTCCTTTGATTTTAACATTCAGCCCCATGTTTTTGAAGTTAAAAGTAAATACATATGTCATCATATACTACCCTGAGATTCACTTTCTTGTGGGCATTCTGTTACGTACCCCGTAACTGGGTTGCCAAACCAGCAGAAATGGATCACTCAGTTGGAGTCTGGATTACTAGAACTAAGAAAGTTTTATTAAAGAAACAAGCAACACAGTACTCTAATCAAAAGGATAATAAATGCAACAGTTCAGCAATGATGAACATACATGTACACAGAATTAAGATAACAGGATCAATCAAGCTCTATCGTTGTCTAGGGGTAAATGACCAGTTTCAAAGTGACGCAAAGTTCAGTTCAATTTAGTTCAGTTCAGTTCGCAGTAATCGCTGCCGTGGTGATGGACAGTGGGGGGAAGGAGAGAGAGAGCAAAACGAATGAATATTCAAGGTTTCCACACAGACCTTCGCAGTCAGCTTTCGGGCGAGTCCTTTGTGATGTCATCTGAGGTCACCGACCGTGACCCCTCCGTTTCCAGATACGATCGTTTCCCTGCGGTGAACCTGGCACCCAGGCAAGGGTGGACGCACACCAGGTTCCCGCCGATCATGCCTTTCCACCCTATGCGTCTATGGCCCGGCACTTCCCACCAACTTGTGAGAGACGCTCCGCTTCCAGGGTCTTGTTACCTCGGGTGTTGTGTGTGTCCTGCCTTAGCGAACCTGTCCCTTTTTATCCCCCTGCTGGGGTATCGCCTGTCCATCACTTCAAACAGTTCAGGGTTCAAAGGGAGAGCCGATCTTGACAGCTCTCCTTCCCTTCATTAACATCTCCAAATGCTGCTCCATTGTTTTCCTTATCTCTCTCTCTCCTGAAGACAGGTGGCAGACCAACTGCTGATCCCACCGGTGCCAGCACAGGACAGCTACATCTTAATCTATGTGTATTCTTGTCACACTTCGCCCCTTTAAGGATTTTTACCGGGGGTAAAAATTACAAACATGAATACATTATTTGATACACACAAATGCACATCTTTATCAGCTATTTGGCTAATACAGTGAATTTGAAGTTGTCAACACCTGACAGACAGTCAGCCATCACATTTTCTGTTCCTTTTATATGTGTTATTAATAATCCCTTAGACCAGGCTCCAACTTAGCAAACTTCATCGTGGCCAAAAGCACTGATGAATTGCGATCAATGTAACCTCTCATTGGGTTTCGTCCCGGACCACAATAACAAGGGTCGTCCCATTCCGACTTAGTTTTCTCTCGCAAGGGCTTAGTAGGAGGGGGAGGGGTAGTAACCGCAGAGTTATTGCAAAACTTCCTACAGTACCCCACCATCTCCAAGAGCCTTCTGAGGGCCCTCTTGTCTGTCGGGGTTGGGATGTCAGAGATAGCCTGCACTGTAGCTTGCATCGCTGCCAGCTGCCCCTGTGTCACCACAATTCCCAGGTAAGTGACCTTCGCGTGGCCGAACTAATTTTTTTCAAGGTTCACTATCAAGCTGGCTTCAGACAGCCGTACTACATTGCCAATACACACCTCTGTGTTCGTCAGCCCTTTAGTCACTGAATTACTAATTCTATATGGATGTTGCTCGCTAGGCTGACCTAGTGTAACAGACACCACCCAACGTCCCAGTTCTTTGCATCGCCTCGGGACAATCAAACACACGTGTGCGAGTCGTTTAATTACTTCTCCTAAAAAGTCGCTTTGTTCGGGGATTAAGGGAGAGACCTTATCAGCAGAGCTGGCCGAATCAATAGCCTTCTCCCATCTGGTCGGTACCATTCTCATCTTTTCAAAATGGTTTTTTTCTTATCAGGGGGACCCTAGCTTCATTGATTTCTGCGCTAACACCGACTAGGTTTGTTAGCATATCAAAAGCCTGTGACCGTCTCAGTTCGCGTCGGTCATAATCAATAACATCCTTCCTCCTGGGCAGCCGGTAAACCTCTTTCATGATTCCACCAACTGTTTCCTCCAGCACCGCAAAATGTCCACCGGGGGGTACCTTGTGGGCCAGGTTAAAAATCTCATCCCCATAACTCTTTTGCACCACCCCCCATTCCTCATCTGCGGGTACTGTACTTGATTTCCCTTTTTTCCTTAGCACTTCCTCCTCCACACAATAGCCTACTAGTTCCCTTGTTAATTCTGTGTCAGAGAGAGCTGTCTCTGCCAAAACCATCAGCCCCTCGTCTCACTCCTGCGCCTGCACAAATTCTTTCCTGGCTAATGCTAAGTCTGCCTCAGCTCCCTCACTACCTCTTGTCTCACTACACTCCTTCTTTTCACTTTCTACCCCCTTCTCGTACAAGGCTGGCAGAAACGTCTCAGCTAAATTTACTACCGCAGTCCCGTGATGAACCTGTGAGTCCATGGGCGGGGCCTCAATGCTGGCAGGCTGACCCGTCAATCTCACGACTGGGAACACGATTCCTCCGGCGATGTCATTACCGAGCAAGACTTCCACACCTTTCATCGGTAATTCGGACCTCACCCCGATCGTGACTAGTCCAGAGACCAGGTTGCTTTGTAAGTGTGTCTGGTGCAAAGGGACTGACTCTGTCCCTTCCCCAACACCTTTGACCTTTACCTCCCCAGTCTGGGTCTCTGAGCTAAACTCTAATACACTCTTCAGTATCGTGACTGACACGCTCCCGTGTCTCTCCAGATCCGCACTGGAACTGGTTTTAACCCCTCCTTCACCGACACCAATCCGGCCGAGATAAACCTCTCGCGCCCTTCCTGAACTTTGGCAGACCTGTCCTGTCCTAGCGGTTCATTTACCAGCTCGATACAACCAGTCAAAATCGCCGTTTTTCCTTTTCCCGTCTCCTTCTTTGGGGCAAAGCACCTGGACGCAAAGTGTCTGACTTTCCCGCAATTATAACAGACGACCCCAGGAGACTTCCTACCAGACTGCTCCCGGTCTACCTTATCCTTCTCACTAGTCCCTGGCTTACTTTCTGACTTTTCTGGCGGACTCTCCCCGCCGTCCTGACTACCCTTCTGGTAGCCTTTACTCGGGGAAAACTTCATTTTATGTGTCAACGCATACTCATCCGCTAACTTAGCAGTTGCGGCTAACGTAGCTGCCTCTTTCTCATCGAGGTAGGGTCTCATACCCTCAGGGAAACAACCTTTAAACTGCTCAATCAGGATCAGCTGTAGCAGTCTGTCATAATCCCCCTCTACCCCCTTTGAGGCGCACCAATGCTCACAATATGTCTGCATCTCACGGGCAAACTCTAAATACGTGCGGTCCCACTGCTTCCTTGCATTCCGGAACCTCTGCCGGTATGCCTCCGGGACCAACTCATAAATCCTGAGGATGGCCTCTTTCACCACCTCATACCTCTGGGCATCTTCTGCAGACAAAGCTGAGTAAGCTTGTTGGGCATTCCCTTTCAGTACACTCTGAAGCAAAACAGCCCACTTATCCCTCAGCCAGTCCTGACTTGTAGCAACTTTTTCGAAATGGAGAAAGTACCGATCCACGTCGGTATCGTCAAATGGGGGAACCAGCCTAACCTCCTGGGTCGCCCAGAACCCTCCACCTTGGTTCGGCACGGGCCCCTGCTCTGCCCTTATCCTTAACTTCTCCAGCTCGAATTCCCTTTCCCTCTGTTTCTCCTCTCGCTCCAGCTGTCTCTCTCCCTCTCTCTCCTGCCTTTCTAACTGTTTCTCTTTCTCCCGCCTTTCTAACTCTCTCTCTTTCTCCTGCCTTTCTAACTGCTTCTCTTCGTGTTCTAACTGCCATACCCGGAATTCGTGCTCGAGTCTCAGTTTTTCAAGCTGTACCTGTACCGCGTCTCCGGCAGGTTTTTCAATAGACACCACCTCCAGCTCGCCTTGGGGAAACATACCTTTAGATACATAGTGCTCTACGATAGTTCTGTGTATCTCCTCTCTCCTCATTGTCGACTTCCCCTTAGCAAGATTCAACCGTTTGGCCACAGCTACCAATTCCGATTTCCTGGCATCCTCTAATGCCTCCAAGGTCGGCGCCTTTATAAATTCCTCAGCCTCCATTTCTGCTGTTTGTCTTTTCTTTCTTTCGGGAATTTTGACCCAATCAATTTACTCCGTCCCAAATTTAGCGTTCAAAATCCCGGACGAGAACCCCACTTATGTTACGTACCCCGTAACTGGGTTGCCAAACCAGCAGAAATGGATCACTCAGTTGGAGTCTGGATTACTAGAACTAAGAAAGTTTTATTAAAGAAACAAGCAACACAGTACTCTAATCAAAAGGATAATAAATGCAACAGTTCAGCAATGATAAACATACATGTACACAGAATTAAGATAACAGGATCAATCAAGCTCTATCGTTGTCTAGGGGTAAATGACCAGTTTCAAAGTGACGCAAAGTTCAGTTCAATTTAGTTCAGTTCAGTTCGCAGTAATCGCTGCCGTGGTGATGGACAGTGGGGGGAAGGAGAGAGAGAGCAAAACGAATGAATATTCAAGGTTTCCACACAGACCTTCGCAGTCAGCTTTCGGGCGAGTCCTTTGTGATGTCATCTGAGGTCACCGACCGTGACCCCTCCGTTTCCAGATACGATCGTTTCCCTGCGGTGAACCTGGCACCCAGGCAAGGGTGGACGCACACCAGGTTCCCGCCGATCATGCCTTTCCACCCTATGCGTCTATGGCCCGGCACTTCCCACCAACTTGTGAGAGACGCTCCGCTTCCAGGGTCTTGTTACCTCGGGTGTTGTGTGTGTCCTGCCTTAGCGAACCTGTCCCTTTTTATCCCCCTGCTGGGGTATCGCCTGTCCATCACTTCAAACAGTTCAGGGTTCAAAGGGGGAGCCGATCTTGACAGCTCTCCTTCCCCTTCATTAACATTTCCAAATGCTGCTCCATTGTTTTCCTTATCTCTCTCTCTCCTGAAGACAGGTGGCAGACCAACTGCTGATCCCACCGGTGCCAGCACAGGACAGCTACATCTTAATCTATGTGTATTCTTGTCACAATTCACAGCAGAAACACAATCAAATCAATTAAAAACTACACACAAGCTAAGATGGACAATCAACCAGTGTGCAAAAGAAGACACTGTGCAATACAAAAAAATCCAAATAATAATAATAAATAAATAATATTGAGAACATGAGTTGTAGAATCCTTGAAAGTGAGTCCACAGTTCAGTGTTGAGGTGAGTGAAGTTATCCCCTCTGATTCACGAGCCTGATGGTTGAAGGGTAATAACTGTTCCTGGACATGGTAGTGTGGGACCTACGGCTCCCATAGCTCCTTCCCAATGGCAGCAGTGAGAAGACAGCGTGGCCTGGATGGTGGGGGTCCTTGATGGTGGATTCTAATTTCTTCTGGCAGAGCTCTGTATAGTTGGCACTTTTTTTGTGCTGTAGTTCCCGAGGAGACATTGAATTGTGCATAATTGGGCACTTGGCAAGGGCCAATAAAAAGAGGTTAGGTTTAAGTGGAGCGGCCATTGTGTGAGTGGGCCAGTGTTAGATTGGGGAGTCGAGGCTTTGGCGAGGAGAGGCATAGGCCATAGGCAGAATTTTTTCATCATTTATTCTTTCTCTCTTATTGCACATTTAGTGCAATGGGGATGCCAGGCAGGGAAGTGGAATGCTCCTCTTGTGGGATGAGGGAAAGCCAGGAAGCCTCCAGTATCCTTGACGACTAAAACTGCGAGAAGTGCATCCAGCTGCAGCTTCTAGCAATCCGTGTTAAGGAGTTGGAACTGGATCTGGATGAACTCTGGATCATTCAGGAGGCTGAAGGGTTAATAGACAGGACATACAGGAAGGTAGTTACACACAGGAGACTGGGAGACGGTGAGGAGGGGGATAGAGTTTGTCAAATGTGCTCAGGAAAGTTTCCTCAATCAGTACATAAAAGTCCCAAATAGAGAGAATGTGATACTAGATCTCTTATTAGGGAATGAGACAGGGCAGGTGACATAAGTTTGTGTAGGGAAACACTTTGGACCTAGTGATCATATTTAGGCATCCGTTAGTCTTGCGAGACCATGGATCTGCACCTGGAAAGTCTTCACTCTCCAGGGCGCAGACTTGGGCAAGGTTGTATGGAAGACCAGCAGTTACCCATGCTGTAAGTCTCCCCTCTCCACGACACCAATGTTGTCCAAGGGAAGGGCATTAGGACCCATACAGCTTGGCACCAGTGCCGTTGCAGAGCAATGTGTGATTAAGTGCCTTGCCCAAGGACACAACACGCTGCCTCGGCTGGGGCTCAAACTCACGACCTTCAAATCACTAGTCAAACGCCTTAACCATTTGGCCACGTGCCCACTAGTCATTAGTTTCAAGGTAATTATGGAAAAGGACAGGTCTGGTCCTCAGGTTGAGATTCTAAATTGGAGAAAGACCAATTTTTATGGTATCAGCAAAGATCTGGCAAGTGTGGATTGAGACAGGTTATTTTCTGCCAAAGGTGTACTTGCTAAGTAGATGGCCTTCAAAAGTGAAATTTTGAGAGTACGGAGTTTGTATGTTCTTGTCAGAATAAACACAAAGGTAACAGATTTAGGGAACCTTAGTATTTGTGGGATGTTGAGGCCTTGGTTAAGGAAAAAAGGGGGTGCATAGTCAGATATAGGCAGGTAGGAACAAATGAGGTGCTTATGAAGTACAAGCAATGTAAGAGAACACTTAAGAAAGAAGTCAAGAAGGCTAAAAGAAGGCATGAAGTTGCTCTAGCAGACAAGGTGAAGGAGAATCCTAAAGGATTATACAGATATATTAGGAGCAAAAGGATTGCAAGGGACAAACTTGGTCCTCTGGAAGATCAGTTAGGTTATCTATGTGTGGAGCCAAAAGAGATGGGGGAGATCTTAAATGGGTCTTTTGCATCTGTATTTACTTGGGAGATGGACACAGAGTCTGTAGAAGTAAAGCAAAGCGATATCATGAACCCTATACAGATTACAGAGGAGTTCTTTGCTGTTTTGAGGTAAATTAGGGTGGAAAAATCCTCAGAGCCTGACAAGTTGTTCCCTCGGACCCTGTGGGAGGCAGGTGTAAAAACTGCAGGGGTCTAGCAGAGATATTTAAAACATTATTAGCCACAGGTGAGGTGTCTGAGGATTGGAGGATAGCTAAATGTTTTGCTGTTTAAGAAAGACTCTAAGAATAAGACAGGAAATGATAGGCCAGTGAATGTGACATCAGCAGTGGGAAAGTTATTGGAAGGTATGCAGAGGGAAAAGGACTGATTAGGGATAGTCCACGTGGTTTTGTTTGTGGTAACTCATGCCCAACCGTTCTTACAGTGTTTTTCGAGGAAGTTACCAGGAAAGGCCCACTCCTACATGGGCTTTAGCAAGGCCTTTGAGAATGCCCACATGGGAGGTCGGTCAACGAGGTTCAGTCGTTGAAGAAGCCAGAGAGTGGTAGGAGATGGTTGCCTCTCTGACTAGTGGAGTGCCACAGGGATCGGTGCTGGGTCTGTTGTTGTTTGTCATCTATATCAACGAGCTAGATGATAATGTGGTAAACTGGATCAGCAAATTTGCAAATGACACAAAGATTGGGGGTGCAGTGGACAGCGAGGAAGACTATCAACGCTTGCAGCAGGATTTGGACCAGCTGGTAAAATGGGCTAAAAAAAATGCCAGATGGAAGTTAATGCAGATAAGTATGAGTTATTGCACTTTAGAAGACCAGTCTGGGTAGGTCTTTCATGGTGAGTGTTAGGGTTCTAAGGAGTGTGGTATAACAGTGGGATCTAGGGATGCAGATCCATAATTCCTTGCAGGTAGCATAGAGTCATAAAGAAAGCTTCTGGCACATTGGCCTTCGTAAATCAAAGTATTAAGTACAGGAGTTGGGATGTTATGTTGAAATTGTATTAAGATGTTTGTGAGGGCTAATTTAGAGTGTTGTGTGCAGTTTTGGTCACCTACCTACAGGAAATACTGAAAGAGTGCAGAAAAAAATTACAAGGATGTTGCCAGGACTTGAGGACCTGAGTTATAGGGAAAGATTGAATAGGCTAGGACTTTATTCTCTGGAACGTAGAAGATTGGGAGGAGACTTGATAGAGGTATACAAAATTATGAGGGTAAATGCAAGCAGGCTTTTTCCACTGAGGTTGAGCGAGACTACAACTAGAAGTCATGGGTTAAGGGTGAAAGGTGGAATATTTATGGAGAAAATGAGGGAGAACTTCTTCACTTAGAGGTCGTGAGAGTGTGGAACGAGTTGTCAGCACAAGTGGCGGATGTAGGGTTGATTTCAACATATAAGAGAAGTTTGGATAGGTACATGGATGGGGGGTTATGGAGGGCTATGGTTCAAGTGCAAGTAATTGGGACAAGGCAGATTAATGGTTTGGCATGAACTAGATGCGCCAAAGGGCTTGATTCTGTGCTGTCGTGTTCTCTGACTCTTTGTCTCAACTGTGGGGAGAGCTTTCTCTGTGATGAACTGGGCTGTATCCACTAATTTTTGTAAGCTTTCCCGTTCATGGGTCAAGCCCATCGCCCTTCCCCTTCTCTGACCCCAGAACTTTTAGATCACCTGTGTGAATTACTTTGTCCCAGCAAAAGAATCTGTAAAACATCATACGTAGATAATGTCAACTAGTAGCAAAACAGTATTAGTGTTAGAAAGCCATGGGGATTGTTGGGAATGACAAGGAGAATGACAGAAAGATGGGGTGACAGAAGGAAGAACTAGGATTTATTCCTCAACCTCCGATTTCTGCAATAGATGACTCACTCATCTGTAACTTGTTGATGTGTTCTTTTAGTTTGCCAGAAATAACCCGTGTTTGGAAATCCTTTGTAGTTTATAAATCTTTGGTAATGCAGAAATCTTCTATAGATCAGAAATCTTCTGCGAGTGTTAAATTTGCGTTAAGTTCTACTTATCTAAAATTAGCCTTTTTTAATTGCAAGGCATCTGACCGCAAATCCCTAAAAAGGATTGTGAGGACTGCAGAGTGGATCATCGAGCTTTCTCTTCCACCCATCAGAGATATTTATCTGGAGTGCTGCACACACAGGGCCCTGAGCATTGTCAATTATCCCTCTCATCCATTCAGCAATCTCTTTGACCCCCTACCATCAGACAGGACAAGAACTGTTAGGATGGGAAACAGTTTCTTCCCCCAGGCTGTAAGACTACTGAACTCCCTACCACCACCCAGATCTCATCTTGCATGAAGTGTCAGTAATGTTATACGCTTTACTTTGTAACTGGTGTCATAAATGCACCTTATTATTTGTTAATTTATTTGTGGTAATATTACTTTATGTGTGTGAGTTATATGTACTGTGTTATGCAGCTTGGTCCAAGGGAATATGGTTTCATTTGGTGTACAATTGAAAGATAATAAACTGAACTTGTACTTGTACTTGAACTTGTGTATGATTAAAAATAAAATAAACTGTGTTTAAACTACTTTGCTAGCTGGAAGTATCTCCTCCTTAGTAGGAAGGGGGAACCTGCCACTCAGATAGTGGCTATTGGCCGCTAGACCTCTCCATAGACCCTGGACAGGGAAGTAAGCTAGTCTTTGAAGAGTAGGTGGATACAGTATATCCTCATTATAGTTTGGATGTACATAGATACCTCTATTGAATAGGGCTTAAAATTTCCTTTTGTGTTTAGGGCTTTGTGGATAGTGAAACCAATACCATCACACGAGCAGTCTTTGCATCATCATGAAACCTGACGACCATTCCCCCTAAATCATGAATATAGACCTAAAAAAGATAGTGACCGAGTACTTATTCCTATGGATCCCACTGTTAACATGCTCCCAGTTACAAACCACCTGCCAGACATTCCTGTCTGCTTCCCATCACTGACCTAATTTGGAATCTATTTTGTTTCTCTCCCTCAGATCCCATGGGATTTTATTCTTTGATTAGCTTTTCATGTGGCACTTTATCAAAAGCCTTGCACATTGGGCCAAATTTGTTGCCATCAGTGGCACCTACTTAAAAAATCAAAATTCACCAGAATCAACCTTCTCTTAACAAACCTGGCTAATCTATACCCTTTGAAATGAAGATTCATACTATCCCTTATAATGAATTTGTACATCACTAGGTAAACTAACTTGGTTTATGCCTTCCACCCTCCTCCCTTCTGAGATCCCCACTGGCACAGAAACCGGTCACTGGTCAGTCCAATTCACTCCACATGATATCAGGAGCCAGCTGAGAACACTGGATATGGTAAACGCTTTGGGTGCAGACAACATCCCGGCTGTAGGACTCCAGACCTGTGTTTCAGAACCAGCCGTCCCAGGACAGTTGCAGTGCTGGCATCTCCCTGACAATGTGGAAAATTGCTCAGGTATATCCCGGCACAGGGAGAGAAACGATACGACCTGGCTAATTACTGCCCTTTAGGCCTACTGTCAATTGTCAGCAAGCTCATAGAAGGTGTCAATGATAGTGCTATCCAGCAGCATCTTCTGACCAATGACCCATGACTGACTCCACTTGGGGTTCCACTAGGAACACTCAGCTCCAGACCACATCACAGCCTGAGTCCAAATACTGAACCCCAAAAGTGATGTGGGATTGACAGCCCTAGCCATTAACGAAGGAATGAAGGAAAGAAGGAAAGGAGGATCATGAGTAGGCCACTCGGCCCCTCAAGCCAGTCCTGTCATTTAATATGATCATGGCTAATCTACCATAGGCTTCATCTCCTCTTCTGTTCCAGTTCCCCAGAGCTCTTAGTTCAGCCTCCCCTCTATGGACTCCATTAACACTTCCCACTGCTTCAGGAAAGCAGTCAACACAATCAAGAACCTCTCCCACCGCAGACAATTACTACCACCAAGAAGAACAAGGCCAGCAGGTGCAGGGGAACACCATGCCTGCAGGTCCCCCTCCATGTGACTGCCATCCTGATTTTAAGTAGATTAAGAAAGATTAGCTTTATCAAAACATACAGTGAAATGTGTCATTTATGTTAAATCAAATCAGCGAGGATTGTGCAGTGCTCAAGTGTCACCATGCTTCTAGCGCCAACACAGCACGCCCACAACTCACTAACCCTAATCCTTTAGAATATGGGAGGAAACCGGGGCACGTGGTTAAATAAATATTTGCGTCCTCTCCCTGTGACCTTATGGGTCTCCCCTGGGTGCTCTGGTTACTTCCTACATGCCGGACCAAACCCACGCGGTCATGGGGAGAATGTACAAACCCCTTACATGTAGCAGTGGGAATTGAATCCAATGTCTTTATGTCTTCTAGTCTTATGCTAGTCGTGGGAGCTTGCTGTGTGGAAATCGGCTGCCATATTTCCTACATTCCAGCAGTGACTACTCTTCAGAAGAGCTTCTTTGGCTGGGAATGTCCTGGGGCAATGAAAGACACTGCGAATCCCAGGTCATATTCATTTCCAGCTGATTTCACTTCCAGTCTAATCCACATCTTGCTTCCAGCCACCATACTCCAATTCTCTAGCTTAACAGAGTGACCTTACTTTTGGGAAGTGTCTCAACAAAGCACTGTGGCTTGGCTTCCTGTTTTTGGGGTTGCTGTATTTTCTTTGCACTCGTTGGCCTCTGGATGTCTGGAAGAGTTTAAGTGACACATAATCCCACTTTGGAGGTGGTGGTGCTGGCATCTCACTACAGGAGCATGACTCAAGAATTCCTGCTGCTTTGCAAGAGGTACACAGGCCCTAATGAATGATAGAGTGCATATGTTCGGCAAAGACACCTGAACCACTAATAATGAAACAGCACGTTGTTTACACATTGCCGACCACTGAAGACCCTCCCACTGTGCTTTGAACAGAGTGTTCCCTGGCATGGACTCAGACAGACCATATGAATGTGGAACCAGGAGAAAGCAGAGAACATTCACAACAAGAAAAAAAAAGAATCCTGTGCCAACAAAGGAGAAAAAAAGGATTGTATTGATGAAGAAGGTTTGGAACTTAAATGGGCTAGCTTATTGCAAAGAGAGGACATTGGATATCGCAAGACGCTTCGCAACTGATGAAGCACTTTACAAGTCTGATCGTTGTTGTGAAGTAGGGAACCGATTTGTGCACAGCAAACTCCCACAAATAGCAATGAATTTCTAAGATCATAACACCATAAGACATAGGAGCAAAATTCGGCTATTTGGCTCATCATGTTTGCTCTGCCATTCCATCATGGCTGATTTTATTATCCCTCTCGACTCCATTCTCCTGCTTTCTCCCTGTAACCTTTGATGCCCTGACTAAACAAGAACCTATCAAGCTCCGTTTTAAATACACCCAATGACTTGGCCTCCACAGCTGTCTGTGGCAATGGTTGGGGTACTCCAACTGGCCTCGGCCACCTTCCATATGAATGGGGAGAGTCACCTAGGATTTCAGGACTGTTCCAGGGATTTCTACTGGAACTGTGTTTGTGTAAGAGCTGAGAGTTGGAGACGCCCCCCCCCGCAAATACTATTACACGTGTCCACTACTGGAGGAAAGCACATGCCCTCAGTGTTACCCCATATGCGGGAAAATGGAGAAGAAACAGAGTTAGTTGTTTTTTCTTCTCTCTATAGCTGCTGCCTGACCTGTTCAGTGTTTTTTGCCTTTATTATAAGCCTGGAAAGATATCATTGTTCCTTTTCCCATCAACATCTGAACTGCTGGGTACCTCTTGGCATTTTCTGTTTTATTTCAGGCTTCAGTTCTCAAGGGCCTGAAGCTGGCAATGGGCCTGAAGGCAGAGGAGTCGGGTGGAAGATATTGCAGGTGTAAAAGTTCTATGCCCAGGATACTGGTAGCAATGGGCATGATCTCTCCACCCTCTACAGATGGTGCCAGGTCAGTGTGTTGGATACCCGGGCTCCCGGGCCCCTTGCGGATTGTAACAGGTGCTGGAGGTGTAAGTGTACCTGCAGTCTTCCCTTCTCCATCTGATCACCTCCAGATCCCAAACAGCCAATGATGGACCTAACAGCGTGGCCATGGTTAGGGAGTGGGAATGGGGGTCGGACTGGGAGCTGGCACTAGGATCAGATCTATGTCTATAGGGTAGGTTACATGGTCGGAACAACATTGTGATGTGCTGTAGATTTCTATGTTCCATTGTGGATTCATCAGGCTGGTCCGCAGCTGATATTTAGCAATAGTCTGAACCCTAGGGAAGGGCAACTTCTATTGAACACAAGGAAATAAGAGCAGAAGGAAGCCACTCCACCCTCACGCCTGCCCCACCATTCAGTATGACAAGGGCATCTGTGCCAATTCCCCATTACCTTCAATTCCCTTACTGTCAAAAATTTGTCTACCTTTTCTTTAAATTAGATTAGATTATTAGATTATGAGGACACACAGTCCTCTTTTATTGTCATTTAGTAATGCATTCATTAAGAAATGATACAATATTCCTCCTGTGTGATATCACAGAAACACAGGACAGACCAAGACTGAAAAACTAACAAAAACAATATAATTATAACATATAGTTACAACAGAGCAACAATACCGTAACTTGATGAAGAACAGGCCATGGGCACGGTAAAAAAGTTCAAAGTCTCTCGAAAGTCCCACATCTCGTGCATACGGGAGAAGGAAGAAAACTCTCCCTGCCATGCCCGACCACAGTCTGACTCTGAGTTGTCCGAAAACTTCGAGCTCTGATCAGCCCTCCGACACCGAGCACCGAGCACCATCTCTACTGAACGCTTCGATCCCAGCCCCGGTCGCCAGCAGCAGGCAAAGCCGGGGATTTTGGGGTCTTCCCTCCGGAGATTCTCGATCGTACAGTAGCAGCGGCAGAGAACCAGGCATTTCAGAAGTTTCTCCAGATGTTCCTCTGTGCTTCTCACATGTCTCCATCAAATCAGGAGTGTGCACGGCCCCTACTTAACAAATACGATATCATTTCACCGGAGAGCTGCACGCGCTGCGTCACGCCACCATCTTCTCCTCCCGCCTAAATACCTCCAATTTTCTGGCCTTCACAACTCCCTGGGGTAGGGAATTCCAGAGACTACCTGACCTCAATCTTTGGAATTCTCTGCACAGTATGGTTGTTGGGGAGTACTTGGTTCAAAAGAAGGGTGCATCAACACATTATATCATGGTAATAAGCGAAAGTGGTGTGTAATTGGGCCATCACTGAGGTAATAATGCAAAATAACCTATCTGTGATCAAGAAGGCAAACTGAGTAGTTGTGTGGGTATAATGTAAGAGGTGCTTTCGCATGCCTGCGACACATTCATGCTGCTGAGATTATCTCTGGTTTGGTGTTTTGTCCTAAGGATATCAAAGTGGTTACCAGTTAAATGATTAATTTTTGATCAACCATATCCTTTAGGCTTGGGGCCTGTTTCAATTTGCCATTTGTTTGATTTTGGAGGTTTTGCAAAAGAAGTGATTTAAAGTTGGTTTATGAGCAGGCTGCCAGCAGCCTTTAGAGGAAGAAATAGCAACCAGCTTTGTTTATGAGATCATAATCACAAACTCTCAGTTTTAAAGGATTACTCAGCAGTGTTGAAGCTTGACCTTGTTCCAAGTGTCCAATTGACTGATACCATTCCAACTGAGAAAGCACAATGCAGGTTAAGTACCTGGTATGCCCTTCCTGTGCAGTAACATTTGCCTAAGCACAACCAAATTTTCACTTATCTTTGCCCACGCCATTAGAAACTCCTTCAGTGATTATTGTGGTTTAAAATAGACCCACTTGTTGATCTGATGTTAATGGCATTTCTTTTGGCTTGGCAAAGATCTGTTGCAACAAGGGTCAGTGTCGGGCAAGACATTAAGCTGATGAAAGGACTCAGAAGGGATGTTGCCAGAAATGGAGGGCTTGGATAGGCTAGCTCTGTTTTCCCTGGAGTGAAGGAGGCTGGTGGTGACCTCATAATGGTTTATAAGGTTATGAGGGCATAGATATGGTAGACAGCCAGAGACTGTTCCATGTGATACATGTATATAAAACTAAAGGGCATAGGTTTACAGTGAGAGTGAGGGGATTTCAAGGAGTATGAAGGGGTATTTTTTTCCTCAAAGAGTAATTGGTACCTGGAATAAGCTATCGGTAGAAGTGGTGGAGGCTGGAACAGCAGCAACATTGAAGAAGCATCTGGCCCTGTACTTGAATGAGCAAAGCATAGAGGAATATGGAATTAATGCAGACAAGTGGGATTAGTGTAGATAGGCATGATGACCAACATAGACACAATGGCTGAAGGGCCTATTTCTATATTGTACAACTCTATGAATCTATTAAACGAAGGTCATTCCCTTCTGTCAGAAAGATGTGGGTGAACCTTTGGCAAAGCATAGAATTAGAACAGGAGCATTGTGCCTGGTGTCTGAACAAGAATGTAGAACATTATAGCACACTACAGGCCCTTCGGCCCACAATGTTGTGCTAGCCTTATAACCTATTCCAAGATCAATCTAACCTTTCCCTCCTACATAGCCCTCCATTTTTCTATCATTCATGTGCATATCTTAGAGTTTCTTAAATATCCCTAATGTATCTGCCTTTACCACCACCCCTGGCAGGATGTCCACACACCTACCACTCTGTGTGTAAAAAAAACTTACTTCTGACAACCCCCTATAATTTTCTCCATTCACCTTAAAATTATGCCCCTTCTTATAAGCATTTTCGCCCTGGAAGAAAGTCTCTGGCTATCCACTTGATCAATGTCTCTTAACATCTTGTACACCTCTATCAAGTCACCTCCCATCCTCCTTCACTCCAAAGAGAAAAGCCCTAGCTCGCTCAACCTATGCTCATTAGGACATAATCTTTCATCCAGACAGTATCCTGGTATATCTCCTCTGCACCCTCACTAAAACTTCTATGTCGTTCCTATAATGAAGTGAGCAGAACTGAACAAAATATTATAGGTATGGTCAACCAGGGTTTTCTAGACTTGCAACATTACCTCATAGCTCTTGAACTCAATCCCCTGGCTAATGAAGGCCAACAAACCATGGGCCTAGATTTATATTTTGACCACAATCACCAGAGCTAGATAGAGTCGTAGAGTCATGGAACATTGCAGCACAGAAACAGAACCTTCAGCCCATTTAGTCTGTGCCGAACCATTGATCTGTCTATTCCCATCGATCAGCATCTGGACCATAGGCCTCCATGCCCCTCCCATCCATATACCAATCCATATTTCTATTAAATGTTGAAATCAAACCTACATCTACCACTTGTACTGGCAGCTCGTTCCACACTCTCAAGGCAGGGCTAGGCTGGGCTGCAGAGGGGCCCAAAATAGGTAGCTACCATCATGGCGGACAAAAAAAAACACGAGAGTGGAGCACAGAAAAGAAACAAGAAACAAGAAAAAGAGGACCGTGAGAAAGAAGCATTAAAAAAGTCATTGAAATTGACAGAATTTTTTAAACCTGTTCTCGATGATGCAGCAGTACCATCGCTCTTGTCACAGTCTGAGACCGGTGGACAAATGGAGACTTGTTCATAACAGCTAGCACTAGCACCAGCGTTAGCACAGGACCACCGTCCTTGCCACAGTCAGCAGCTAACGTTGAAGAGGCAGGGAGCATGACTTTGGGATTCCCGACCACAGAGGCCTCCGAACGACCAATTCGGGCCGCCATTAATGTTAACGTTACCGCTGCTGAGGATCCTTACAGCACGGACGCTGCTCGCTGGGGAAAGGAAACGTTAGATGATTCAGTCCGAGCATACTGGGCTAAGAAAGGGCCAGAGTCCTGCCAGAATAAGGATGTGGATGTCAAAATTTCCGAATGAGTGTACAAACAGCAGCGATGTTTTTTCTCCAAATTTCACTTCAAACGCAAGCTCGTAAATGGTGAGTACATATCAAGGCAATGGCTCTTATATTCCCCTACCACCGGCTGTGTGTTATGTTTTGCATGCCACATCTTCAGTGATGGTAACTGTCAGTCCATCTTCGAAACTGGCTTTAGCGACTGGAAACATGGCGCTGAGTACATAGGAGAGCGTGAAAGTAGCGAACACCACAGGAAAACGATACTGACCTACGTTACTCTAGCGTCTGACAGTGGAGGAATAGATACAGAACTGCAAAAACTGTTCGAGTCAGAGTGTGTCTACTGGACCGATGCATTGAGAAGAGTGGCGGCGGTTGTTAAGTTTTTGGTCGAGAGGGGACTGGCTATCCGAGGCTCCAGTGACATATTTGGCAGGCCTGATAACGGCAACTACATGGGCATTCTAGAGGTAATAAGTGAGTTTGACCTGTTTTTGAAGGTGCACATACAGAAATTTGGAAATGCAGGATCAGGCACCCCTTCATATCTTTCACCTAAAACATGTGAGGAGTTTACTGAGCTCATGAGTGATTGAGTTCTGTCAGAGATCGTCAGTGAAGTCAAAATGGCCAAATACTTTTCTATTAGCATCGATTCAAGCACACGTAGATCAGCTGACATTCATTTTATGTTATGTGTCAACTGATGGAAACACTCAGGAGCGATTCTTACAATTTCTACCCATTGAGAGGCACACAGGGGAGGCTTTATGTGAGTCTGTGCTCAAAGTTTTAGGAGAGATGAATATTGACATAAGCAACTGCAGGGGGCAGTGCTATGACAATGCTGCAAATATGTCCAGTGCATACAAAGGCTTACAATCCTGCATCAAGGAAATCATTAATCCACTTGCTGAGTGGGTTCCACGTGCAGCACACACATTCAATCTCGCTGAAATCAACAGTGTCAACTGTTGTGTTGAAACAGCTGATTCTTTCAGCTTTGTGCAAAATGTGATCGACTTCTGCTCCAAGTCAACTTCCAGGTGGAAGGTGGTGACCGCAGGACTTCAGCCTAATGCGAACAAGCACATTGAAACTCTGAAGTCTCTCTCTAACAGTAGATGGGCTGCACGCGCAGAAGCCACACAGGCATTGTGCAGAAATTATGTCAATATTCAAGATTCGTTAAAGAGCATTGCAGATGACATTAATCAGAATGTGGCAACTAGAAATGAAGCAAGGTCACTATACAAAAAAATGGACAAGCTTGAGATAGCTTTTCTGAGCAAATTGTGGCATTGCATTCTTCAGCGCTTTGAAAGAGCAAGTGTTGCATTGCAAGCTGTAGATCTAGACCTGTGTAATGCTGTGGATTTGGTGAGATCACAACGGGGATATATAGAAAGCTTGCGTGATCAATTAGGTACTTTTGAGACCCAAGCTAAAACTATGTCTCCAACAGTCTCACAAGTGTGCAAAGAAGACACCCAACGACAAAGAAAACGTAAAGCCTTTCTGGGTGAATTAACACCTGATGTTGGCTTGTCAGCCAGAGAAAAATTCTCAGCTACTGTTTTTTTGGTCGTGATGGATAGATTACTTGCAGAAATTGATTGCAAATTTGCATCATATAATGACCTTAACAACACATTTGATATCCTAAACAATATCCCTTCTCTCTCTGTACAAGATCTGTGCAAGATAGCATCTGATCTCCAAAGCAGATATTCAGCTGACTTGGGGTTAGACTTTGTGGAGGAGGTTGTCCATTTCAGGGAATTTGTAAGTGGCAAAGATATTTCATCTGCAACAGAGCTTTTATGCTTCCTCAGAGAAAAAAACTTGCAGGTCATCTTCCCAAATGTAAGCATTGCTTTGAGGCTTTACCTGACTCTCCCCGTCACAAATGCAAGTGGTGAGCGATCTTTCTCCAAGCTCAAGCTAGTGAAGAATAGGCTCAGATCCACAATAGACAGGACAGGCTGAATCATCTTACTCTGACGTCACTTGAAAGTGATCTTGTTCGGAAACTGGATTTTAGTGATCTGATCAAGCACTTTGCTGCGAAGAAATCCAGAAGAACTAGGCTTTAATTTTGAAAAACAAGCAGCTGTCTTTGTAAATATCTAGGCCTGTGTGTCAGTGCCGTTCCTGTTTTTGTGGCAATAGCTTTGATTGTGCAGATTTGGAAGATTAACTGAGCATCATGGAGAGCTTCAAGGCAAATTTCAAATACCAACGGTGCTTCAGGTCAGAGTGAAAGAAGTATGAAACATGGGGTGGATAATAGGACCACTGGACCCTCTCCAATGCTAGCACATCTTTTCTTAGATAAAGGACCCAAAACTGCTCACAGTACTCCCAGTGTAGTCTGACCACTGTCTTATAAAGCATTATATCTTGCTTTTATATTCTAGTCCTCTCAAAATGAATGCTAACATTGCATTTGCCTTCATTGCCACTGACCAAAGCTGCAAGTTAACCTTTAGAGAATTTTGCACGAAGATTCCCAAGTCCCTTTGCACCTCTGATTTTTGAATTTTCTACACCTTTACTGCTTCTAACAAAGTGCATGACTATTCACCTCCTGACACTGTATTCTATCTGTTACTTCTTTGCCCATTCCCCCAATCTGTCCTGGTCCTACTGCAGACTCCCTGCTTACTGAATACTACCTTCCCTTCCACCTATCTTTGTATTGACTACAAACCAGGCCACAAAACCATCAATTCCATCACCTAAATCATTGACAAATTATGTTAAAAGAAGTGGTCCCAATACTGACCTTAGCGGAACACCACTAGTCACTGGCAGCCAATCAGAAAAGGTTCATTTTATTCCCACCTTTGCCTCTTGCCAATCAGCCAGTGCTCTATCCATGCTAGTATCTTCCCTGTAATACCATGGGCTCTTAACTTGTCAAGCAGCCTCACATGTGGCACCTTGTCAAAGGCCTTCTGAAAATCCAAGTAAACAACATCCACTGACTCTCATTTGTCTATCCTGTTTGTTACTTCCCCAAAGGATTCCAACAGATTTTTCAGACAAGATTTCCCCTTAAGGAAACCACGTTGACTTTGGCCTATTTTATCATGTGACTCCAAGTACCCTGAAATCTCATCCTTAATAATGGACTCCTACATCCCTGCAACCACTGAAGTCAGGCTAACTGGCCTATAATTTCCTTTCTTCTGCCTCCCTCCCCTTGTAAAGAGCGGAGTGATATTTGCAATTTTCCAGTCCACTGGAACCATTCCAGAATGTAGTGATTCTTGAATTATTAATATTAATACCTCCACAGTCTTTTCAGTTACCTCTGGTGTAGTCCATCTGGTCCACGTGACTTATCTATTTTCAGGCATTTCGGCTTCCCAAGCACTTTCTCATTAGTAATAGCAACTACACTCACTTTTGCCCCCGACACTCTCAAATATCTGGCTTACTGGTAGACTAATGCAAAGTACTTAAGTTCATCCATCATATCTTTGTTTCCCATTACTACCTCTCCAGCAACATTTTCCAGTGATCCGATATCCACTCTCGCCTTTCTTTTACTCTTTACATAGCTGAAAAAAACATTTTTGTATCCTCATTTATATTATTGGCTAGCTTACCTTCATATTTCATCTTTTCTCTCCTTATGGCTTTTTTAGTTGCCTTCTGTTGGTTTTTAAAAGCTTCTCAATCCTCGAATTTCCCACTATTTTTTACCACATCATATGCCTCTTTTTTGCTTTAGTGCTGTCTTTGATTTCCCTCATCAGCCAAGGTTGTGTCATCCTCCCTTTAGTATACTTCTTCTGTAAGATGAATCTGTCCAGCGCCTTCCGAATTTCTCGTAGAAGTTCCACCCATTGCTGTTCTGCCATTATCCCTGATAGTGTTCCCTTCCAATCAAGTTTGGCCAGCTCCTCTCTCATGCCTCGGTAATTGCCTTTATTCTTTGTAATACTGATATATCTGACTTAATCATCTCCTCTCCCCCCCCACCCCCCGTGGGCAAGTGGCCAAGTGGTTAAGGCATTGGACTAGTGACCTGAAGGTCGTGAGTTCAAGCCCCAGCCAAGGCAACGTGTTGTGTCCTTGAGCAAGGCACTGAATCACACATTGCTCTGCGACGACACTGGTACCAAGCTGTATGGGTCCTAATGCCCTTGCCTTGGACAACATTGGTGTCATGGAGAAGGGAGACTCACAGCATGGGCAACTGCTGGTCTTCCATACAACCTTGCCCAGGCCTGCGCCCTGGAGAGTGAAGACTTTCCAGGCACAGATCCATGGTCTCGCAAGACTAACGGATGCCTTTACTCATCTCCCCTTCAAACTGCAGGGTGAATTCTATCATGTCATGATCAGGCTTCTAAGGGTTCCTTTACCTTAAGCTCCCTAATCAAATCTGGTTCATTATACAACACCCAGTCCAGAATTGCCTTTCCCCAAGTGGGCTCATCTACAACCTGCTCTAAAAAGCCATCTCGTAGGAATTCTACAAACTCTCTCTCCTAGTATCCAGCCCCAAACTGATTTCTATCTGCATATTGAAATCCCTCATGACCATCATAACATAATGTTTTTGACATGCCTTTTCATTCTCCCATTATAATTTGTAGCCCACATCCTGGCTACTATTCGGAGACCTCTATATAACTCTCGTCAGGGTCTTTTTACCCTTGTAGCTTCTTAACTCTTCCCATCAGAATTCTACATCTTCTAATCCTATATCACTCCTTTCTAAGGAATGGATTTCATTTTTTACCAACAGGGTCTTCCACCCCATCCTCTCTGCTTACCTGCTTGTCCTTTCGATACAGGATTGTATCTTTGGATATTGAGCTCCCAACTACAATCTTCTTTCAGCCACATCTCAGAGTGATGCCCACAACATCATATTTGCCAATCTCTAACTGTGCTATAAGATCATCTGCCTTATTCCTTATACTGTGTACATTCAAGTATAAACCCTTCAGTCCTGTATTCATCACCTTTTTCAATTTTCCTTACATGTTACACTTTAACTCATCCACTGACTACAATTTTCAATTCAATTCAATTCAATTTCAGGTTTAATTGTCATTCAATCATACATGAATAGCCATGAATACAGCCAAATGAGACAGTGTTACTTCAGGGTCAATGTGCAAAACATAGTACCAACAGTTATACACAGCACAAAGCACACATAGCGCGCATACAAGGTAGGAAGCATATGCAAAATATCAGTAAAATACAGCCACGCAAAAACAAAACTATCTATCATCTGCCTGCCTTTCCTCGCGGTCTCACAACACACTGCATCTTTTTGTGTACCAACTTCCCCATCCCTCTGCCAAATTAGTTTAAACCCTCCCCCACAACTCTTGCAAATCTGCCCGCAAGGATGTTGGTTCCCCTTGGGTTCAGATATCACCTGTCCTTTTTGTACAGGTTATACCTTTCCCAGAAGAGATCCTAATGATCCTGAAATCTGAAACCCTGCCTCCTGCAACAATTCCACAACCATGCATTCATCTGCCAAGACATCCTAATTCTTACCCTTGCTGGCATGTGGCACAGGCAGCAATCCAGATATTCCTACCCTTGAGGTCCTGCTTTTGAGTTTTCTAAATAACTCCCTATGTTCTCTCTTCAGGCCTCATCTCTTTTCCTACCTATGTCATTGGTACCAACAGGTACCATGACTTCTGGCTGTTGACCCTTCCCCTTTAGAATGCTGTGAATCCAATCCAAGACATCCCTGACCCTAGCATCTGGGAGGCAACATACCATCTGGGTGTCTCTTTCACGTCCACAGAATCTGCTGTCTGCTCCCCTAACTGTGGAATCCCCTATCACTGCTGCACTCCTCTTCTCCACCCACTCCTTCCCTTCTGAGCCATAGAGAAATCAGCTGCTGCAGCTTCCCCCAGTATATCGTATCCCTCCCCCAAAGAGTATCCAAAGCAGTATACTTATTATTGAGGGAAACAACCACAGGGGTACTCTGCACTGGCTGCCTATTCCCTTTCCCTCTGCTGACAGTCGCTCAGCGATGGGTGACTGTCGCTCCTATCTATCACCTCCTCATTCTCCCATATGAGCCAAAGGACATCGAGCTGTAGTTCCCAGTTCCTTAACATGGTCTCCAAGGAGCTGCAGCTTGATGCACTTCGCGCTAATGAGGTTGTTAGGGAGACTGGAGGACTTCCAGAGTTCCCACATCTTACACGAAGAAAATACCACTAACCTTTAGATCCATTCTCAATACACTTAGCTATGTACTAATAGACAAAAAAAAAGAGAAAAAAATCTTATTAGAAACTTACTTCAAGTTCTCACCTGTTCTGTTGAGCCAAAGCCTGACCACTCTAAACACTGTCCACTCCAACAATGGCCGCTCCCACGATGGCATCTCTTCTTATACCTTGCTTCATTTTATTGGCCTTTGCCAAATGTGTAATAGATCATTATGATTGCAGCCTGCCCAAATGTCCTGAAAGTCCCCGAGATCTAAGGTGAGAAGTAAACTAATGATCGTACAGTCTTTATTTGATTTACTTTGATCCGAATTTTTCCTGTATTACAAGTGATTTCTAAACCTTGGAACAGAAAGCTTTTGAATGTGGTGATTTGGTGAAAAAAATAAGGGGAAATGCATATGATGGTGGGATAATGTTTCACAGCATTGCTAAATTCACACATCTTCTACATTGCTTACCGCATGTGAGAAAGGGGCTGGAAGAGTTAACATATACAGTGTGTTACAATGGCGAACCTTTTGACAAGCCCCCATTGAATGTCCCCAGGTCTCTGCCAGTAAATGAGTGCTTGAGGCCGCACTGCTTGTGGCAGTGGCAGTAGCAAGACTCTGGTATTGTAAATCCCCACCACTTGAACAGAAGCCATTTCTTTGATTCTCATCTCTAGATGAATCGGCCTAGTGAACGCCCCAGTTTTTTCCTGCCTTGACTTTACTTGAAAAGCACAGTGTGGCATACCAGCAAGAGCCAAAACAAAATACAGAAGGCTATATATAGCTGACTGCCCTCTCGCTGCCAGTCTCGGGGTTTAGTGAATGCCTTTTTCTCCAGTTCCCAGAGGACTTAAAGTACAGACAGAAAAAGTGGAGGAAATAGCAAGAACAATTATTTATAGAAACACAAAATGGGCCACTTTTATGAGTATGCCATAAACTTAAATGCAATTGGCAAATCTCTGCAAATTCTCCCTGTGCTTTTCCATTTTTTGACTCATTTACTTTCTCCTGTCAACAACTGAAGGAAAGGATCCTTACATTGTGCTTTTCAGAACAGGAATGCACACAATTAATTAGGTGAAAAACACCAGAAGCTCTCTGGGAATATTGGAACAGAAGGAGAGCCTGTTCTGTCATTCAATTAATGCATGGTTGATCTATATAGTCACACTATTTACCTGCCTTGGTTCCACATTTCTTAATCTTGTTATAAAAGAGAAATTTATTCACCTCAGTATTGATACTTTAAATTAAGCCTTGATCTCAGCTAGTTTTTGGGTGAGGGAGATTTTAGTTTTCCTACATGAAGAAGTTCCCTCTGACATCGCCCCTGTACAATGTGACTCTAGGGTTTGCCTATCTCTTGTTGTTCCACTCTCTTTCCTCTCAAAGTGCTTCATCCACTACTTAAATTCATCCTCAAATTTGATTTACTTGGAGCAACACAGCACAAAAAAAGGCCTGATGAGCCACGTCTCCGAGCTGACCACATGGTGGCCATCTTGCACAATCAGCTGAGGCAGGAACTATAACTCAGGCATTTTAGCTGAAGCTGGGGAAAAAAGGCATTGATAAAAGCTTCCCTGACAAGTTAAAGTTGAAAAGTTCTTGTTTTATTTTAAAAATAAACCTAGTTCATGAAAAATATACAAGAAACGCAAAGTAGTGTGGGACTTTCTTTACCTCCGTAGTGATGTCCAGTCTGCACTTTCCTAGTGCTGCAAGGTGTTTTCCTTTCCAGTCCTGGTGAAGGGTCTCAGCTCAAAACGTCAACTGTTATTCTTCTCCATAAATGCTGCCTGACCTACTGAGTTCCTCCAGCATTTGTGTTTGCTTGTCTGGAGTTCCAGTATCTGCAGAATTTCCTGTGTTTAGGTCTATACCTTTGTGGTGTTAGCCAAACAGCATGAAAATGGTTCCAATTCAAGTTCTGGTTTATTGCCACTACCACCAAACAAAACAATTTTCCTCCAGACCAAGGTGCACAACACAGCACATATAACTCACACACAACCCACAAAGTAATATTACCACAAATAAACAAACAAGTAATAAAAATATATTTCAATAGATTTACAGTTAGCATAAGATGCATTTACAACACAAGTTAAAGTAAACAGTATAACACTACTGATGCTTCATGCATGATGAGACCTGAGTGGTGGCAGGGAGTTCAGTTGTCTTACAGCCTGGGTGTAGAAGCTGTTTCCCATCCGAATAGTTTTTATCCTAATGCTACGGTACCTCCTGCCTAATGGTAGGGTGTCAAAGAGATTGTCAGACGGATGGGAGGGATCATTGACAATGCTAAGGACTCTGTGTATGCAGTGTTCCTGATGAATATCTTGGTCCTTCAGGTTAATGCATTCTATGTACAAGCAATCATTGCTACTCATATGGCCTCTTTGAACAGTATACCCATCAAGTGTTTGTGAGACTGCTACACAGAGTCCAGCCCCTCAATCTTCAATGGCTGTCAGACACTAGATTGCAATCCTTTCCCACAGAGATTTTGTATTGGTTTCGCTGACTTCAGTGCATCCCTCAGCATGTACCCCTGCACCCTGGAATGTGCCAGTTGGCAGCATTCCCTTACAATGTTTCGCTGTGCTGGAAGGCCAACAAGTTTTGGGCAGATCAAAGAGCGTCTTTCGTCGAGCTGATGACCTTCCAGTGGCACTTGGTGTCTGTCTTGGTGTGTGTCTCCAGGAACAGCCCATATCCTCTGTTATGCAGCTGCTCAGACAACGACCTTGCATCCTTTCCTAGTGCATCTTTGCAAGCACACAGTCCACAAAGAACTGGACAATTGCCTTGTTCTCATCATAACATCCTGAGGACAACATGTACTCCGAGTGAAACTCTGACTGTGCAGGAAGGATCTGATGGAGGGAGCCTCTCTTGCTACCAGCCTCTGCCCAGGAAACCACCCCACAGGACCCATTGTGTCCTCTTTCCCACAAGACCTGCAGGACATTCCACGCTGAACACTGCTTGATGGACTTGTAGTCAAGAGTGTTTTCTTGCAGGACCTTTTCCACAATGGAAAGGTAGTGTGGCAAAGTGCAGAACAATCTATGACCTCGGATGGGCTATTTTAGATTTTGGCATGAGTTATTGGAAGAGTTAATAAAAGACCTTGTGATTAAGATTCTGTCAGGTGATAGTGTTCACAACCTGACAGAATTTCAGGTGCAATTTAAAATATTTAATATTTCAGTAATATTATTTGATTAAGCATTGATTACATAATTCATTATGGCTTACATGTAGAAGTAGATGAATGTCATACTGTGTGTCATTATGTCACCATGTCATAAGTGCGTGCCTCACTAAAGTGAAAACAAAAATCTAGAACATGCATTATCCCCATTCTCTCTGTGTTTTTCTTTCTATTAGTTTATGTTTTGCAGTTACAAAACATATCAGTGGTGACAAGGAAATTTTAAACGAACCTGAGATGACTACCTACCTGTTGAAGTGCAGCAAGATGATTGAGTTTAAAAAAGCACAGCGAGACATTTGAGTTATGAAGAAAGCACAGCAAGATGTTCAAGTTAAGACAAAATTGTAGCACATTATTTTACTTCTTCGCAAGAGGAGAAAGATGTTCAAGTTTTTTAAAAGGCAGAAAACAGACAAGTTAGTAGGTTCATAAATAGTGATAATTGGGTGACACTAATCGTAAGTGAAAAAAGCAGAAGTGGCTGGCTACATCGGAAAGATAGACATGTTCGATTGCACAGCTGATAACTGGACGATGTATGGTGAGTGAATTGAACAGTATTTTGAAGCAAATGAAAGAGCCAATGAAAAGCGAGTGCCAGTGTTAATGAGTGTAATAGGTAGAAAAGCATACAGTTTGCTTCAAAGTTTGACTATTCCAACCAAACCAGCTGAAATGAGCTTTGCTGATGTTGTGAACGTAATGCAGGAACATTTAGAACTGAAACCATTTTTGATTGCAGAATGCTTCAGGTTTCATAAGTGGAATCAAAAGGAAAGAAAGACCATTTCAATGTATGTGGCTGAATTGAAGAAGATGGCTGAGTATTGTCAGTTTGATAATGGGCTTAATGACGCACTGAGAGATCATTTAGTTTGTGAAATCTTACAAGAAAGCATTAAAAAATGGCTACTAACTGAAGCACAGCTTGCATGTGAAAGAACAGTTGAAATTGCTGAATCAATGGAAATGGCAGCCAGAGACACAATTGAGTTGCAGTCAGGAATTGAAGTGAGCATGGACTAAATTGCAATGTCTAAACAGTAACCTGCCTGGCCAAACAATAGTAGTAACATTGTGGCAGCGGCTCATGTACACCTGACAAATATAGATTTAAAGGCAAACTTGGAGAAATGCAACAAAGTGGGACACATACAAAGAGTGTGTCAGGCAGACAAAAATAAATGGACTGCACAAGGAAGAGAAAAAGATAAAAAGTGAAGTTGCAGTTTCAAAAAGGGCACTAATCTGCATGCTGTTGATGAAAAATTTGATAATGATGAGGCTGAGACAGGACTGAGTAGCCTTGAGATTTACTATGTGAAAACTAACATAGACAAGCAATATGGCTTACACCCGATGTGAACAGAAAATTAATTAAAATGGACACTGGTTCGGCCATTTCAGTCATTCCACAAAATGAGTTTGAACAGCATTTCAAAGATACTGAACTGAAACCTGCAGTTATCCAATGAGGAACTAAGAAAAGATAACTCCTGTGGGAATGATATTTAAAACAGAAAATACAACAACCAACAAACCACATTGGGCTTGCATGTGTTAAAAACTGTAGGCCCAGCATTATGGGGACATGAGTAGCTGAGACAACTATGACTTGATTGGAGATCCATCCACCATTGGCATACCACATTCCCTCCAATAGAGTCAACTGAAAGCGAATTAAGAAAGGTGCTGGATGATGTCACAGCAGTGTCCAAGGATGGCATTGGAAAATTCAAACATATCAAGGGTAAAATAGTGTTAAATGAAAATGCCACACCCAAGTTTTACAAAGCCAGTCTAGTTCCTTATACCATCTGTGATAAAGTAGCCACTAAGTGAAATCACATGGAGGCTGAATGCTTTCTTTCAAAGGTTGAGTGGAGCCCATGGACAATGTTCCTCGTAGTCACCAAGAATGGGTCTATCAGGATCTGTGGTGATTTTAAGGTCACCATCAGCCTGGTATTGAAAGTATATCAATACCCTCTGCCCAGGATAGAGGGTCTTTGCAAACCTTTCTGGAAGGAAACACTTCTGCGAAGTGAAGCCTATGTACAGATGGAGATAAAGAAAGAGTCCAAAGTGTTTCTCACCATAAGCACTCTCAAGTGGCTTTATCACTATGATAGGCTTATTTTTCGAGTAGCATCTTCACCTGCATTCTGGCAGAAAGCTATGGACCAGGTGCTACAAGGCTGTCCAGATACTCAATGTTACCTTTGAGGGTGACAAGGAACATCTCCAAAATCTCAAGATGGTGTTAAAACAATAAGATTATGGACTCAGAGTACGACACAACTAGTGTAAGTTCTTTAAACCAAGCATTACTTACTGTGGTCACACCATTGACACACAAACATTACACATGTGTGCTGAGAAAATTCAAGCAGTAGTTGATGCACCAAGAGCCAAGGGTGTGTCGCAGATACAGTCCTTGTAGGATTTGTCAATTAATATAACAGGTTCCTGCCAAACCTGGCTTCTGTGCTCCACCCCTTGAACTCATTACTACAGTTCGGGAAGAAATGGCAATGGACAGATCAGTGTGAGTTGGTTTTCCAAAAGACAAAGGAAGCAGTGACGTCAGACACTGTACTCACACATTATAATCCACATTGCCCAGTGAAGATTGCCTGTGATGCCTCACCTTATTGTATTGGTGCAGCCATGCCACATGTTATGAGCAATGGCAGTGAATGCCCCATAGCTTTTGTATCACGTTCCCTTACTGCTGCAGAGAAAGATTACGCACAGTTTGACAGGCCTTGAGACAGGTTTGGGGTGTAAAATGTTACAACCAGTATTTGTATGGGAGAGAGTTTACACTCATTACTGATCATCAACCACCAGTATCCATTTTCAATCCACAGAAGGTGTTCCACTAACAGCAGCAGCAGTATGAATGCAGAGAGGGGCTCTGTTTCTTGGAGGACACAATTACAAGACTGAATTTAAGAGCATGACGAGTCATGGAAATGCTGATGGATTGTCCTGTTTACCCTTGGAAAAGGAAATACCCTAAAATTTACAAAAGAGGACACTTCTCTTGACATATTCTCCCAACTGCAAATCAAAGTCTCCGTATTATGGCAGAGATGATCCAAAGGGACACCAGAATGAAAAACACACACACACTGTCTCAGGTCTACGTGGCCACCCAAAATGGCTGGAGTGTGCAGCAGAAATTCCAGTTCCTTCATTTTTACCAGCACTGGGATGAACTTGCCCTAGAAGGGGGTCGCCTTATGTGGGGATTGAGAGTTGTGCCACCCAAAACTGAGAACTAAAGTGTTCGAGGAGCTACACGCATGGTTAAAATGAAAGCATTGGCTCGAAGCTTTGTCCGGTGGCCTGCGACAGATCAGCAGATCAAGTAGCTTACCGTGCAGAGTTCGGGATGCCAAGAGCAACTTGGAGAAGAAAAGTGTCCAGATCTATCAGAACCACTTCCTACAGTCCCAGATTCAACTCCTACAACCACCACGGAGGGGGTCCCTGAACCTGAGATTGTTCCACAGCCACGTCTCACCTGCCAAGCTGAGTGAGCACCCCCTCCCCCGACAAGAAAGCTGTTACCCCACAAGAGAAAGAAATCCTCCACAGAGGTTAAATCTTTAGGCCTGAATGGGACCATTTAAAATGTACTATGTTGTGGATTTAATATGTAACCATTACATATTGGAGTTGAGTTGCATTCTATTTGGAGTTTATAACTAAGCAGGGAGGAGTGTTGTGCATTTAATATTTGAGTAATATTGTAAATATATTGTTTGATTAAGCATTCTTGGGTTGTTTACATATTACGGGTTACATGTAAAAGTATATGAATGGCATACATCATTACATCATTACGTGCCTTCGCTAAAGTAAAATGAAAAAGTAAGACGCATTATCCGCAGTCTCCCCATGTTTTTATTTCAATTAATTTTATGTTTTGGAATCACAAAACATAAGAATATACACCACTGGACCTAAATCAGGAGCTTTTATGGTGATATGAAAGTGAAGGTGTCTGAGGTGGACTGGGAAATGAGAGACATGTCAGTAGGTGAACAGAGGCAGATAGTTCCAACAGTTGGTTCATAACACTCAGCAGGAATTTACCCCAATTAGACAGAGGGATTCCATTAAAAAGAGGTGCGATCTGTGGTTAACAAAGAAGATCAAGTATAATGTTTAATTGAAAAGTAGGGCATATAGAGTGGCAAATGCTGGGGGTAGACTAGAGGATGGGAAGATTTCAAGATCCAGTAGTGAAAGACTAAAATACTCGTGAGAAGGGAGAGAAGTAATTTTGAGAGAAAATGTGCATGGAATATCAAACCAAACTAAGAATTTATTTCAATATATAAGTAGCAAGAAGGCAGCTAAGTTAGACATAGGAGCTCTATCGAACAGGACTTAACAGGAAGTGGTCTTCACCATGGAGGACACTGGAAATAGGCACAAGATAACAGGTGGGGACACTTCAAAAAAAGTGTGGGGCAACTCGTAAAAAAATTGCAATCAGAAGGGACAAAGATATTTACAGGACTGAAGATGGACAAATCACCAGACCTACACCAAAGGGTTTTTAAAAGGAATGAGTATCTCTTTTCAACCAATGAACCCATTGGTTGAAATGTTTCATGACTTTCTAAACTCCTAGAAGTACTAGAGACTATAAAACAATCAGTTTGACTTCCTGGTTCAAAGGGGGAAAACAGAAGACTGGGAACTGGAGGGCGTTAGTTTAACATCTATTGTTGGTAAGGTGTCACAGTCTGTAATCAAAGTGGAAATAACTAATCATTTAGAAAATCTGGATATAATCAAGCCTGGTCAATATGGTTTTGCTAAACTTGCTTGAGTTATTTGAGGGTGTGAAAGGGAGGGATGATAGAGGGATGAAACGGAGGGATATCCTGCAGATATCGTGTATTTAGATTTCCAAAAGACATTTGACAAGGTGCCACGTGAGAGGCTGCTGCATAAATCAAGAGCTGAAGGAGCTGGAGGAAGTGCGTTCGAATGGGTTGGAAACTGGCTGTCACATGGAAAACAGAGGGTTGGGATAAATGTCTGCTTTTCAGGCTGGAGGGAATCAACTGGTGGACTGGCTCTCGGCCTTCAGTTGTCTACTGTTTACATTAATGACCTGCAGGAGGGAATGAAATGTAAGGTTTTTTTTCGAGTTTGTCGGTGACTTAAGAACAGATGGGAGGGCATCTTGTGATGGGACATTGTGGTTCTGTAATGGGATGTAGATAGATCGAGTGTGTGTGTGTGTGTGTGTGTGTGTGTGTGTGTGTGTGTGTGTGTGTGTGTGTGTATGTGTGAGAGAGAGAGAGAGAGTGAAAACCTGGTAAATGGAGTTTAATGTGGGCAAGTGTGAGGTCAGTGATATTAAACCTGATTCTGATTCATGCACTTTGGTGAGAGGAATCAAATGGTGGATTATTATCTGAACAGAGAGAAGCTGCATGTGAGTGAAATCCAGAGAGATCTCAGTGTTCTGGTGCATGAATCACAAACTGTTAGGAGGCAGGTCCAACATGTAATTCAGAAAACAAACAGCTTGTTGCCCTTATTGCCAAAGGGCTGGAGTTTAACAGCAGGGAGGTTTAGTTCCAAATGTACAGAGTGTTGGTGAGGCCACGCCTGGAACACTGTATACAGCTTTGGTCCCATTATCTAAAAAAGACACAGTAACTTTGGAGGCAGTCCAAAAGGGATTCACCAGAGTAATTACTATACATTTACAATTCACCAGGGTAATTACTATTCACTTCCGATAAGATGGCGGTGCGCTTGGACACTGTGGCTTCTTCAGGGCCGACCAAGGGTGGTGGTGTCTTTTTTAAACCTTTTTTTTATGATTGCAAGACCCTGCTAGATATTAAGAACTTAAAGTACTGCAGGGCTACCCCATCAGTGATTTGCTGGTTGGCGGTGAAACTGAAGGAGCTGGACTTGGTGCAGATCATGCTGCTGCCTCCGTCAGCAAGACATCGTAGGTGTCAGGTGCGTGAAGGAGGTGTACAGTCTAACAAGGAGTGATCATCTTAGTTGCTTTGCTTGTGATTGCAATACCCTGTTGGACATTGTTAATGTGGAATGCTGCAAGTCTGATTCACTGAGTTATTAGCAAACAACAGGGGCTGATGGCAGAGGAGCTGTATAGCCTTAACAAGGACTAGGCCTCAAGCCTGTTTTCAGCCACCCATGAGAGAAGCGTCAGAATCAGTGCACTCCACTGGAGTGCTGGAGACAGAGTGGCGCAGCGTAAAGGCTTGAGTCGGTGCTGCCCTCCAGTGTTCGCTTGGCAGAAGACAAGACGTATTTTATTTAACTGCAGACTGCTGCAACATTCATGGATGCAGGGGCTTGGACCGTATATTTTTTGTGTGACTGTATTTCACTGCTGTCTTGTATGTGCTATGTGTGCCTTGTGCTGTATTCGACTGTTGGTGCTGTGTTTTTCACCTTGGCCCCACAGGAACACTGTTTCATTTGGCTGTACTCATGGGTATTCATGTATGGTTGAATGAAAATTAAACTTAAACTTGAACTTGAATATGTAATGTATGCATATTTGTAATTGGTTTATTATTATCAGATACAGTACCCATCCACACAGATCATTCCACACATCAGTACACCGAGGCAGTGCAAAAGGAAAACAATAACAGAACGCAGAATACAGTTACAGTGAAGGTAAATGTAGCCCCCTGGTAGGCCTCAGGCTCGCTCAGCTCGCTGTCGTCTAGGGGGAGCAGCCTTCGGCCCCGCCAAACTGGGTAATCAAGTTTGTGTGGATGCTGTGTGATGTATCCCACCCCGCCAAATAACAGACAATACACCGTATGCCATTAAATGATTACAATTTATAGATGTTACTGAAACTATGTAATTAATAGAGATAAAATATAAAAGGAAAATAAAAGGCGCCCAACTTATCAAAGTTCAACCACTTCGTGCACAACAACTGGAGCTCAATTAACGGAGTCTTCTTTCCACCATTCGATCCCCTCCACCCGCCTGGAACCAACCACGGGGGTCGACCAGACGCGCCACACGAGTCTCTCCTTGTCTCCTCTCCTTGCCAAAGACCCTGGGCCTCGGACTCCTGCTCAGGGTCCGTCCTGTCGGCCAGCTTACAGCATCGCGTCTCCTCTCTCTGTCCCCATCGCGCCTTCTCCCTCAAAGCCCGCGAACAATAGCTTACAGACACACAAGAAAGAATAACATCTATCCCGATTGGTTAGCAAATGAATACAATTCTCTTTATAACCCAAACAAACTGCTAGAGAGAGAACTTTCTCAGCAGTTATTATTACAGAAAAGCCATTTTAATTATAACATAACAAAGAAGCCATTTTGTTAGCCTTCACAGTAACATAAAAGAAGAAACCCCTTACACTAGTTAATAAAATGCATACATACCTTATTCTAATCCTGCAAGATACTGGAAACTAGAAGAAACACAATGAGATACAGAGAGCTGGTGGAATGTGTACGATTGGGCTTATCAACTTACTACACTAGTTATTTGTCCATATCCTACATATATACACTCAGTGGCCACTTTATTAGGTGTACCTGTATACCAGCTCATTAATGCAAATATCTAATCAGCCAATCACGTGGCAGCAACTCAATGCATACAAACATGTAGCCATGGTCAAGAGGTTCAGTTGTTGTTTATGACAAATAACGGCGCGGGGAAGAAATGTGATCTAAGTGACTTTGACCATGGAATGATTGTTGGTGCCAGACAGGGTGGTTTGAGTATCTTAGAAACTGCTGATTTCCTGGGACTTCCACACACAACAGTCTCTGAAGTTTACAGAGGATGGTGTGAAAGTCAAAAAAAAATCCAGTGAGCAGCAGTTCTGTGGGCAAAAACACCTTGTTAATGAGAGAGGTCAGAGGAAAATGGGCAGACTGGTTCAAGCTGACAGAAAGGTGGCAGTGACTCTAATTACCATGCATTACAACAGTGGTGTGCAAAAGAGCATCTCTGAATGCTCGCCATGTCAGAATTTGAAGTGATTGGGCTACTGCAGCAGAAAACCATGAATATACACTTAGTGGCCACTTTATTAGGTACCTTCTGTATCTTATGAAGTGTATATACTGCACACAATTACGTACTGTGATGAGAGGCCTGGGCAAGGATGGTAAGGACCCAAGTGCTGGAGTATCCCAGACTAGAACTGAGACACGATTTCGAGGCTGAGGCAACAACAGAATTCTTGACGACAACCTGACAAGCCTTGATGAGAATCCAAACGAGATGGAAATCCTAAATGCAATCGCAGACCGAACCAAAGTTGAGCTGATGATTGAGCCCCGAACCTGGGTTCAGGTCCTCTATAAATATCCAAATCTTGGCACCAAAACATGGCTGCCAATTAGCGGAGTGGGCCAGTATCTTTATAGGGACTGTGCCAGCTATCGATACTCTGGATCATTGGAGCATCTAAACCCTGGAGATTGGCGCAGTTGTGTGCGTACCATAATACATACATGACACCACATTCTTCATTTTGAAAGGAGTGTTTGAAAAATGCATTTTATTTAAGGGGTTAACCAGTTCACAAACTTTCTAAGTCTCTGATCTTCTCAAAGAATCTTGTGTCCATGGTGTTAACTTACTTCTATCTGAACCCTAAATAAAGCAAACTACAACGGTACAAGGATGCGGGTTGAATATGTCTATCTTGGTAAACTACATTTAAAAGTATGATATTAAACAAGCAATAACCAACATTTTAAAAAATGTATTGCTTACAACAAATATACATCCTTTAGAAGCAGAGAAATCCAACAGGAAAAGTGATCCATCACAGCCGACAAAAGAATTTAAAGATAATATTAGATCAAAGGAAAAGGAATGTAACAGTGCCAAAAAGCTTCATGCTGAGAATATTTCAGTCTTCTGCAAAGGAGAACCAAGGCATCGATGAAGAAAGGCAAAATAGATAAGACACATAAACAGGAGACATAAGCAACAACAGGTGGGGGAAATCTGGAGCAACACACAAAATACTGGAGGATCAAAGTGGGTTGGGCAGCATCATGGAGGGAGATGAACAACTGACACTTCAGGCCAAGACCCTTCACCAAGACTGGAAAGAAAGAGGAGAGATGGCCAGTGCAAAAAGTTGGGAGGAAAGGATGGAGCAAGAGCTGACGGGTGATGGTGGATCCAGGTTGGGGGTGGCGGGCAGGTGTGGCTGTTGATAGGCTGGTGAGGGAGTGGGGAGAGTGGGAATTTTGCCAGGATCTCAGAGGTGATAGGTGAAAGTAACAAAGGGCTGAAGAAGACGGAATCTGATTAAGAGAGAACAGTGGACCACGGAATAAATGGAAGGAATCAAGGAGTGGAGTTGGAGGAAGGAGTGTATGGGTGGTGGGCAGATGGAGAGGGCAGGGAGGGGAAAGGGAAGGGGTGATGGAGCTGGTAGGATAAGTGAAAAGAGAGGGACAGATGGGAGTGGTTATTGGAAGTTAGAGAAGTGGATGTTCATGTGTCAGGTTGGAGCCTGAAGACCCACACTCAGTGTTTTAGGAACAGCTTCTTCCCCTCCAACGTACAGTCTCTGAATGGTCGGAGCCATGAACCTGCAAACACCACCTCATTATTCCACTTTTGACCTATTTATTTATTTTGTAACTTATAGCAATTTTTATGTCTGCGCTGTAATGCTGCCGCAAAACAACACATTTCATGAGATATGTCAGTGGTGATAAGCATAATTCTGATTCTGAAATAGAACAGTTTGTGTAGATTAAACTGGGACAGTAGCAATTAACCAGGAAAAGTAACCTTCCCCCCTCTAACCTTAATAACATTAACCAGTGGCTGTCGGAGTGAATTAACCTGGGACAATAACCGGTAGCAGGCTCTGCTAACCAGTGAAAACAAACACGGATGCTCATTATAAACCACCCAGTCAGGAGAGATGAATCGGTGTAGTCAATGACTAATGGGTGTAGCTAGTATTACCACAGTGAAAACAAAAGCTTACCACCTGGCCCACCTGATTTCACCCATCTCCTTCCCTTCTCCCTGATTTTTTATCCTGACATCTTCCCCCTTCTTTTCCGGTCCTGAAGAAGGGTCCCAGCCTGAAACGTTGACTGTTTGCTCATTTCCATAGATGCTGCCTGATCTGCTGAGTTTCTCCAGCATTTTGTGTGTGTTGCTTTGAATTTCCAGCATCTGCAGAATCTCTTGCACTCTCCAGTGCCCGTCATATTTGAACAACCTGGAATCTGCGGCTAAGAATAACAAGTGAATGCTGGCATCCTCTCAGCAGAGAAGATAACAGTGATTCAAAAAGAAAACATTATACTTGACTGAAATCAGAAAATGTTAAATAAAAGGAACCTACTGGTACCTTTTTACAGAATTTTGAAAATGGCTTTGTAAAATCACAAGTAACATTTAAAGCTCAGGGGTGTGTTGGAAATGCTTGCTCTGTTTTAATCCCCTGTGAGCAGTTTTACCTTTTAGCCTCAATCAGAACTGCCTTGGCTTCACCACTACAGATAGCAACTCATTCCAGGCACCCATCACTCTGTATAAAAAACAATCCTTGCCCCTCACATCACCTTGAGCCTTTCCCTCTCTAACCATAAAAGCATGTGCTCTGGTGTTTGACATTTCTATCCTGGGGAAAAGATTCTGATTCTCTAGCCTATCGATACTTCTCATAATTCTAAAACCTCTGTTATGCCCTGTACTACCTCAATGCACTGTTGGAATGAATACATCTGTATGAATGGTATGCAAGGCTAGCTTTTCACTGTACCTCTGTACATTATAATAAACCAATTTACCTCAACCTTCAATCCTCTAGAGAGAACACCTCAAGTTTGGCCAACCTGTCTTTATAGCTCATACCCTCTAATCCAGACAGCTTCCTGGTCAACCTCTTCTGCACCCTGTCCACGGTCTCCATGACTTTCCCATAATGAGGCGACCAGAACTGCCCACAGTACCCCAAGAGCAGTCTGACTAAAGTTAAATACAGCTGCAGCATGATTTCCTTATTCTTATACTTAACCACCTCACCAATGAAGCAAGCATTCCACACACCTTCTTTACCACCTTACCCACATGTGTAGTCACTTTCAGTGAACTGTGGACCAAGACTTCAAGATCACTCTGTACATCAACAAGTCTCCTCAAAGAAATTATAGGTTGAGAAGGTATGGTGGTGAGCCAGACATCAGTTGTGGGCAAGTTATTGGAGGGTATTCTAAGGGAGCGGTAATATAAGTATTTGGATAGACATGGACTGATTAGGAATAATCAATGTGGCTTTGTGCATGGTAGGTCATGTCTAACCAATCTTATTGAGTATTTCAAGGAATTTATCAGGAAAGCTGATGAAGGCAAGGCAGTGGACGTCTGCATGGACTTTAGTTAGGCCTTTGACAAAGTCCTGGATGTGAGGTTGTCAAGAAGGTTCAGTCATTCAGCATTCAGGATGAGGTAGTAAATTGGATGAGACATTGGCTTTGCGGAATAAGTCAAAGAGTGGTAGTAGATGGTTGCCTCTCTGACTGGAGTTCTGTGACTCGTGGAGTGCCACAGGGATCAGTGCTGGGTCTGTTGTTGTTTGTCATCTATATCAACGCTCTGAATGATAATGTTGTTAACTGGATCAGAAAATTTGCAGATGACACCAAGATTGAAGGTGTAGTGGAGAGCGAGGAAGACTATCAAAGCTTGCAGCTGGATCTGGACCAGTTGTAAAAATGAGCTGAAAATGGAATTTTATGCAGACAAGTGTGAGATGTTGCAATCTGGGAGGACAAACCAGGGTAGGACTTACACAGTGAGTGGTAGAGCACTGAGGAGTGTGGTAGAACAGAGGGATCTGGGATTACAGATTCATTAATCTTTGAAAGAGGCATCACAGGTAGATAGGGTCATAGAGAAAGCTTTTGGAACATTGACCTTCATAAATCAAGGTATTAAGTACAGGAGTTGGGATGTTATGCTGAAGGCCAAATTTGGTGTATTGTGTGTAGTTCTGGTCACTTACCTACGGGAAAGAAGTCAATAAGGTTGAAAAAGTGCAGTGAAAATTTACAAGGATATTGACAGGACTTGAGGACCTGAGTTATAGGGAAAGGTTGAATAGGCTAAGACTTTATTCTCCAGAGCATAGGAGAATGAGGGGAGATTTGATAGAGGTATACAAAATTATGAGGAGTATAGATAGGGTAAATGCAAACAGGCTTTTTCCACTGAAGTTGGATGAGACTAGAATTCAAGGTCATGGGTTAAGGATGAAAGGTGAGATGTTTAAGGGAAACCTGTGGGGGACTTCTTCAGTCAGAGTGTTGTGAGAGCGTGGAACGAGCTGCCTGTGGAAATGGTGCAGGTTTGATTTCAACATCTAAGAAAAATTTGGATGTGAAGAGTATGGAGGGTTATGGTCCAGGTATTGGTCAATGGGACTAGGCAGATTAAGGGCTCAGCATGGACTAGATGGGCCAAAGGGCCTGTTTATATGCTGTAGTGTTCTATGAATCTAAGGTTTTAAGAAATGTACAACTCTCACTGACTCCTGGGAATCTTTGACCCACAACCATTTAAAGTGGGAAAGGAGCATTTGGGATGGGATTAGGAGCCTTGAGTCAGAGCATCAGGAGCAAATGGAGACCCTGTGTAAGTGTGGAAAGAGTTCACCAGCTCACAAACTACCAACCCACCCCATCATGCATCCCCTTCCCCATCTGTGGATCCTACGTTTGTCTTATTAACCAAAGGAATGTCTAAGGTGCATGTGGTGGTTGAGAAAAGTGATCTCTGGTCAATGTTAACTCCCAAGATATGGAATTTGGTGGACACTGATAATATTATCTCCATTTCTGCCTACTATTCTCCTCTGGATTGCTTACCTTGACTACTTCTGTCTGACAAAGAATCAAAATAGCTCCATCCCATCCTTGCCCAAACTGGAGCTCTGCATCCCACTCAATGATTCCCAGCAACAAGGATATAACCTGGTCCAGAATCCCCTACAAATACTTAGGCACTTGAAAAAAACAGAAAATGCTGGATATGCCTCTGTTCTGATGAAGAGACTCTGTTCCTCTCTCCTCAGATGCTGCCTGACTTGCTGAGTGTTTCAAAGATTCAAATATTCAAAGTCAAAAGATTCAAAGTATGTTTGTTATAAAGGTATGTATGCAGTATACAACCCTGAGATTCGTCTTCCCACAGACAGCCATGAAACAAAGAAAATCAAGGAACCTGTTCAAAGAAAAACTTCAACACCACCCCCCCACGTGTAAAAAAAAAACAAATTGGTGAAAAAGAGTGAAAAACGCAGAATATAAAACACAAAATCGAAAGAGTCCAGGCATATTCAGTTCAGCTCAGTTCAGTTCAATCTAGCACTGTGTTGTTTGTTACCTGCGGACCGCTCCAATCAAAGTCACCCAAAGTAGCACAAAAGAGGAGTGACCAGAAACCAGAAAGACATCATAACGTGAAGTACAGAGTCCAATCCATAAACCCTGTCGATTAAACGTTGCTGAAGATTCCGGACTCCTGCGTCATCCTCCAAAAACATCAAGGGGGAGAGAGAGACCATTCAAACACAAGGACTTTCCTCCAGGAGCAACGAGCAACAGGAAGAAAGAGAGAGAGAGAGAGAGAGACCATCACACGCAAACACCTTCCTCCTCTGCGGCGAGCGAGAGGCTGGTAAATGGCTCCAAACACTCACTTGCCTTCTCCTCTCAACTCAATGATTTCAATCTTCCTCAATGCTTTAATTGACAAGAAATGGAGACAATTATGGGCTTGCACCTCATCTCCAGGCTTCTTGGCCTCCAGGCTGTACACCTCTTGAACACCGTTGGAGACAGCAAAGCACCAGATCGCTCAAATGGCCCAAAAACACACCACCAACATGTCGATCACAGGCTCCAACAGCAGCAAAACCATGTTTGAAAGTAAAAGAAGACATAAAAGACGTGAAAGAAGTAGTTTCATGGCCTTTCTGGAGGATGTCGCCCTTGGTTGTGTTGTTCACTAGTGCCATCTTCCTTCGGTCTTTTGTAACACCCTTTGCTTTTATTTCAGATATGAGGCATCTGAAGTTCTTTTGGCTTTCATATGTTGAGCTCGAACTGCCCAGCTCAGTTCATGGGATTCCCGCCACTCCACCACTGGCAGTGAGATTTACACAAACGTCAAGAGCCTCTTTGCAGTTTCACCACAAGTGGATTGGGGAGAGAATTTTCCACTCTGCCCCATCAATGCTTTCCACACGTGTGGAATGTTTGCTGGGCAGAGAACGGTGGAAGAAGAGTATTGAAACCAAGCCTAGAGAATTCTTTGGGCCGCCTCCTCCCTTCCCTGGAACAGTTCTCCTTTATTGCTATGTCTTCATCTTGTACCTTGGCTGTGGATCTGAGGCACCGGCCAAAGTGAACACAGCTGTCAGCACAGGGCTGTGGAGGGAAGCTATTTGGGCACATGATGGATGTTGCAAGCCTAACCTGTACTTTTATCACCATTCGTGAAACTCTAAAACCAAATACTGTATTTATTTTATTTCTTTCAAAGCTTTACTCTACTTCAAAGCTTTCAATCCTTTTCGCTAGAACCACTCTTTTAATGTTATAGCATGACATAGGATCTTTTGGGTCATTCAATTGCTCTAGTCACTGTTTTTCAGTCTGAGCCTCTCTTGTCTTAATCACTTCACTCTTGTGTTTTAAATACAATCTGTTTTTCACTAATTTCATATTATATTGTACCTTCATTAGTTTAGCTTCTTGATTCCTCCATCCTTGTTCCCTCTTCATGTGGAAATCATCCAGTTGAGTGCCATATAGAGTACAGGGATGCATATGGCTACATAACTTGTTTAAAGTGACTCTCCTAGTCCAGGTCCCAACACTGAACTATACGGAAGGTGCACTTAATTTAAGTTTACAAATTAACATATTTACGAGGATGTTCCTGGGATTTGATAACCTGAGTTATCGGGAAGGGTTGAATAGGTTAGGATTTTATTCCCGGGAGCATTAGCCAATGAGAGGAAGTATACAAAATTATGAGGGGCCGAGATAGGGTCAACGTAAACAGGCTTTTTCCACTGAGGTTAGGTGAGACTAGAATTAGAGGTCATAAGTCATAGGTTAAGGGTGAAATGTGAAATATTTAAGACAAACATAAGAGGGTACAATAGCTTCAGGTCCCACACTACTAGGTTCAGGAACAGTTATTGCCCTACAACCATCAGGCTCCTGACCAGCATGGATAACTTCACTCACCTTCACTCTGAACTGATTCCACAACCTATGGACTCACTTCCAAGGACTCAACAACTCATGTTCTCAGTGTTAGTTATTTATTTAATTTGCGCAATTTGTCTTATTTTGTACATTGGTTGTTTGTCAGACTTTCTTTATGTATAGTTTTTCATAAATTCAACTGTATTTCTTTATTTTCCTGTAAATGCTTGAAAGAAAATGAATCTCGCGGCAGTATATAGGAACATACATGCACTTTGACAATAAATTGCCTTTGTTGTGTTTCAGGAGCGGAACTTGGAGCACATCCTGAGCTGCTGCCCGAAAGTTGTTGAAGAGGGCCGATACTGTTGGAGACGCGACCAGGCACTGAAGACCCCCACGGAAGCAATCTTCTTGAGAACCAGTAACAACAAACGGGCTCAACCCTGCCATCGAGCCAGCACCTTTGTGAGAGCTGGAGAGCAAGAGTAAAGCCATCCACAGCGATCTGGTACCCGCTCATGACTGGCAGCTCATGTGTGACCTAGAGAAACAACTAAAGTTCCCACAGCTCATCACCAAGACCACCTTGGGACCAAACATCCTCCTGGTCTCAGAGGCATCACCCTGCTGGAGCTGACAGTGCCGTGGGAGGAGTGTCTGGAGGAGGTCTGTGAGAGGAAGCTTACCAGGTGCGAGGAACTGGTCAGCGACTGTCAAAGGCAGGGATGGAAGGCAAAGTCCATGCCTGTTGAGGTGGACTGCCGGGGCTTTGCTGGACAGTCTCTTCACAGAGCCCTCAGCGCATTGGACATCGCTGGCACAAGGAGTCAGAGGGCTACCGGCAACATCACTGAGGCAGCAGAGAAAGCCTCTTTCTTTCTTTTTAAATCTTTTTATTGAGTAAGTATACAAAAAAGGTAAGCCATATAAACATTAATACAATGTTAAAGTATAATAAAATTCCAAAAGGTATCAATACCAAAAAAAATACTACAAACAATGTAATTTAAACATAAGAAACCAAGATAACATAATAGTATACTAAATTTTATATATATCAATGGAAAAAAAGAAAAAAAAAACCCCCCAAAAAACCCACCGTGCAACTAACTAAAAGCAAGGCAAAGCAATGGGCTAACTTGAAACCAAACAGAGTTAAACTTAAAATCACGTCCTCAATCCCGACCTCCATTAAAAACAGTGAAAAGAGAAAGCCTCAAGATGGCGCTGGATGAAGAGAGCAAGTCCCTGGGGATCTGCAGCACATGCTACCTGAACACAAGTCGTGGCTTGATCGACCATGGCTGGGTTGCCTGGGTGAGGGTGTCTGATGTCGAAAGACCCGAAACACCCGATGGCCCCAGGTTACATCACTGATGATGTGTTCAGAGCATCACGAGGTGTATTCTTCAAAAACTCTGAGAAAAATCTTCTTTACTCAGAGGGTGATAAGAGTGTGGAAGGAGCTGCCAGTGGATGTGGCTTTGATTTCAGCATATGAGAATTTTGGATAAGTACGTGGATGGGAAGGGTATGGAGGGCTATGGTCCAGGCGTAGGTCAATGGGACTGGGCAGAGTAACAGTTCAGCATGGACTAGATGGGCTGAAGGGCCTGTTTCTGCACTGCAATGCTCTATGACTCTAAGTTGCACCTTGGTTAGCCACAGACAGGTTATCCAAGCACACACTCAGCATCTGCTCACAGTATTTCTTTATTCCTAGGTAGTCCATCACGGTGGAGCCTGATTTAATTCCACTCTCCCACACATTCCCATCAAATCCACACCCTGAGATTCTATCCCTCACCCACAAACTAGGGACTATTTATGAATCTCAATTAACCTTCCAACCCACGTCCTCGGGATGTAGAGGAAACCACAGCTCCTGTGGTGTGAGGAGAAGGGGAGGGGAGCTGAGTTGGCTTATTATTGTCACAGGTACCGAGTGAGGTACAGTTAAAAACTGTCTGAGGACTATTTAATAGTCTTAGAACAGTGGGAGAGAAGTTATTTTTGAGCCTGCTGGTATGTGTTCTCAGGCTTTTATATCTTCTGCCTGACGGGAGCGGGGAGAAGAGAGAATATCCGTGGCGGATGAGGTCTTTGATTATGTTGCTGCTTTTCCAAAGCAATGAGAAGTGTATTTTTGTGTATTTTTATTTAGAGGTACATTACAGAACAAGCCCGTCCAGCCCAACGAGCTGCACCACCCAGCAAACCATCAATTTAACCCGAGCCTAATCATGGGGCAACTTACAATGACCAATTAATCTACTAACCCTACGTCTTTGGAGTGTGGGAGGAAACCGGAGCACCCGGAGGAAACCCACGCGGTCACAAGGAGAACGTACAAACTCCTTACAGACAGTGGCAAGCCGCCCCTAGCTGTAATGGCGCTAAGCTAACCACCACAATACCACAGAGGTCATGGAAGGGAGACTGGCTTCCCGTGATGTGCTGAGCTGTGTCCACAAATCTCCAGTTTCTTGTGGCCATGGGCAGAAAGCAGTTGCCGTACCAAACCGTGATGTATCTGCATAGAGTGCTTTCCATGGTGCATCTGTAAAAATCGGAGAGGGTCGTCAGTTCTGTCCACTGTGCTGCTGTCTTCAGAGAATGTCCAGGGAAGTGGATGTTTGCTGAGCCTTTCCACCTCCTTCCTCAAAGTTCAAAGTGAAATTTATTCTCAGCTAAGATTCTTTTTCCTGCGGGCATATTAGCAAATCTATAGAACAGTAACTGTAAATAGGATCAATGAACAACAAATTGTGCAAATGCAAATATAAGTAAATAGCAATAAATAACGAGAGCATGAAATAACAAGTTAAAAAATCCTTAAAGTGAGATCATTGGTTATGGGACACCAGAAATAGAATGTGTGTAGTTATCCCTTTCTGTTCAAGTGCCTGATGGTTGTGGGGTAGTAACTGTTCTTGAACCTGCTGGTGTGAGTCCTGAGGCACCTGTACCTTCTTTCTGATGGCAGCAGTGAGAAAAGAGCATGGCCTGGGTGGTGAGGATCGCTGATCATGGATGCTGCTTTTCTATTGCAACGTTTCATGTAGATGTGCTCAATATTTGGGAGGGCTTTACCCATGATGTACTGGGCCAAATCCACTCAAACTGAATGGGATTTTCCACTCAAAGGTATTGGTGTTCCCATACCAGGGTGTAATGTAGCCAGTCAGCACACTTTCCACCGCACAGTTTGCCAAGGTTTTCGATGTCATGTCGAACCTCTGTAGACTCCTGAGGGAGTAGAGGCGCTGTCGTGCTTCCTTCGCAATTATATTTATTTGATGGGTCCAGGACCATTTCTCTGAGAAAGTGACACCCAGGAATTTAAAGTTCCCTTCCCCTTCTAACACTTTGCCCTGCTGTGTACGCCTTCTGTTCTTTCTCTGAATCATGGCCAAAAGTACGGCCTTACTGGGTGCTGGTTTATGTGCAAGCCATTAAGTTAGGAAAAACAAATATTCCAAGTCAGCTAAGTCTACTTCCTCTTAACTCCAGGTGTGGAAAAGCCCCCAAAGCTGAGAAACCTGTAGCAACTCTCAAGTTCACATTTCAAGATTGCTTTTTGTCATTCTTCAGTGCACAAGTGTAAAGGAGAATGAAATGATCGTTAGTCCAGATCCAATGCAGCAAAAAAACACAATAAGCATAAACAACACAATAAAAAAACAAAAACGTAATAAACAAAAATATAAAAGCAACCCTGTAAAATACAAGGTATGTGTGTAATGTGTGGTCAACCATGGATACTGCATCCCAGCTGTCTATGTGATACGCCAGCTAGGGCAGAACAATATGGAGAGCAAGCTGTTGCACACACAGCAGGCTCCCCCTCTCCACACAGCTGATGAATCCAAAGGAATGGCAGAGATCGATTCAGTTTGGCATCAGCAACGTCGCAGGAGTTACCAGTCAGCATTGAACTCAACGTAGGATTGCCTCAGGGAGTCCAGCTCCAGATTTTTCCCTCGGGTTTTACTCCTGAAGCTTTCCCCATGAGTGGATTTAGCCTCAAGGCAGCAGTGGCTTGAGATCAGAGTTTTCTTTCTCCTAGATGAGCTGCCAACCATGGCTGACAAGCCCCATCTGCCCGAAGTGTCTGGATTTAAGGTCCCAGTAACCTGCCTTTGTCGCTTCTCCTTTCACTAGCAATGGTTCCACCAGGCTTGGTAGCTAAGCCACACGTGAAGGCCGAGAGTTGGTCTTGGTTGTCCGAGGCTATGTGAGGTGCATGTCATTGGGAGCATTTAGTAGCTAGTGGGAGTTTAGCCTCACCCTGACTCTGGAGGAGGCCAAGGACAGGCAGGTTGTTGCGGGATTGGGGAGGGGAATTGGAATGGACTGCAACTGGGAAGTCTGTGGGTGGGTTCAAGCCAAAAAGGGCTTTCTGCAAGATTAAAATCAAGCACCGTCAAGCTTTATTTTGTAATCTTCTTTCTTACTTATATTCCAAACCCTTGCAAGAACGTCATTTGCTAACATTTTTTGATAAGAGTATAATGGTTTTGAGTCGAAGAGTATAATGTTCTGCAGTAGCTGGGCCTTGAGGGAAAATGGAACAGATCTCTAGTACCACCTATAGGACTGGGTGTCTTACAACAGCCAGAACACACAGCAATGGGCTTCAGGCAGCAAACACGGCCCTCTCTCAGACTTTCCCCTTCAGGTATAAGAACTGCAAAATGATTAGATTTCTTTGATTGTTACTTGGAGCCAGCAAGGATCATCGCACAGAAAGGGGTGAAAGGTTACTGCTTGTAGATGGGAATCTGGATTTGAGGTTACAGCTAAAACAGCCATAATCTCATTAAGTGATGGTGCAGCCTTGAAGGGTCGAGTGGTCTACTCCCGCTCCTGCTTGCATGTTTAGACCATAAGATATAGGAGCAGAATTAGGCTATTTGGCCCATCAGGCCAGGCAGCATCTATGGAAATGAGTAAACAGTTGACGTTTCAGGCCGAGACCCTTCATCAGGACTTGAAAAACAGATGAGGTCAGAGTAAGAAGGTGGGTATGGGGTGGGGGGGGGTGAGCTGGAAGAAGTGCAAGGTGGTAGGTGATAGGTGAAACTGGCAGAGGTGGGAGGGGTGAAGTAAAGAGCTGGGAAGTTGGTTGGTGAAAGTGATAAAGGGCTGAACAAGGGGAATCTGATAGGAGAGGACAGAAGACCATGGAAGAAAGGGAAGGGGAGGAGCACCAGGGAGGTGATGGGCAGGTAAGGAGATAGGAGAGAGAGGGGAACAGGAATGGGGAATGGTGACAGAAAATAAGGTGTTGCTCCCCCAATCTGAGATTGCTCTCATTGTGGCAATAGAGGAGGCCATGGTCTGACATGTCGGAATGGGAATGGGAAGTGGAATTAAAATGGGCGGCCACTGGAAGATCCTGCTTTTTCTGGTGGACAGAGCATGGGTGCTCAGCGAAGCGGTCTCCCAGTCTACGTCGGGTCTCATCGATATACAGGAGGCCACACCGGGAGCACCGGACACTATATGACCCCAGCAGACTCACAGGTGAAGTGTCGCCTCACCTGCATATACTGTTTGGGGCCCTGATTGGTAGTGAGGGAGGAGGTGTAGGGGCAGGTGTGGCACTTGCTCTTCTTGCAAGGATAAGTGCCAGGAGGGAGACCTCCTTCTCTCTCACATACACAGGCTGTACACACAGATACGCTGGGAGGCAACAAAAGGCTGCAGAGGTGGAAAGTGGAATTGGATAAGGGAGGGATGGTGGGCAGATGGGACACTAGGAGGTAGGTCATCCAGTGGGAGTAGTATGTGGGTGATGGGCAGATAGGTGGGGGAGGGGAAAGGAAAGGGGTGATAGGGGTTGAGGAGGAATTGGGTCAGTCAGGAAAGGAAAGGGACAGAGAGGGAGCAGGTTACCTGAAGTTGGAGAATTCAATGTTCATGCCTTTGGGCTGTAAACTACCCAGGGGGTAGTTCCTCTAGTTTGTGATTAGCCTATCCTTGGCTTTGGAGAGGCCAAGGATAGACAGGTCAGTGTGGGAAGGGGGGGGCGAGGGGGGGGAGAAGAATTAAAATGGCTGGTAACCGGGAGTCCCGGCGACTATGGTAGATGAAACGCAGGTGCTTGGTGAAACATCTGTACTGGGTCTTACCAATGGAGGGGACGTGAGACTGGGAGCGCCGGCTGCAGCAGGCAAGGTTGGAGGAGGTGCAGGTGAATCTCACCTCACCTGCAAAAGCTGTTCCTGTCTGGTGGTGAGGGAGGAGGTGTAAGGACAGTCTGGTATTTTCATGCACACTATTACTCCTCCTTGTGCAACTGGATCCTCAACTTGCAGACCCCAGTCAGTATGGATTGGCAGCAACATCTCTACAATCTCCATTGGTACAAGTGCACCACAAGGCTGTGTGCTTAGCCCCTGCTCGACTCACTTTACACCTATGGCGGTGAGGCTAAGCACAGCTCCAATGCCATATCTAAGATTTGCTGATGACACCACCGGCATTGGCCGAATCAAAGGTGGTGACCAATCGGCATATAGGAGAGAGATTGGAAATCTGGCTGAGTGGTGCCATAACAACAACCTCTCACTCATTGTCAGCAAAACCAAGGAGCTAAGTATTGACATCAGGAGGAGGAAACAAGAAGTTCACGAGCCAGAGGATCAGAGGTGGAGAGGGTCAGTAACTTTAAATTCCTCAGTGTTATCATTTCAGAGGATCTGTCCTGAGTCCGGACTGTAAGTTCCGTTACAAAGAAGGCATAGCAGTGCCTCTGCTTTCTTAGAAGTTTCTACAGATTTAGCATGTCACCTAAAACTCTTACGAGCTTCTATAGATGCACAGTGGGGAGTATCCTGACTGGTTGCACCATGGCCTGCTCTGGAAACACCATTGCCCAGGAATGGAAAAGTCTACAAAAAGTGGTGGGCACAGCCCAGTCCATTACGGGGAAAGTCCTCCCCATCACTGAGCACATCAACAAGAAGCAGTGACTCTAGAAAAACAGCATCCATCATCAAGGACCCCACCATCCAGGCCAAGCTCTTTTCTCTCTGCTGCCACCAGGACTCACACCAGCAGGTTCAGGGACAATTATTACCCCACCCAACAACCATCAGTTTCCTGAACCAATGTGCATAACTTCACTCACCTCAACACTGACCACAACCTATGGACTCACTTCCAAGGACTCTACAACTCATTTTACACAGTCTGTCTTTTTCACGTAGGTTCCTTGTCAATCTTTGTGTGTAGTTTTTCATTGATTCTATTGTATTTCTTTGTTTATTGTGAACACCTGTAAGAAAATGAATCTCAGAGCAGTATATGGCGACATACACATACTTTGATAATAAATTTACTTGGAACTTTGAAACTAACTCTGTCTTGCTGACTGATTTAATGAACTGTATTTAAACCCAGAGGTGGGATTGAGCTCTCATCTCCAGGTTAATTGTCCTGACTTCCAGATATTAGTGCAGTACTTTAACCACTGTGCTACTGTGCCCTGACTACACTTCAGCAAGTATCAGTTTAGCTCTGAAGTGTAGTCCTAATTTCTTTAGCTTCCTCACCATAACTGCTGGGAGTTTAAAACTAGTCTCATTAATAACACAGTGCGTCTCTGGGCAACAGATTCCCTCCTTCCAGACAACCATAAGCTGACTTTGACCATCAGTCGAAAAACATGTTAAATCACACAATAACAAACTGGCCATGACAAACTGGATTGTGAGGTGAAGAGTCCATCTTATCAGACAGAAAGTCCGACTAATAGTCTATCTGGATGCGTTATAGCTTTTGATATAGCAACTGCTCTGCCCGTGACCACAAGAACAGTTCAGTACATCACAGAAACTAACCTCTCCTCTATGGACTCTGTAGGGAAGCTGCACATCCACAACTCCCTAACCTTAACCGTGCATCTTTGGAATGTGGGAGGAAATGGGAGCAACCACAGGAAACCCATGTGGTCACGGGGAGAATGGACAAACTCCTTACAGACAACAGTGAGAATTGAACCAATCTTATAGCAATATAATTCCCTGAAATTGGTAACACAGATAGACAGGGGAGAAGGTGGTATTTGACACAGTTGCCTTTATCGGTGGAGACGTTGACTACAAGAGTTGGGACGTCATGTTATAGTTGTACAAGTCATTAATTAGAACACACTTGGTAGTGATAGGGGACTCAATAGTCAAGGGAACAAACAGGAGGTAGTGTGGATGTGAATGGGACACCTGAATGGTATGTTCCCTCCCAGGTGCCAGGGTCAGGGAGTCTTGGAATGTGTCCACAGCATTTTGGAGGCAGAAGGAGAGTAGCCAGATGTCTTGGAACATATTGGTATCAATGACATAGGAAGGAAATGTAAAGAGGTCCTGAAAAGAAAATTTAGAGAGCTAGGTAGAAAGCTGAGAAGCAGGACCTCCAGGGAGGTAATTTCTGGATTGCTGCCTGTGCCATGCGGCAGTGAGGGTCGAAACAGGATGATTTAACAGATTAGTGCATGGCTGAGTGCAGAGGCAGGGCTTCAGGTTTTTAGACCATTGGGATCTCTTCTGGCTGAGGTATGACCTGGTCAAAAGTGACAGGTTGCACCTGATCCCAAGGGGGACCAATATTCTTGTGGGCAGGTTTTTTAGAGCTGTTGGGGAGGATTTAAACTAATTTGGCAAGGGGATGAGTGATGAGATGGATGGTAAAAAAGCAAAGATAGCATGCAGTCAGATGGTCAGGAAGTGCAGGGAGATGATAGGACAATATTGCAGCCAGCATGGTGAATCAGTGTATTAGGGATGCAGAATCAAAAAGGGTAGTAAATACGGTACTCAAAGTGTTATAACTCAATGCACGGAGTACAAGAAATAAGGTGGATGATCCTGTTGCACTATTACAGGTTATCAGGTCTGATGTTGTGGCCATCACTGAATCGTGGTTGAAGGATGGTTGTGGTTGGGAGCTGAATGTCCAAGGTTACACGTTATATCGGAGGGATAGGAAGGTAAGCAGAGGGGATGGCATGGCTCTGCTGTTAAAGAATGGCACCAAATCAGTAGAAAGATGTGACATAGGATTGGAAGATGTTGAATCCTTGTGGATTGAGTTAAGAAACTGCAAAGGCAAAAGGACCCTGATGGTAGTTATATACAGGCCTCCCAACAGTGGCTGGGATGTGGACCACAGATTACGACAGGAAATAGAAAAGGTGTGTCAAAAGGGCAATGTTACATAGTCATGGGAGATTTCAACATGTTCGTCCATTGGGAAAATCAGGTTGGTAATGGATCTCAAGAGAGTGAGTTTTTTGAATGCCTACAAGATGGCTTTTTAGAGCAGTTTGTCATTGAGCCTACTAGGGGATCAGTTACACTGCATTGGGTGTTATGTAATGAACCAAGGGTGATTAGGGAGCTTGAGGTAAAAGAATCCTTAGGAAGCAGTGATCACAATATGATTGAGTTCAACTTGAAATTTGAAAGGGAGCAGCAAAGCCTGACATAGCAGTATTTCAGTGGAGTAAAGGAAATTATAGTGGAAAGAGAGAGGAGTTGGCCAAAGTAAAATGGAAGGAGATGCTGGCAGGGATGTCAGCAGAGCAGCATTGGCGTGAGTTTCTGGGAAAAATGAGGAAGGTGCAGATAGGTGTCTTCCAAAAACAAAGAAATACACAAATGATTGTGTAGCCAAGTTTCCATCAAACTCAATATGTAAGTATGCTGATTGCACAACAATTGTAGGCCGTATCTTGGGTAATGATGAGCTTGAGTACAGAGAGGAAATTAAGAACCTGGTGCCATGGTGCGAAGACAATAACCTATCCCTTAACGTCAGCAAGACAAAGGAATTGATTGTTGACTTCAGAAGGAGTAGCGGACCACACGACCCAATTTACATCAGTGGTGCGCAAGTGGAACAGGTCAAAAGCTTTAAGTTCCTCGGGGTCAATATCACAAATGATCTGACTTAGTCCAACCAAGCAGAGTTCACCGCCAAAGGGTCTCAGCCCGAAATGTCGACTGTACCTCTTCCTAGAGATGCTGCCTGGCCTGCTGCGTTCACCAGCAACTTTGATGTGTGTTGTTAGAGTTCACCGCCAAGAAGGCCCACCAGTGCCTTTACTTCCTGAGAAAACTAAAGAAATTTGGCCTTTCCCCTAAAACCCTCACTAATTTTTATAGATGCACTGTAGAAAGCATTCTTCTAGGGTGCATCACAATCTGGTATGGAAGTTGTCCTGTCCAAGATCGAAAGAAGCTGCAGAAGATCGTGAACACGGCGCAGCACATCACACAAACCAATCTTCCGTCCGTGGACTCACTTTACACCACACGCTGTCGGAGCAGTGCTGCCAGGATAATCAAGGACACGACCCACCCAGCCAACAGACTTTTTGTCCCTCTTCCCTCCGGGAGAAGATTCAGGAGCTTGAAGACTCATACGGCCAGATTTGGGAACAGCTTCTTCCCAACTGTGATAAGACTGCTGAACGGATCCTGACCCCGGATCTGGCCGTACCATCCAAATATCCAGACCTGCCTCTCGGGTTTTTTTGCACGACCTTACTTCCCATTTTTCTATTTTCTGTTTATGATTTATAATTTAATTTCTTAATATTTACTATTTTTAACTATTTTTAATATTTTAATATTTAATATTTGTAATCCAGGGAGTGTGAAGCGCAGAATCAAATATCGCTGTGATGATTGTATGTTCTAGTACCAATTGGCAACAATAAAGTATAAAGTATAAATGGCAAAATAGTACAAACATGACTGACAAGGGAAGTCAAAGCCAATGTAAGAGCCAAGTAAATACAACAAAGCAAAAATTAGCAGTAAGATGGAAGGTTGGGAAGTTTTAAAAACCTATAGGGAGCAACTAAAAGAATCATTAGGAAGGAAAAGATGAAATATGAGAGCAAGCTAGCAAGCAATATCAAAGTGGATAGTGAAAGCTTTTTACAAGTATGTAAAAAATAAAAGAGAAATGAGAGTGGATATGGGACCGCTAGAAAATGAGGCCGGAGAAATAATAACGGGACACAGGGAGATGGCAGATGAACTAAATTGATATTTTGCATCACTCTTTACTGTGGAAGACACTAGCAGTGTATCAGATGTTGAAGGGTGTGAGGGAAGAGAAATAGGTGCAGTTACTATTACAAGGGAGAAGGTGCTCAAAAAGCTGAAAGACCTAAGGATACATAAGTCACCCAGACCAGATGAACTGCACCCAAGAGTTCTGAAAGAAGTAGCGGTAGAGATTGTGGAGGCATTAATAATGATCTTTCAAAAATCATTGGACTCTGGCATGGTGCCAGAGGACTGGAAAATTGCAAATGTCACTCCACTGTTTAAGAAAGAAGGAAGGCAGCAGAAAGGAAATTATAGACCAGTTAGCCTGTCCTCAGTGGTTGGGAAAATGTTAGAGTCAATTGTTAAGGATGACGTTAAGGACGTGGTGACACAGGACAAAATAGGACAAAGTCAGCATGGTTTCCTGAAGGGAAAATCTTGCCTGACAAACCTGTTGGAATTCTTTGAGGAGATTACCTGTAGGATTGATAAAGGGGATGCAGTGGACATTAGTATTGGTATTGGTATTTGATCCTCCACAATATCCCACCTGGGAATTTAAACTGGAGGTGGCAGTGTCTTTTTTTCTTTTTACGAGGTTGAGTTGCGAGCTCGACATCAACCAGCGCGGATGGAGAGCGCGCACGGGGGCGGTCTGTCACTGGATCAAACTCGGGAACCGCCGTTCTCGAGCCCGGCGCTGATCTCACTGCACCACCAGCCGACCTGTTGTATGACCATTGTATATTTGGACTTTCAGAAGGCCTTTGACAAGGTTCCACACATGAGGCTGCTTACCAAGTTAAGAGCCCATGGTATTACAGGAAAGTTACTAACATGGTTAGGGCATTGGCTGATCGGTAAGAGGCAGCGAGTGGGAATAAAAGGATCCATTTCTGGTTGGCTACCAGTGACTAGTGGTGTTCTTAGGGGGTTGGTGTTGGGACCACTTCTGTTATGCTGTATATCAATGATTTAGATGATAGAATAGGTGGCTTTGTTGCCAAGTTTGCAGATGATACGAAGATTGGTGGAGGAGCAGGTAGTGTTGAGGAAACAGGTAGGCTGCAGAAGGACAGATAGATTAGGAAAATGGGCAAGAAAGTGGCAAATGAAATACTATGTTGGAAAAATGAATGATTATGCACATTGGTAGAAGAAATAAATGTGCAGACTATTTTCTAAATGGGGAGAAAATCCAAAAATCTGAGATGCACAGGGATTTGGGAATCCTTGTACAAAACATCCTGAAGGTTAAGTTTCAAGTTGAGTCTGTGATGAGGAAGGCAAATGCATGTTAGCATTCATTTCAAGATGTCTAGAATACAAGAGCAAGGATGTGATGCTGAGGCTTTATAAGGCACTAGTGAGGCCTCACCTTGAGTATTGTGAACAGTTTTGGGCCCCTCATCTTAGAAAGGATGTGCTGGCATTGGAGAGGGTCCAGAGGAGGTTCACAAGGATGATTCCAGAAAGGAAAGGGTTATTGTACGAAGAACGTTTGATGGCTCTGGGTCTGTACTCACTGGAATTCAGAAGGATGGGGGTGGGGATCTCATTGAAACCTTTCGAATGTTGAAAGGCCTAAACTGAGTAGATGTGGAAAGGATGTTTCCTGTGGTGGGGGGAGTTGAGGACAAGAGGGCACAGCCTCAGGATAGAGGGGCATCCATTTAAAACAGAGATGCAGAGAAATTTCTTTAGCCACAGGGTGGTGAATTTGTGGAATTTTTTACCCCAGGCAGCTGTGGAGGCCAGGTCGTTGGGTGTATTTAAGACAGAGATCGATAGGTTCTTGATTGGACATGGCATCAAAGGTTACGGAGAGACGGCCGGGAAGTGGGGCTGAGGAGGGGAAGAAAACATCAGCCATGATTGAATGGCAGAGCAGACTCGATGGGCCAAATGGCCTAATTCTGTTCCTATGTCTTATGGTCTATACTTCTCGCTGCCTCAGTAAGTCAACCAGCATAATCAAAGACCCCACCTACCCTGGACATTCTCTCTTCTACCCTCTTCCATTGGGTCTTGCGAGACCATGGAGATCATGGATCTGCGCCCGGAAAGTCTTCACTCTCCAGGGCGCAGGCCTGGGCAAGGTTGTATGGAAGACCAGCAGTTGCCCATGCTGCAAGTCTCCCCTCTCCACGACACCAATGTTGTCCAAGGGAAGGGCATTAGGACCCATACAGCTTGGCACCAGTGTCGGCGCAGAGCAATGTGTGATTAAGTGCTTTGCTCGAGGACACAACACGCTGCCTCGGCTGGGGCTCGAACTCACAACCTTCAGGTCGCTAGTCCAATGCCTTAACCACTTGGCCACGTGCCCACATGTGTCCATTGGTTAAAAGATACAAAAACCTAAAAGCATGTACCACCAGGTTCAAAGACAGCTTCTATCCCACTGTTGTAAGACTTTCAAATAGTTTGCTCGTACAATAAATTGGACTCTTGGCATCACAATCTGTACTTTATTATAACCTTGCATTTTATCATTTACTTGCACTGCATTTTCTCTGTAGCCATTGCACTTTATTCTGTATTCTGTATTGTTTTACCTTCTTCGAGCTCAATGCACTGTGTAATGATCTGATCTGTGTGAACAGTGTGTAAGGCAAGCTTTTCACTGTATCTCAGTACATGTGACAATAATAAATCAATTCCAATTCCAATTCTTATAACAGTGGAATAGAAGCTCTCTTTGAGCCTGATGGTATGTGCTTTCAGGCTTTTGTATCTTCTGCCCGATGGGGTGGGGGAGGGAGAGAGAATGTCCATGGAGGTGGGGGGGGGGAGACTTTGATTATATTGTTTGCTTTACTGAGGTAGTGAGAGTATGGATAAAAGACAGTGGGAAGTGTGTGTAAATATATACAGTAAATGTGGTATATCTTTTTGCATATCTGTGTGCATACATGTTTGTTTGTCTATGTAGATTCAAATACTTTTATTGTCAAAGAATGTATAAATTATACACCCTTGAGATTTGCTTGCTCACAGGTAGCCACAAAACAAGAAACCCAAAAGAACCCAATTAAAGAAAAAATGAATAAAAATTAAAATAAAAGACCAACATTCAATGCGCATGAGAAAGGGAAAAAAAATACAGTTCATGCAAACGATTGAAGCAAGCAACAGCATTCTGAACCAAAACTGAGTCCTCAGATGCAAAGTCTGGAGCAGCCCAGAGTAGGCCCAAGGCCTCACTTCATTATATTAGCAGGCATGAAGCACAGCAGCCGGGGCAGCCAGCGCCATGGAGACGATCACCGTGGAGAACGAATGAAATCGGCTCTCACTCTGACTGCCACCCTGTCATTTCGGTATATCTGGGCTGGCATTTAAATTGACCCAACAGCAGAACAGCGAAGGGCTCCAGTGCCCTAGAGAGAGGAGTGAACATCGCAGAGAGCGAGCAAAATCGACCCTTGCCTCTGATCTATGCCGGTGTTTACATCGTAGATGTTTTTGTTCATGTGTCCCTGTGTACAGCTAAGTAAGTTGTGTCACGTGCAGCTGTATGTGTATATATCTACAGTGCATGTGTGTATCATTGCAACAGTGTACCTGTATGTGCATCAATCATTCGTGGGTTTGTGTGTGTATTGACATGAGAGTATCTGTGTGGTTTTGTGCATGTGTGTGTCTGTGTGTACTTATTCCATAATAATGTACTTGCGTTTGTCATTGTGTCTGTGCATTCATGTGTGTATGTGTGTAATGTATGGATCTATTTCTTGTAGAGCAATAACTGCCACCCCCCCCTTAACACCACGTACTGATCTACGCATGGGCTGTTGTCTATGCATACATATTGCTCTCTATCTATCTCTCTCTCTGCAATGTGAATACACCAGTTAAAGCCATCTCTCACATTCGTGCTTTTTTTAAAAATTGATATGTAGTTGGGCACAGACACAACAAATTGGCGACGAGTACAAACCTGAATGTCAGAAAATATCACAAACTGCACTGACAGTTACAGGACAAAGTAGCAAGAGTTAAACAGCACGAGAAAGCCGTCACAGACTCTAACAAATGTGTGAGTAACAGTGAAAGACGCGCTGAATTTAAAGTGAAAGTAACATAGTGATAGTTTCAGTCGGGAAAGTTGATGAATTTGATAGAGCTAATGAAGACTGGGAGTCGTATATCGAGAGGGTTGAACAGTATTGTAATGTGAACAATGTGGAGGAGCAAAAGAAAGGCCCTATACTTCTGAGCTTAATGGGCTCAAGAATACACAGTCTCTTACACAACCTAGTAACTCCTGCAAAGCCAGCAAGCAAAACGTTCCGTTCGATGAAATTGTTACAATTTTACAAAGTCACTTGAGCCCTAAACTGCTGGTAATAGCTGAGAGATTTAGATTTTTCAAAAGGAACCAGTCAAAAGATGAAAGCCTTTCTGAATACATTGCAGAACTGCACAAACTTTCCCAGTACTGTGATTTTAGAGGTGGATTAAGGGACAGGTTTGTATGTGGCATGCATAGTCAAAGCACTCAAAAGAGGTTATTGTCCGAAAGAGACCTAACCTTAGAACGGGCATTGACCACTGCGATATCATTAGAGACTGCAGTAAAGGATGCAGCAGAACTACAGAAAAGGGGGTTAGAATGTGAAATGCACAAAATGTCCCTGAGTGGTGCAAAAAGCCAAAGATGTTATCGATGTGGCAAATCCTCCCATGATGCAAATGACTGTTGGTTCAAAGAAAAAGTCTGCAGAAAGTGTCACAGACAAGGTCACATAAAGAGATTATGCAAGGCAGACAAAAAGCTTAACTGAGTGAAAAGTCTCAAACACAAAACTAAACAAATGCATAAAGTTACCGAATCAGACAACATTAAGTCTGAAAAAGGTGAACTGTCATGCCTAGAACTGCAGAGTATTACTGAAGCAGATCACAAAATTATCTGGATCACAATAGATGTGTCTGGTGTAAAACTGAAAATGGAGCTGGATACAGGGTCAGCTTTGTCTATAATTCCAGAGGCTGACTAACAGACTGCTTTCTAAGATACCGTTAGAGAAGGCTTCAGTGATGCTAAAGACTTACACAGATGAAAAAGCGTCCCCCAAAGGCAAACTGAAGATAAATGTTACATATGGAGGCCAAATACAACAGTTACAGCTTTATGTATTGAAAAGTGGAGGGCCAGCACCTTTTGGACGTGAATGGTTGAGAAAAATCCAACCAGACTGGCACTCAATCAAGGATCTCAGTGTGACATCAACAGGTATTGGCAGCACAAATGGTAGACCTAACCAGAGGCTGTCACAAGGAATTCTGCAGATGCTGGAAATTCAAGCAACACACATCAAAGTTGCTGGTGAACGCAGCAGGCCAGGCAGCATCTCTGGGAAGAGGTACAGTTGACGTTCACCAGCAACTTTGATGTGTGTTGCAGAGGCTGTCACAACTGCTTAATGCTAATCAGAAGGTATTTAAAAAGGGAATAGATGAACAGATTGAAAACTTGGCTAAAAGCTGTTCGAGATGCCAAAAAGTTCAAAGTTACCCCCACAGACGCTGTTACACTTGTGGGAGTGGCCATCATCATCACGGCAAAGAGTACATATTGACTTTTCTGGGCCATTCATTGACGCTATGTTTCTGATTGCTGCGGATGCTCATTCAAAGTGACCGGATGTTATACCAATGAAGTCAACCACCTCAGCTCTGAGAACTACCTTTGCCAGAAATGACTTACCAGAACTAATTGTGAGTGACAACGAACCACAATACACATCAGAATAATTCCGACTGGCCATGGCATCAGACATTTCAAGTCAGTTCCTCACCACCCAGCAATGGATGGGTTAGCTGAAAGGTTTATCCAAACCTTCAAGAAGTCCATTAAACTGATGGACAAGGAGGACATTTCTCTACAGCACAAGGTGAACAACTTCCTTTTTGGGCATTGGAACTCTTTTCATGCGACGACAAATCAAACACCTGCAATGCTGTTCATGACCAGGAATCTGAGATCTTGCGTAGACCTCCTGAAACCAGACCTCCAGAGGGAAGTGCAGAATAAACAGTTCAGCCAGTTGCCAAGTGAAGCAGCAAGGAGCTTTGAGATTGGACAGGAAGTCCTAACACATGATTACTGAGAAGACCAGTGGACACCCGGTAGGATAGCTACAAGAACTGGAACACCGATGTACACAGTGGATGTTGGAGATCAGACATGGAGAGGTTATGTGGACCAGAGACTAGATGCTCTACTGAAGAACACACCTAAATCAATTGCATCCAACAAGACGGACACATTATAGCCACCGGAATTACCTCCCAGTGATGATCACGTCACTAACAGCAACGTGACACTGGAAACGGAGAACGTTGCCTTAGACAAGACACCTATCAAACCCAATGCCACTCCACAGGTCCAGAGTTGCTATCCTGAAAGAAACAGAGCGCCACCCTAAAGACTGAACCTTTAGATTAATGCAACAAAATGCAACAAAAACTGTATACGTACAAAACATACAATTTCCCTTTCATAAACATCCTTTCACAATAACAGTCCATAACTAACTTCACAGTTATGGACCGTTATTGTGAAAGGATGTTTATGAAAGGGAAATTGTATGTTTTGTACATATACAGTTTTTGTTGCGTTAATCTAAAGGGGGTAGAAGTGTAGTGTATGGATCTAGTTCTTTTATAGCAATGACCCCTCATTATCACTACATACTGATCTGTTGTCTACACATGTGTATTGTTCCCTCTCCCTCTCACTGCAGTGTGAATACACCAGTTAAAGCCAACTCCCGATTACGTGCTTTTATTTAATATATATGTAACTGTGCACAGACACAACAATGTGCATGTATGTATATTGGTGTATGTCTGTGTGCACTTTTGAATGTACAATTCACATGTGTGATGGGTTTCTGTATTTCTACACATGTGTATGTGTGTACATGTATGCACGTGTTACACTGTGCGCTCCATGCGAGGAGGTGCACAGCACGTCTGTGCATAGTTGTGAGAGCACCTTTGACGAAGTGTGTCTGTATTTATGTGTGCATGTGCCAATGCTCTTGTACTAAACATATGTCTGTGTGAAGGTGTTCACAAGCGTGTCTGGAAGTCACCGGATTGCTTAGTCAATGACTCTGCACTGCAGTTGTACCACATCCCAGGAGGAGCCATTCACCAATCAATCCTTAATGTCTCCTTTGAGGGAGGCTCTCATCCATCTCCTATCTTATCTTTACGTACTTATTCATTTACCTTCTTGTAAGGTAGTATTGAAACAGTTTTCATCACCGTACCAGGCAGTGTATTCTAAATTGTAAATCACCACAGCAAATAGATTCTGAGAGTCATAGGGCACTCCAACACAGAAATGGGCCCTTCAGCCCATCTATTTATTTCTTATTGAGAGATACAGCACGGTAACAGGCCGTTCCAGCTCGAGAGGCTCATGTCGCCCAATAACGCCCGTGGGACAAATTAACCTGCTCACTGTATGTCTTTGGCATGTGGGAGGTAACAGTTTCTTCTTCTTTCAAAAATTGTCATCATTTTGAACAGTTAAGTTCATCCAGCACAAAAATAGGACCTTCACCCTGCTGAGTCTGTGCTGGCTATCAACCGCCCATTTACACCGATCCTCCACCAATCCTCCACCAAAGAGGCGGGAGGAGAGAGAAGCAGAGCGCCGCACGTGCGCAGCCCTCCGTTGAAAAATGATATTGTATCCGTTAAATAGGGGCCGTGGACAATTCTGATTTGATGGAGATGGACGTGAAAGCACAGAGGAACATCTGGAAAAATTTCTGAAACCTTCATTCGCTGCTGTCGTTACTGCGTGGTCGGGAATCTTTCAGAGGGTAGGCCTCAAAATCCCCAGCTTTGCCTGCTGTTGGCAACCGAGATGGAGGTCAAATCATTCGGACACAGATGGCGCTCAGTACTCGGTGTCGGAGAGCTGATCAGAGCTCAAAGTTTTCAGATGACTCAGAGACGGACCGTGGTCGAGTATGGCAGGGAGAGTTTTTCTTCCTTCTCCCATCTGCGTGAGATGTGGGACATTTGAGAGACTTTGAACTTTTACTGTGCTCATGGACTTCTTCATCAAGTTATGGTATTGTTGCACAGCTGTAACTATATATTATAATTATGCGGTTTTGTTAGTTTTTTCAGTCTTGGTCTGTCCTGTGTTTCGTGATATCACACCGGAGAAGATATTGTATAATTTCTTAATGCATGCATTACTAAATGACAATAAAAGAGGACAACGTGTCTTCATAATCTAAAATCCCATTTTATTCTCCCCGCATTCTTCCGAAATTCTGCCCCTCACCCACACACTAGGGGACAATTTACAGTGGCCGATTAACCCACTGACCTGCGTGTCTTTGAAATGTGGGAGGAAACCGGAGCACCTGGGTGAAACCCATACTGTCACAGGGAGAACATGCAAACTCCACGCAGACAGCACCAGAGGTTGTGATTGAACTTGGGTCTCTAGAGTTGTAAGGCATGTGATCCAGGGTGTGCTGAAGGAACTGGTGCTGAGTCTGCTGTTGTTTGTCATCTATATTAATAATTTGGATGACAATATAGTTAACGTGGTTTGTAGGTTTGTGGATGACAAAAAATGTGGTGAACAGTGAAGAAAGTTGTCCTATGTTACCACAGAAACTGGATTAGTTGGGAGACTGGGCAAAGGAATGACAGATGGATCTGAACTCAGGCAAGTGTGAAGTGATGCATTTTGGAACTAAGAGGGCTCTGGGGTGTATTGTAGGACAGAAACCGAGGGATGCAGATACATTACTCCCTGAATGTGGCGACATAGGTAGTCAGGGTGATGAAGGTAGCTTTACATGCTTGCCTTCATTGGTCAGGGCACTGAGTGCAGGAGTTGAGATGTTATGTTACATCTGTACAAGATGTTGGTGAGACCACACTTGGAGTATTCTGTGCTGTTTTGGTCGCCCAGCTATAGGAAGGATGTCATTAAACTGGAGAGGGTTCAAAAATAACTTACAAGGATGTTACCAAGGGTGGAGTTCTTGAGCTACAAGGAGAGATTGGAAATTTTGCACTGGAGCCAAGGAGGCTGAGAGGTGACCTTATGGTTAAGACAATGAGAGGCACAGATTGTCTTGATGTGCACTGGCAATATCGGAGCCCAAGTGTGGAGGTAAGACAGACTCCAATGTAGAGACAGCAATCAAAGTTTCTTCATAATAATTCCAAAAGAACATAGGTGGCTTGGCCGAGTGACACCATGAGACGTAACATTTTCAAAACTAGGACCCTTCAGTTAGCACTAATCGGGCATATGCTTAAATAGTACAAGGTACACAGAATCCCAATGCCTATCAAAATAAAGTTAGCAAGTTTAAACAGAAATTACCAGGAGACCACATTACAAAGAGCGAGTCCCTCAAGAAAAACACAAGGAACTCTAAATAATTAACAACTGTTGTTAAACAACAATTCGCTAATTCAGGTGCTCTTAAAAACCTCGGAGCACAATGCTCTCCAGTGCCCTACACAGGCCTGAAGAGCTCATTGCAGTACACCCCTCCCGATGGCAGGCACCTGATGACCCAGGGTAACCTGAAAACTCAAGCTCTAGGGACGTCTCGAGAGTCCTGGGGAACTCCAGAGGGAGAAAGCTGGGGAACTTGAGAGGGAGACATGGGAAAATTGAGAGGTGGCATGGAGAACTCACTTGAGAGGGGGGCCTGGGAGACCTTGAGAGGCAGACCTGGGAGACCTCAAAGAGGCAGAAAGACTTGGGGACTTCAAGAGGCAGAGAGACTAGGGGGCCTCAAGAGGCAGGGAGATTTGGGGACTTCAAGAGGCAGAGAGATTTGGGGGCCTCAAGAGGCAGGGGGATTTGGGAACCTCGAGAGGCAGGGAGACTTGGGTTCCTCGAAACAGCAAGCTGTTGGCCTCCCCTCTCTCTGTGGCTGGAGCGATATCTCTCTCTCCCTCATTAGTGAGAGAGAGAGAGCCTGTTGAGATGTCGAAGTGTTGGGATGGACAGTAGCTTCTGACGGACTCTAGACCATGATCTAAGAAGTTTGCTATTGCTTGCATGGTGGGTGATGGGAGTGAGCTGGTGCTTGTGCCGAAGCAAGTGGGGGAGGGAAGGGGGGAGGGTTGATGCTTTTGCTCCTGCTTGTCTGTTGGAGGAGGGAGGCGCTTTTGGAGTTCTAACACTTTTCTGTCATTGATTCTTTGGGTTTTTTTCTCTCTGTTTCATGTGAAGAGTAAAGATTTCAGCTTGTATACTGTATACATTCTCTGATATTCAATTGAACCATTGAACTATTGAAACATTGAAAAGACCTCGGAAACCTGGAGTCTGTGGGAAACCTTCAGAAACCGGGAAAAAGCCATGAGACTTGGAAACCCGAGTCCTTGAAAACATGAAACTCGAAACCCTTGGAAGGATCTTAGAAGGATTTTTTCTCACAGTGTTTTACTCTTCAGTATTTTTCCAGTAGCAATTAGGATATCGAAGGTCGTACAGTTTGAGGCTCTTTCTTCAGTGAGCTAGCTGGATCTTTGTTAATCTGTTTCATTTGTTACCTGGAAGTTCAATTTTTCACAGTCTGTACATGATTTTCATCAAGAGGTTAAAGATAAGTTGGTAGAGTTACTTTACTTGTGTGTTTGCACACTCCAGTCAGGGATCAGCTTTTGGAGCAGGGTTCAAAGTCAGATTACTGTTTCAGGAGACACTTGTACAGTGGAATGTTTGCTACCATTAACAAACCCATGTACTTACGACATAAAAAGCTCCAAACAAAGACCAGACAAGCTCAGAACATAGACTAGAGAAGCTCGGAAAGTGAACTTGAGAAACACAGAAGGTGGACTTGTGAATAAAGCCGACCGATGCCTACACGTCACTGTTCAACCTCCTCAGGGTCCACTACTTGGCGAGGTCCTTCTGTGACGATGTGCGCTGGCAATATCGGAACGCAGGTGTGAAGTGCAAGCACACAAGTACCCAGGCTCCCATTACTCAGGTCTGCATAGCAAGTGAGCACTTCGAGCAAGCTTATCAATAAAGTTTGTTTGATTCAACAAATCAGCATACAAGTCAATATTGTAAATTTTGGAAGAACTTGCCCTTTCCTGATGCTGTTGCTTGCAAGTAACGGTACATCTTTGTTAATGTCAAATCAATGTTCGGAAGGACACTATTGGGAATAATTGAAATAAGCTTACATGCCAACAACTGCAGTGGGATGGACTAACCTTTCACAAAACATAATTCCTGTCTGTCTGTTCTGATGAGTGATGTTAATGGTAGGAAACATTCCAGTGTACAAGTGTCTCCTGAAACAGTAATCTGAATTTGCAACCCTGCTCCAAAAGCTGATCCCTGGCTGGAGTAAAGTAAAGTAACTCTATCAAGAGTAAGTTACCTTATATTTAACCTCTTGATGAAATTCATGTACAGACTGTGAAAAGTGAACATCTAGTAACAAATAAAACAGATTTACGTAGAGCCAGCTAGCTGAGCGATAGGGAGAGCCTAACCATGCTGCCTTAATCTATATTAAATAAAGAGTATAACCTTCGCAAAACCAGGACCTTGCAATCGGCGCTGATCAGACATCTGCTTAAATAATACAACCAATACAGAATCCCTGAGCCTATCGAAGTAAACTTAACAAGATTGAACAGAAAGCACCAGGAGACCACATTAGAAAGAACGAGTTGCTTGAGAAAAACGCAAGGAACACTGAATGATTAATAACTTTAATTAAACAACAATTAACCAGTTCAGGTGCTCTAAAAACGTCAGAGACCAGCACTCCCCGGCACCCTGCTCAGGCCTGAAGAACTAAATACATATACAAGATGGTAAGATGAGATGTACAAGATGATAAGAGGCATAGATCAACTGGATAGCCAGACCACATTAGAAAGAATGAGTTCTTCAAGGAAAACAGAAGGAACCTGAGGACAGCTAAGGTACCGGTGACCCCTGTTTCCATCCAGGGAGTCAGTGTGGACATGGTGGAGGATTACAAATACCTGGGGATACGAACTGATGATAAACTGGACTGGTCTAAGAACACTGAAGCTGTCTACAAGAAGGGTCAGACCCGTCTCTATTTCCTGAGGAGACTGAGGTCCTTTAACATCTGCCGGACGATGCTGAGGATGTTCTACAAGTCTGTGGTGGCCAGTGCGATCATGTTTGCTGTTGTGTGCTGGGGCAGCAGGCTGAGGGTAACAGACACCAACAGAATCAACAAACTCATTCGTAAGGCCAGTGATGTTGTGGGGATGGAACTGGACTCTCTGACGGTGGTGTCTGAAAAGAGGATGCTGTCCAAGTTGCATGCCATCATGGACAATGTCTCCCATCCACTACATAATGTACTGGTTGGGCACAGGAGTACATTCAGCCAGAGACTCATTCCACCGAGATGCAGCACAGAGTGTCATAGGAAGTCATTCCTGCCTGTGGCCATCAAACTTTACAACTCCTCCCTTGGAGGGTCAGACACCCTGAGCCAATAGGCCGGTCCTGGACTTATTTCATAATTTACTGGTATAATTTACATACTAATATTTAACTATTTATGGTTCTATTACTATTTATTACTTATGGTGCAACTGTAACGAAAACCAATTTCCCCCGGGATCAATAAAGTATGACTATGACTATGACTATGACTAAATGATTAAACGATTTTCGCTAAACAACAATTAACCAATTCAGGTACTCTAAAAACCTTGGCGCCCAATGCTCTCCAGCGCCCCACACAGGCCCAAAGAGCTCATTACATAGATACAGTGAATGGTCGTAGTGCTTTTCCCGGGGTGGGGAGTCTAAAAATAGAGGGCATAGGTATGAGGTAAGAGGGGAAAGATATTTAAGGGACCTAAGGGTCAAGATTTTGACAGAGGATGATGGTTATATAGAAAGAATGGCCAGATGAAGTGGTTGACATAGATGCAATTACATTTAAAAGCTACTTGGACAGGTACTGTGTATGGATAGGAAAGGTTTGGACAGATATGGACCAAATATAGGCAAATGGACCTCACTCAGGTAGACAAGTTGGTTGGCATGGATGAGTTGGGCCAAAGGGTCTGTTTCCAAGCTGTGTGACTCTCTGACTCTACCCACTGTGCCACAATACTGCTTGCAAGCTTTGATGAAATACCCTAACGTTTTTCCATCCTCACAGAGAATGACACAACTTTAACATCGTCTCCAGGTAACCAAAGGCCCTCATCCATGGAGCATACTGGTATGCATCTGTAGTGCGTTCTCCAAGACCTTAGTTACGGAGCCCAGAGTGGACACAATGCTTCCGCGCTCTATTCTGCCAGCTCAGAGAAGGAAGGGTCAAACATATCATGTTCTGTGTGAAACCAGCTCTGCATGCTTCACAGTGCAGTCTCAGTTTGCAATTTACAAGATATATTTACTAAGCGTAACAATTGATTTCTCTCCACCACGTTCAGGGCCTTTGAAGGTCAGTGCTACATCTTATCTGACCTGACACTGTCACCAACAACAATTAAGATGGTGTATATTGAAAGGGGAGGTGTGAAAGTATCACACAATATCTGGAAAGTGGCTGATTTTGTTTCTCTTGATCCCAGAATCACTGATGTTAGCTGTGTCAGGAAGTCTTTTCCCCAAGGTTATAATGTCTAATTCTAGAGGGGGTAAGTTCAAAGTAGAAATGCAGGAAACATTTCCTTGAGGTCATTGGCCCATCCATGTCTTCAGGGGTCAAGCGCCTTCCCTCAACCTCTCTCCATCTCAGCTTTTGGTTCTGATGCCTCCCTGGTTGACTGTGAGGCCCTTTTGGATGCATTGACCCTATTAACGGATCTGCGTAAGTGCCAACTGTAGCAGTTGGATGGGTTTCTGTCCTTCAGCTTGCCCCGGGTCGGTGGTGAGACTGTAATCTAAGGACCTGCTAAATGCAAGAGATTCTGCAGATACTGGAATCCGGAGTAACACACACACACACAAAGTGCTTGAGGGAACTCAACAGGTCAGGCAGCATCCATGGAGAGGAATCAACAGTTGATGTTTCAGGCCAAGACCCTTCATCAGGACTGGAAAGGAAGGGGGAAGAAACCACAATAAGAAGGTGGGGGGGGGGCGCGGAAGGAGTACAAGCTGGCTGGTGATTGGTGAAATCAGGTGAGGGGTGGGGAGGGGAGGATGAAGTAAGAAACTGGGAGGTGATAGGTGGAAAAGGTAAAGAGCTGAAGAAGAAGGAATATAATAGGAGAGGAGAGTGGACCATAGGAAAACGGGAAGGAGGAGGACACCAGAAGGGGGTGATAGGTAGTTGATGAGAAGAGAAGGGGTAAACAAAGGGTATAAGGAATAGCTTTTGTTTTGGGATCCCTTCGGTATACTCTCTTCCCTGCTTTGAATATTGGGCTCTACTATCCAGCGTAGTCCTGGTCTTCACATTGAATCACCCCTGAACCCCACACCTCCACTCAAACTCTGAAGTTCTGAGCTTGCTACAAACTTAAAAACTAGGAAAAAAAGTGAGAGGCACCATGGGCCCAGTGGCCCAGTGGCACAATGCTAAAGGGTGTGGCAACAGAGGGACCTGGGTGTACATGAACGTCAGTGTTTGGAAGTGGCCGGGCATGTCGACAGAGCAGTTGGTGAAGTGTTTGTGATCCTGGGATTCAGAGAGAAGGAAGTTCAAAGGATAATGACTATCCCCTTAGGTTTTGATTCCGGAACTGATGGTGACCTGAACCTCCCGACGTGAAGGGCCCCTGCGAAGGATAGTACAACAATTCAGTGGAACTTCACATTTTGATCTTGTTCAAAATCCCTGTTTTCAACAATGCTGCCATGGACAACCCAAACAAGCGTACAAAAAAAACTTGCATTTCTGCAGAGACCCCCTTACCTTTGGACACTCGAAGGCACACTGCAGCAAACAGAGTACTTTAAAAAGGGACAGCCATTATTAGATTGTGAAAAAAAACAGCAGCCAAGTTGCACAGAGCAAGAAATAAAATGATAAGGACAGGATAGAACATAGATAGAACTTAGAAATTTACAACACACTACAGGCCCTTCGGCCCACAATGTTGTGCCGACCATGTAACCTACTCTAGAAGCAGCCTAGAATTACCCTACCGCATTGCCCTCTATTTTTCTAAGCTCCATGTACCTATCTAAGAGGCTCTTAAAAGACCATATTGTATCCGCCTCCACTACCGCCGCTGGAAGTGCATTCCATGCACCCACTACTCTGTGTGAAAAACTTACCCCTGACATCTCCTCAGTACCTATTTCCAAGCACCTTAAAATTATGCTCCTTTGTGTTAGCCATTTCACCCTCCACCGTGTGGGATTGAGTTCAAAAGCCAAGAGGTAATGTTACAACTATATAAAACCTTGGGCAGACCCCACTTGGAGCATTGTGTTCAGTTCTGGTCACCTCACTACAGGAAGGGTGTGGAAACTATAGAAAGGGTGCAGAGGAGATTTACAAGGATGTTGCCTGGATTGGAGGGCGTACCTTATGAGAATAGGTTGTGCGGACTTGGCCTTTTCTCCTTGGAGTGACGGAGGATGAGAGGTGACCTGATAGAGGTCTGTAAGATGATAAGGGGCATTGATTGTGTGGTTAGCCTTTTTGGCACCCTCAGCATACTAAGCAGGATGCTGCCATCAGAACCACAGCTGCCCCTGGTAACACTGGCAGGGCATGGGCCACTCTCTTCTCTGGCTATGGGTAAACCCATCCAGGGGCATGGAGATACCGAAATCTGTGAAAGAGAACATCGTTCCAGGGGTTCTGCTTTAAGTTCTTGTTTGAAGGATGGGTTTCTCATTGCTGACTGGTCTGTGCATGGAATGTGACTTGGGAATATCTTACATATACAATGGGTCAGCAAGAACATAAGCAATGTTTGCACTTGCATATAAACAGGCTGGCTTCACCAGCACTACAATGCAATGTGGTGGCTATAGGCTTGGGTTAAATCATTTATCATTATATCAGCTGTATGTGCAGAACGGAGATAAGCAAGTTCCTGGTTTACCAGTTCCTAGAGTACTGCAGCACAGAAGCAGGCCCTTTGGCCCATCCAGTCCATGCTAACTTGATCTTCTGCTTAGTCCAGCTACCTGCACCACCCAGACTACTGCCCTCCAACCCTCCACCCCTCATCCATGTACCTATCCAGACTTCTCTTAAGTGTTGGAATCAAACCCTCATCTACCACTTCTGCTCTCTGAGCAAAGAATTTCTCCATCACCTTTCACTCCTAACCTATGACCTCTAGTTCTAGTCTCACCCAGCCTGAGGGGAAAAAGCATGCTTGCGTCCATCCTGTCTAGCTTCTTCATAATTTTCCATGCATTTTAAAGATCGCTTCTTGTTTTCCTTCAGGAATAAAGTCCTGGCCTGTTCAACCTTTCCCTGTGACTCAGGTCCCCAAGTTCCAGCAACATCCTTGTAAAAGATTTTCTATCTCTTTCAAGCTTATTGCCATCTTTCCTGTAGGTGGGTGACCAGAACTGCAAACAATGCTCTGAATCAGGCCTCACCAACATCTTATACAACTTCAATATAACATCCCAACTCTCGTACTCCATGCTCCGATTTACGAAGGCCAATGTGCCAAAAGCTTTCTTTACGACCCTACCTAGCTGTGACACCACTTTCAATGAATAATGGATCTGCATTCCTTGGTCCCTTTGTTCTTCAGCACACCTCAGTGCCCTATCGCTCACTGTGTAAGTCTTATCCTGGTTTGTCCTCCCAAAGTGTAACACCTCACAGGTGTCTGCATTAGTTCCTAATTATCTGATTAACACAGGAATTATGAAGCCTTCCTATTCTGCAGCAGGTCTGAAGAAAGAGAAAATCAACTTGTTTTGTGACTGTCCTGACTTCTTCACTACCGGCCATCCCCCGGTTACAGCAGGATTCTGATGCTGTGAACTGTTTGTAACCTGGACTGTTCACAAGTTAGGAATGGGACACCTGGCTATATGCTTCAATAGAAAAGTAGTCTGACCAAAGGAAAGCAGGACTAAACCAAGGCTTTTAGCTCAAATGTTCAGAAGATGGTGGTGCGCCTGCATGTGCGCAGCCCTCCGGTGAAAAATTATATCGTATCTGTTAAATAGGGGCCGTGGACAATTCTGATTTGATGGAGAATGGACGTGAAAGCACAGAGGAACATCTGGAGAAATTTCTGAAACGCCCGTTCGCTGCTGTCGTTACTGTGCGGTCGGGAATCTTTCGGAGGGTAGGCCTCAAAATCCCCGGCCTTGCCTGCTTTTGGCGATCGAGGAAGAGGTCGAATCGTTCGGACAGAGATGGCGCTCAGTACTCGGTGTCGGAGAGCTGATCAGAGCTCGAAGTTTTCAAATGACTCAGAGTCGGATTGTGGTCGGTATGGCAGGGAGAGTTTTTCTTCCTTCTCCCGTCTGCGTGAGATGTGGGACATTTGAGAGACTTTGAACTTTACTGTGCTCATGGACTTCTTCATCAAGTTATGGTATTGTTGCACTGTTGTAACTATATGTTATAATTATGCGGTTTTTGTTAGTTTTTCAGTCTTGGTCTGTCCTGTGTTTTGTGATATCACACCTGAGGAAATAATGTATCATTTCTTAATGCATGCATTACTAAATGACAATAAAAGAGGACTACGTGTCTTCATAATCTATATTCCTACCTACCAGGAAATACCTGCATCTATGCAGCAGCCATCAAACCCATCCCCGTCTATCCTGCTGGTCTCCTGAGCACTCATTTGTATGTACAGGGTGTCCGTAAACTGGCTGTTCAGAACCCGGCGAGGACCTGTAGTGGCCTTCAGCAGCTGACTGCAGGCTTTCCCATCAAGTTGGGTGATTCTAGAACTGGAGGTTTAGCTTGAAAGGTCAAATATTTACGGAGAATCCGAGAGGAAACTTCTTCACTCAGAGGATGGTTCAAGTGTGGAAGTGGTAGATGCGGGTACAATTGTAACATTTAAGAATAGTTTGGATAAGTACCTGGATGGGAAGGGCATGGAGGGATATTGTCTGGGTTCAGTTAGATGGGACTAGGCAGAAGACCAGGTCAGCATGAACTAGATGGGCCCAAAGGCCTGCTTCTGTATTGCAGTGTTCAAGGACTCAATGACTGGATATCCTTTCTGCAAATGAGCACCCTCTGTAGGCAACTGCTGTATTGACACGATCAAAGAGAGATGACTCTTGCAAATTATATGCCCTACAATCCCTTCACAATGCACTTGGCTGTGAGGGAAAGAACAAAAAGCCTGCTGATCCTGCCACCTCAGGATATCCCGGGGCATTGAAGAATGAATATCCTCAGCAGTTTCTTTGTCTCTGCTTCACTTCCCTGCGCTTTCCCAGACAACTCCCCACTCCGCCCCCAAAAGTCTGTCATAGCCTTGAACACATACAAGGACTTAGCTCCCACAGAATTCAAAAGACGATGAGAAAATATTACTCCAGATGTCTGTATGAGAGTAGCATTAGATTTTCCTCCTGGCTCCATGGGATGATAGGATATTAAGACGATGATCTATCTTAGGCGTCAAATCAGAGAGGAAATTGATTAGGATACTGGAGAGAATGACCCTGCAACAAAATCCTGTTATAAATGTTATGGAATATTTTATCTGAAACAGCATGCCATTTAATTTTTAACCTGTGCAAATTATTTATCATTTCAATTAAAAATTACACTTCTGACAGTCGGTCTCTCCATTCCTCCCCCTCTCTGTCTCCTCGCTCTCTCCGTCTCTCTCTCTCTTCTTCTACTTTTCTCTCTATACCTCCCTCTCCCTTCCTCTCTCTCCCTTTCTATCTCCCTCTCCCTCTCCAATTCGCCCCCTTTCAATTTCTCCAGCTCCCTCTCCCTCTCTATTCCTCCCACTCCCTCACCTTTTGCCGCTCCATTTCTCCCACTCTCTCCTCCTCTTCCTTTCCCTCTCCCTCTCCATTTCTTCATCTCCCTCTCCTGCTCCCTCTCCATTTCTCCTGCTTCCACTCCCCCTCCATTTCCCCCTCTCCCTCTCCATCTCGATTTTTTCCTTCCATCTCCCTCACCATTTCTCCTTCTCCCCTCCCTCTCCTTCTCTATTACTCCATCTCTCTCTGCTGCTCTATTTCTCCTGCTCCCTCTCCCTCCTCCTCTCCCTCTCCCTCTCCATTTCCCCTCTCCCTCGCCCTCTACTTCCTGTTGTCCCTCCCACAATTGCTCCCCGTCTTCATTCTCCAGCTCCCTTTCCATCACCATTTCTCCCTCTTCCTCTCCATCTCTATTTTTGCCTTTCCATCTCACACTCCATTTCTCCCACTCCCTCTCCCTCTCTCACTCCATTTCCCACTCTCCTTCTCCATTTCTCCCTCTACGACATCCTTCCCTGTTCCCTCTCCCACTCCATTTCTCCCACTCTATTTCTGTCTTCTTCTCTTTTTCTCCCTCTCCTTCCCCTTCTCCTTCCCCCCTCCCATTCCATCTCCATTTTTTGCCTTTCCATCTCACACTCCATTTCTTCCTCCCTCTCCATTCCCCCCACTCCCTCACCCTCTCCTTTTCTCCCACCCTGTCTCCATCTCCATCTCCATTTCTCCATCTCCATCTCCCTTCCCATTTCTCCCTCTTTCTCTCTCTTTATTTCTCCCTCTCCCTCTCCATTTCCCCACTTCCTCACCCTCTCTTTTCCCTCCCCATCTCCATCTCTGTCTCCATTTCTCCATCTCCATCTCCCCCTCTCTCCATTTCTCCCTCTTCCTCTCCATTTCCCACTCTCCCTCTCCATTTCTCCCTCTACAACTTCCTTCCATTCCCTTTCCCTCTCCCTCTTCATTTCTCTCTCACCCTCTCCTTTTCTCCCTCCCTTTCTCCCTCCCCGTCTCCATCTCTGTCTGCATTTCTCCATCTCCATCTCCCTCTCTCTCTCTCCATTTCCCCCACTCCCTCACCCTCTACTTTTCTCCCTCCTCTTCTCCCTCTCCATCTCTTCCTCTCCCTCTCCATTTTTCCCGTTCACTCACCCTTCCCTTTTCTCTCCCCTTCTTCCTCCTCTCACCACTTCCATTTCTCTCTCTCCATTTCCCACTCTCCCTTTACGACTTCCTTCCCTGTTCCCTCTCCCTCTCCCTCCCACTCTCCCTCTCCACCACTCCATTCCCTCACCCTTTCCTTTTCTCTCCCCTTCTCCCTCCCCTCTCCATCCGTCTCCATTTCTCCCTCTCACCCTCTCTATTCCTCCCTCTCCCTTTCTCTCTCCTTCTGCATCTCTATTTCTCCCTCTCTTTCTCAAACTCCCTTTCTCCCTTGCCCTTTCCCTCTCCCTCTCCATTTTGCCCTCTCCCTAACAATCTCTAGTTCTTCCTCTTCGTCTTCCTCTCCCTCCCCCACTCGTTCTCCCTTTCTCTCTCCTTTTCCCCCTCTCCCTTTCTTTCTCATTCTCCCTCCCCCTCTCGCTCTCCCTCTCCATTTCCCCCACTACCCCTCCCTCTCTTTTTCTCCTTCCCCTTCTCCCCCCACCTCCATCTCCCTCTCCCTCCCACTCCAGTTCCTCCCCCCTCCACTTCTCCCTCTCCCCTTTGCCCTCTCTCTTTCTCTCTCCTTTTCCATCTCCATTTCAATCTCTCCCTTTCTTCCTCTCCTTTTCTCTTTCCCTTTCTCTATCCCTTTCCCTCTCCATTTCTCCTCTTTGTTGTCACTCTCTCTCTCCTTCTCCATTTCTCACTCTGCTCCATGTCTCCATTTCTCCCTCTCCACTTCTCCCTCACCCTCTCCCTCTCCATTTTTCCTTTTCCATTTCCCCCTCTCCTTTTTCCCATCTCCCTCTTCCACTCCCTCTCCTCCTCCTCTTCATTTCTCCCACTCCCTCTACCTCTCCATTTCCCCCTCGCCATCTCTCCATGTTTCCCTCTCCGTCTCTATTGCTCACTCACTCCCTCCCTCATCCTCTTCCTCTCCCCCTCTTTCCCCCTTTCTCTGTCACTCTCCCTCTCCCGCTCCATTTCTCACTTTGCCTCTCCATGTCTCCATTTCTCCATCTCCATTTCTCCCTCTCTCTCCCCCTTTCCATTTCTGCCTCCCCACCCCCTCTCCCCCTCTCCACCACTCCGTCTCTTTTCCATTTTATACTCAATTCCTGGGATTTCAAGCCCTAATTAATTCAAATTTGATATGCAGTCCTCTCCTTCCCCATTCACTTGACTCCCCTTCATGAAAATCAGTTGCTTGCTCAGTTATCCCAGATTCCCAATAGCAAGGAATAGAATCCTGTTAAAATAGAATGAATTGATTATTTCTTCAGTGCTCCCTCACCACCATTCAGGGCCCCAGACAGTCCTTCCAGGTGAGGCGACACTTCACCTGTGAGTCGGCTGGGGTGATATACTGCGTCCGGTGCTCCCGATGTGGCCTTCTATATATTGGCGAGACCCGACGCAGACTGGGAGATGATTTCGCTGAACACCTACGCTCTGTCCGCCAGAGAAAGCAGGATCTCCCAGTGGCCACACATTTTAATTCCACATCCCATTCCCATTCTGACATGTCTATCCACGGCCTCCTCTACTGTAAAGATGAAGCCACACTCAGGTTGGAGGAACAACACCTTATATTCTGTCTGGGTAACCTCCAACCTGATGGCATGAACATTGACTTCTCTAACTTCCGCTAATGCCCCTCCTCCCCCTCGTACCCCATCCGTTATTTATTTATATCCACACATTCTTTCTCTCTCTCTCTCCTTTTTCTCCCTCTGTCCCTCTGACTATACCCCTTGCCCATCCTCTGGGCTTTTCCCTCCCTCCCCCTTTTCTTTCTCCCTCAGCCTCCTGTCCCATGATCCTCTCATATCCCTTTTGCCAATCACCTGTCCAGCTATTGGCTCCATCCCTCCCCCTCCTGTCTTCTCCTATCATTTTGGATCTCCCACTTTCAAATCTCTTACTAAGTCTTCCTTCAGTTAGTCCTGACGAAGGGTCTCGGCCTGAAACATCGACTGTACCTCTTCCTAGAGATGCTGCCTGGCCTGCTGAGTTCACCAGCAACTTTTATGTGTGTTGCTTGAATTTCCAGCATCTGCAGAATTCCTCGTGTTTGATTATTTCTTTATTTTTGTAATCTCAAGTAATTTTTTTATGTACTGCACTGTGCTGCTGCTGCAAAACAACGAATTTCACGACATAGGTCAGTGATAATAAACCTGATTCTGATTCTTAGCTCAATGAGAATCTCACTCCAGCCCAACTCACAGGTTTGTGAACTTTGCACAGTACAGGCTATCCCCCGGTTACATCAGGGTTCCATTCCTGTGGACTGTTCCTAATCCATAAGCTAAATTCCCATCCAGTAGAATCTGCCTGTGTCCCCACAGCAGCCAGCAGATCCACTCCACTCGTCTTCCAAGCGCTCTGTGTCATTCTGCTGTTACATGAGTGAGACATTATGACGAACCCCTACCCCTATCTTTTAATGGAAAGGAAGCTAAGGGAATGATTAAGCTGCAAACCACTGTCCAATTGTGCTGATCTCTGGGAGATTTTATGTCTTGTGGTCATGAATTTTAGCAGAAACCTGAATACCAGCCTGCTGATGCAAGTGCATTAGGATGCCATTTCCATGTTATGTCCAAAGCAATAATATTATGATAGTAAAGCTCCACTTTCCCAAGCTTTCTTGTGCTTTTGGGATCTTGGTGTCCAAGACCGTACCTCTCTGAGAGTGGATCGAGTGATAAAGGTGGCATAAAGTCGCCTGCCTTCATTGATAAGGACATGGAGTCTAAGAGTTCGGAGGTCATGTGGTAGTTGTATGAAACTTCGGAGTATGATTTTTCTCAGTCGCTTAACCACACGGGTGAAGACAGTAGCCACGTTCACAAAACAGTCAACACAGCCCAGAAAACACTAACATGTTGTGCAAAACTCCTCATCCTCACTGCAAAACACACTCGGCTCAGCAAAACAATTAATACTTGCAGCAAAGGTAGCACACAGCATTATATCACTAACACTTATCACTGGACAATCACTGGTAAACCACTGACTATCCTTCTCACTGAAGCATAACATAAACAGTGTGGTGCTTGTTCCTGACTGCGTATAATGCCAGAGATCAGGACGTTTAGTTCCTTAGTGTAAATATAATGATTACAACTCCAATCATTAGTAGGAACATTCAAGGACCAACAGAATGAGATGTAAGAATGAAAACCCACTCACAGTCTCCACTTTAATCTCAGTACTTTACAGTACTATTAGTTAGTACATGAAAGTCAAAGACAAAATTGCTCGTACTTTTGGGGAAAAAAAATCATACATCTCTGATAGCAGAAATGCAGTGCAATAATGGTCACCTTTGATCTATTCTGTCCCTTATGTTGGCCCACATGGTTTCATCAATATCACAGAATGTGCTCCCTCGTGATGCAATGGGGGAAATACCCCCTGGACTGTCTAACCCAGCCCTGACAGTCTGACACACTGATTATCTGGCAAACTTCAGTCATAGCGTCCATCAGCCATAAGGATGCTCGTCATCGTCGATCTCCAAGAGGAAAAATTCTCCTCAATTGGGTTGAGGGGCAGGAAGTATGGAGTAAGGAATTCCGTGGACATGTGTGGATGAGCCTGCAGGTGAGTGGTGGAAAATACATTGTCCCGTATGATGACATAGTGTGGGCCGTTGATCCTGGCATCCTGTTCCTCCTTGGATGTGAAGAGTTGTCTGTAAAGCCCACCAAGAATGTGATAAGGTGTGGGATGTTATATGGCCCATTCATTGGGATATATGCCAGAACATCAGTGCACATATGGTAATGTTTGAACCTCTCTGGCATAGTACCTGGGCTGACACCCTTTTCCCTACAACATTCCTCCCATGCCTCCTTATCATAGACAAGGTTGGTGTATCAACAGATTTGCAAAGATTGCTTAATTTGTTGCAAAAGGAGCTACTTTGAGTAAATGACTTGGAACTGGTTGCTCTCAGCTGGGGGCATTTGATTGTGTTTTGCTTAACTTGGAACTTCCAATTGATTTTTGTGTCTTCTGATGATCGCTGTGGCTAGAGTTTTGCAAAAAGTTGATTAGCAATTCAACTGGTGCAATGAGAAATGGTTGCTTGTAGTGCTGAGGTGGTTGCTGGAGTTTAGAATTAACCACATGTGCTGATGGCTTGGTCAGAGTGTTTAGGCCAGGGCTTCCCAACCTGCGATCCACAGACTCCTTGCTTAAAGGTATCGGTTCATGGCATAAAAAAAGGTTGGAAACCCCGGTCTAGGTGTAAGGTATAAAAGCCTGAAAGCACATGCGACCAGGCTCATAAACAACTTCTAACCCGTTGTGTTAAGACTGTTGAATTGTCTCCTGGTACAATAAGATGGATGCTTGGCCTCACAATCTACCTTGTTATGACCTTGAAACTTATTGTCTGCCTGCACTGCACTTTCTCTATAACTGTTACCCTTTATTCTGCTCTCTGTTACTGTTTTCCCTTGTTCTACCTCAATGCAATAATGTGATGAAATGATATGTATGGATGGCAAGCAAAACAAAGATTTTCGCTGTACCTGTGACAATAAGAACCAACTACCAATTTGTGTGTGTTTTTTCTGGAGCGGCGGAGGATGAGGGGAAACCTAATAGAGGTCTATCAAATTAAGAGAGGCATAGTCTTTTTCCCAGGGGAGAAACGTTGAATGCTAGAAGGGAGTGGTATAAGATGGGGGGGGGGGCACAGAAGTTAAAAAGATGTGTGGGGCAAGTTTCTTTTACACAAGAAGTGGTGGGAGTCCAGAGCGTGCCGCCAGGGGTTGTGGTGGAAGCAGATACGATAGTGGTGTATTCGAGGCTGTTGAACAGACACATGAATATGAGGAATATGGATCATGTGTAGGCAGAAGAGGTTCATTTAATTTGGCATCATGACCAGCACAAAGGTCCATGTTCTATGTTCTACTGCTGTTGCATAGGTAAAAGCTGAATCTCCTTTTGACAGCAGTTTGCAGTGATATGTTGTACGGAGATCGGGTACTGGGACGGGTGTGGCCTGAGCATTGGTTTTGGTATTTTTGGTTTATTATTGTAGCATGTAACAAGATACAGTGAAAAGCTTGTCTTGCCTACTGATCAGATCATTACACTGAGCATTGGGGTAAAACAATAACAATGCAGACTAAAGTTACTGAAAAAGTGCAGTGCAGTAAATGATGAAGTGCAAGATCATAACAAGGTATATAATGTGGCCAAGAGTCCATCCTATCATGCAAGAGGTCTGTACAATAGCCTTATAACAAAGGGATAGAGGCTGCCCTTGAGTCTGGCGGTACATGCTTTCAGACTTGTGTATCTTCTGCACAATTGGAGGGGGGGGTGTGAAGAGAGAATGTCCAGGGTGGATGGGGTCGTTGATTACACGAGTTGCTTTACTGAGGCTGTGAGAACTATAGACAGAGTCCATGGAGGGGAGGCTGATTCCTGTGATGTGCTGAGCTGTGTCCACAACTCTCTACAGTTTATTGCAGTTACATGGAGAGTAGTGGCCTTACAAAGCCGTGATGCATCTGGATAGAATGCTTTCTATGGTGTATCGATAAAAATTGGAAAGAGTCATTGGGGACATGCCAAGTCTCTTCAGCGCCCTGAGGAAGTAGGGGTGTTGATGAGGCTGGAACAGTGGCTGTTTGTGGCCAGTAGCAGTCATTGATAATTTAGGGAGGGCCATGGTAGTCCACCTCAATGTGGTTGGCCATAGGTTGTGGGAAATAAGAAATGGGGGAAAGTAACCCACCTCATTTCATTTTGCCACCCAACAGAAATATAGCTTGAGGATCTTCTCCCAATGTGCCAGCTTTGAGTCACAGGATATAGAGTCAAGATAACTGAGTACAAAATTGGGGGCTGATACTTCAGTATAGTCCTACGTTAGGCACTTGTGCAATCATGCAGTCGCATTTACCATTTACAGCCCAGCGGAGCCTGGTTACCATATCTCACTGCTATATCTGGAGATAATATTGCCCAGAACGTTCTTTAGAAGTCAAGAATGAGATGTAAATCTTGTGGTTACAGCTATTTTACTGGTCATTCATAACAAAGAAATATTAGGAAATAACTAACACGAGTGATTCTACAGATGCTGGAAATTCAGACCTGATAAAGGGTCTCAGCCCAAAACATCAGCTGTTTATTCCTTTCAATAGATGCTGCCTGACCTAATGAGTTCCCTCAGCATTTTGTATGTGTTACTTTGCTAATAACAGGAAATATCTCACTTTACTGTAATTAAGAACCGAAGAAAGAAGACAAAGAAAAGAACAACGAAAATCTTATCCTGAAAACTAGCTCAAACTAGACACACAAGAAAATTCTTTGATAAGAATAGCCTATGGGACAGTTCAATTCATGGTGTGACATAGGCTGTAGTCAAAGTAACTACAAAAACGTACAGAGCCTGCAAAACTACAAATTACTGAAAATTCACTGAAGATTTATAGATAAATAGGTGATTATAAAACCATATAAACAAGCATAAAGGAAGTTAAACGACAAGAAAAATAACAGTTTAGATCTTAATCCAACACCACAAATTGGAGCAGACTGTGAACAGTGATTAGGCCTCAGGTGGGGGATAACCTCAGTGGTTATTTAATAGACTGCTGCAGCCAAAGGCAGCTTTATATATTTAAGATAATAAGAGACATTTTAAAAATATTCAGAAGGGTTTACATTGTCACAATCATAAATATTAAGAAATTACTTGAAACCCTTTTAAGTGCTGGAAGTTATTTAAAAGTTCAGTGAAAAGGGGACTCATATACTTGTCTTTTCTATTGAGATCTGTGAGGTCACACAGTTTACACCTGTGACTCCTCTGTGCTACAATGCATTGGTGAGGAAATCAGGAACAGGTGAGCCAGCAGACTGCAGTTCTCCAGTGGTTCCCTACTGAACAGTTGGTTGTATTGCCACATCATCCAGCCTGTTAAACCAAGGCCCCACCGATGGAAAATGTTAGAAAAAGGCTCTTTCTGGTATGCTCTCCCATATTTACCTCTTAACCAACATCATTAATTTTTCCAATGGAAATGGTGGATGCAGATTCAATTTTAACATTTAAGAGAAATTTGGGAGGGGTATGGAAGGCTATGATTCTGGTGCAGGTGGATCGGACTAGGCAGAGTAATAGTTTGGCACAGACTAGGTGGGCCAAAGGGCCTGTTTCTGTGCTGTAGTACTCTATGACTTTATCACTGTGACTAATTAGTTAGAGACCAAGTTTAGCTGGTGGGCCAGTCAGATTATGGCCAATCCAGCCCATTGTCTCCTAGCCAGTGCAGTTCTTGACCACAAGTTTGTACTCAATCACCTTGACTCTATATCCTTTGAGGAAGTTGAGACTTATCTCTTGCTGACTGGGCGGCGAGATCAACCATGAGATCAAACGGCCAGGAAGGCTGCTGTGCAAAGCTTTGTGGGGAGCAAGGGGCATGACAAGGGACAGAGGAAGTCATGGTTATCCACTACAACCAAGGAAGACCTCAAATGGGATGACTGCTCATACTACTGGATCCGGACTTCTTAGGTCAAGAGTGTACAACTGCTTTTCTACTTTAATAACTCTGCCCCACAGATTTCTCTGTCATTGTCAGATACGGTGAACAATCAACTGCATATCCTCTGGCATAAAGCTGGCACTTTGGGGAAAGATCCTTTGTTATATTTCTATCAGAAAAGATTTAACAGGAGCTCGAGGGGCTAATTTTTTTTACATGAGATGCTGGAGGATGTGGTTGAGGTAGGTATAATAGTAATGCTTAAAAGACAGGAGGACAGGTTCGTGGATAGCAAGGATCAGAGAGATACGGGTCAAATGCAGGCAAGTGGCATTGGCTTAGATGAGAATCTTGGTAAGCAAGGGCCAGTTGGCATAAGGGCCTATTTCTGTGCTGTATGACTCTATGGCTGTGTAGCTAGTACAGGCCCTTATCTCAGAGATGTGTTTGGGCTGGTGCATTCTTATCTATAGCAACAATGAACAAATGTCAGAAAGTATTTCATTAGCTACAAAGTGTGTTGGGGATTCCAGGGGCAGCCTGAGGTGTACAGCTGGCATCTATCCAAATCATGTGGAAAATTGCTCAGGTACATCCCATTCTCAAAGAAAGGGGAGAAATCCAATTTGGCTAACCCCTGTTCAGTCTTCTCTCCATCATCAGCATTGTGATGGAACGTGTCACCGGCAGATCTATTAAGTCTGCGTTTCACCAGGACCACTCATCTCCAGACTTGGCCAGAGCCCAGGTCCAAACACAGACCAAAGAGCTGAACTCCAGAGGTGAGATGAGAGTGATGCCCCGCAATATCAGGGCAGTGTTTGGCTGAGTGTAACGTCAAGGAGCCCTGTGAAACTGAGGTCAGTGGACAAAGGATGGAGTGCAGTGGGTGGACTCACCACCTTGAACAAAGACTGTTGTGGCTGTTGGAGGTCAATCACACCAGCTGCAGGACATCAATGTAAGAGTTCCTCAGGACAGTGTCCTGGATCCAGCCATCTTCAGCTGCTCCATCAGGGACCTTCCTTCCATCCTACACTCAGAAGTGGGGATGGTCACTGATGGTTAAGCAGCGCTCAGTTCCATTCACAGCTCCTGAGTAAATGAAGCACCTGTTGATCTCTGTTTAATTTCTGATCCTTAGGGTACTTCCTGGAGTCAAGAATGGCGAGCAGTCTTAATTCCAGCAAGCAAACTAAATAAAGAGCTGAGAAATGATGCTAAAAGGGAAATTAACACTAAGGGGTGTAAAACAAAGGAATAAAAGACAGCGCTTCTGAAAATCTATCACTTTTATAGATAAGATAAAGAAAACTCCTGAGACAACATAATTAAAACAATTACATCGTAAACAACATAAGTAAAACAATTACATCATGTGGGTAATGTGCTAATACTTAGCTACTGAAAAATGAGACAGGTGATAAACGGTTAGTTTAGCTGCTATACTGCTTTCTGCCAGTGAGTGTGAAAAATACATGAGTCTATTAAAAAGTACAAATCTTATAAAAAGTATTATACAGTGGTTTCCAACACACCCCATGCCTTCATGCAGCAAGACTTGGACAATAGTCAGACAGAGGCTGATATGTGAAAAGTAACACACATGCCACAGAAGTCCCAGGCAGTAACTATCTCCCACAAGAGTGAGTCTAGTCACCTATCCTTCATAAATTTCCCACCATTACATCACTTGCTGACACCACTCAGTGTAACTGCAAAAACTCTCAAGTGTATGTTATATAATTTAAAAATTTATCCTAGGCTTTGTGGTCAAAACTAATGATTTTTCCAGCAATATCCTCATAGATTTAAAGTTTTTAGTCAGCAATTTCAAATGAGAAGCTAAATAATTTCTCTTGGGAGACACCTACATGGCTGTTGTAAATGGTGAACCTATTGCTCTGAGATACGTTTCAACTAAGATGAAATGAAATCAGCTGACCGGACTGAAGATGTCTGAGTGTTTTGAAAGAGCTCGGAAAACAGACTATGATTTGGACACACCAGTCTTTAGGGTATGGACTCTGGTAAGTGAGTGGTCTTTGATGAGGGGCAAGTGATGGGGTAAAAGAGGTAATTAAATGAGAATTATGGCAGGTGAGTTCAGCCTTGTGTATGTTGTACAGCTTAATTTTAATTCTTTCAAGGGATATGGGCTTTACAGGCTGAGCCAGCATCTGTTGCCCATCCCTAGTTGACCTTTGAGAAGGTGGAGGTAAGCTGCCTTCTTGAACTGCTGTAGTGTTTGAGGAGTGGGTATACCCACAGCGCTGTTAGGGAGGGAGTTCCAGGACTTTGGCTTGGAAATGGCAAAAGGAACGGAGGTAAATTTCCAGGTCAGGAGAATGTGTGGCTTGGAGGACAATTTCCAGGAGGTGGTGCTCCCCATGCTTTCACTGTCCTCATCCTTCTAGCTGGCAGAGTTTGTGGGTTTGGAAGGTATTGAGCATGTGTTGAAGGCTTTCAGTACAGAGGAATTCCAAGTACTCCTTGAAGAACATATCAAGGTTTGATGAGTATGAGAACTGGGCTGCAGGGTTGAGCAACACTCACAACACGCTGGAGGAACTCAGCAGGTCGGGCAGCATCCGTGGAAACGATCAGTCGACGTTCCGGGCCGGAACCCTTCATCAGGACTGAAGAGGGAAGGGGCAGAGGCCCTATAAAGAAGGTAGGGAGAGGGTGGGAAGGAGAAGGCTGGTAGGTTCCAGGTGAAAAACCAGTAAGGGGAAAGATAAAGGGGTGGGGGAAGGGAGGCAGGGAGGTGATAGGCAGGAAAGGTGAAGAAGGAATAGGGGAAAACACAATGGGTAGTAGAAGGAGGCAGAACCATGAGGGAGGTGATAGGCAGCTGGGGGAGGGGGCAGAGTGACATAGGGATAGGGGAAGGGAGGGGGGGAATTACCGGAAGTTGGATAATTCTATGTTCATACCAAGGGGCTGGAAACTACCTAGACGGTATATGAGGTGTTGCTCCTCCAACCTGAGTTTAGCCTCATCATGGCAGTAGAGGAGGCCATGTATGGTGAGGTCCTGTTGAAGGTGGCAGAAGTTGGCAATTCTTCCCACCCTGCCACATGCAAAAATGCCATTCCCTATCCCCAGTTCCTCCGTCTCCGCCGCATCTGCCCCCAGGATGAGGCTTTCCGTTCCAGGACATCTCAAATGTCCTCTTTCTTTAAGGATCATAGTTTCCCTTCTGCTGTCATCAATGATGCCCTCACCCGCATCTCCTCCATTTCCCGCACTTCGGCCCTCACCCCATCCTCCCGCCACCACAACAGGGACAGCGTTCCCCTTGTCCTCACCTACCACCCCACCAGCCTCCGGATCCAGCACATCATCCTCCGCAACTTCTGCCACCTTCAACAGGACCCCACCACTAAGCACATCTTTCCCTCTCCACCCCTCTCCGCCTTCACAGGGATCGGTCCCTCCGCGACTCCCTGGTCCACACGTCCCTCCCCACGGATCTCCCACCCGGCACTTATCCCTGTAAGTGCAAGTGCTACACCTGTCCCTACACCTCCTCTCTTGCCACCATTCAGGGCCCCAAACTGTCCTCCCAGGTGAGGCAACACTTCACTTGTGAGTCTGTTGGGGTCATCTATTGCATCTGGTGCTCCCGGTGCGGCCTCCTCTACATTGGTGAAACCAGACGCAGATTGGGGGACCGCTTCGTCGAGCATCTCCACTCCGTCCGCCAAAACAGACAGAATCTCCCAGTAGCCACCCACTTCAACTCTGCTTCCCACTCCCATTCAGATATGTCCATACATGGCCTCCTCTACTGCCATGATGAGGCTAAACTCAGGTTGGAGGAGCAACACCTCATATACTGTCTAGATAGTCTCCAGCCCCTTGGTATGAACATAGAATTCTCCAACTTCCGGTAATTCTCTCCCACTCCCTTCCCCTATCCCTATGTCACTCTGCCCCCTCCCCCAGCTGCCTATCACGTCCCTCATGGTTCCGCCTCCTTCTACTACCCAATGTGCTTTCCCCTATTCCTTCTTCACCATTCCTGCCTATCACCTCCCTGCTTCCCCTCGCCCACCCCTTTATCTTTCCCCTTACTGGTTTTTCACCTGGAACCTACCAGCCTTCTCCTTCCCACCCTCTCCCTACCTTCTTTATAGGGCCTCTGCCCCTTCCCTCTTCAGTCCTGATGAAGGGTTCCGGCCCGAAACGTCGACTGATCATTTCCACGGATGCTGCCTGACCTTCTGAGTTCCTCCAGCATGTTGTGAGTGTTGCTTTGACCCCAGCATCTGCAGAGTATTTTGTGTTTAGGGTTGAGCACTGGCTGGAGGCATGACCATGAATCTAGAATAGTGAGCACCATAGGGATAAGGTCTTTCAAGGTGGCCACTCCACAGCTGAAAGAAACATCATCAAAGAGAGAATGAGTGACAACCGGATAGAAAAAAAAGGAAACAGGCAGATAGTTAAGGAAACTTTAGTATGCTTCATACTCTAAATCCACTTCCATATTGGACAATGTATTTCTGGAGTTCAGTCAGAGCCAAGAGCATGATACTGAGGGGTGGTTCAGCTGCACAAGGGGGTGGGGGAGGGTCAAAACTCCAAAGGCAACTGTAGTTGGCGTCTCGGCAGTGAGGGGAAATGACAGATACTTCTGCGGCTGGAGGTATGCATCCAGGATGATGTGCCACCTCCCTAGTGCCAGGGTCAAAGATGCCATGGGTGATTGCAGGGACTCTAAAGGTGATCAGTCAGAGGTCATGGTCCATGATGGTCCTATTAACAGAAGTACAAGAAAGGATGAGGTCCTGCAAGGTGAATTCAGGAGATAGCTCACAGATTAAAGAGCAGAACATGAGGTTGTAATCTCTGGAGCACTTCCAGTGCCACATGTTAGTGAGCTCAGGAAGTGGAGGGTGGGTCAGATGAAGGTGTGGCTAAAAGGATTGGGTGTGTGGGGGGGGGAAGGGGAGAGCTTGAGATCTCTGCATCAGTGGAACAGTTTCTGAGGAAGGTCGAACCTGTCCAAGTTGGATAGGCTGCACCTGAACTGTAACAGATCCTCCACTGCTCTTCATTGACTACAGCTCGGCATTCAACACCATCATTCCCTCAAAACCAATCAATACGTTCCAAAATCTAGGCCTTAATAACTCCTTGTGCAACTGGATCTTTGATTTCCTCACTTGTAGACCTGAGTCAGTTTGGATTGGCAACAATATCTCCTCCACAATGTCCATCAGCACAGGTGCACCACAAGGCTGTGTGCTTAGCCCCCTGCTCTACTCGCTTTACACTTCTGACTGTGAGGATAAGCACAGCTCCAATGCCATATTTAAGTTTGCTGATGACACCACTGTTGTTGGCCGAATCAAATTTGCTGATCCAGTTGGCCACATTATTAATATAGATGACAAACAACAAAGGACCCAGAACCAATCCCTGCAGCACACCCCTAGTCACAGGCTTCCAGACATTTACTACCACTCTTTGGCTTCTCCCACAAAGCCAATGTCTAATCCAATTTATTACCTCATCTTGAATGCCAAGTGACTGAACCTTTTTAACCAACCTCCCATGTGGGACCTTGTCAAATGTCTTGCTAAAGTCCATATAGACAACATCCACTGCCTTGACTTCATCCATTTTCCTGGTAACATCCTTGAAAAACTCTATAAGATTAGTTAGACATGACCTACCACTCACAAAGCCATGCTGACTATCCTTAATCGGTCAATGTCTATCAAAATACTTATATGGTCCCTTTGAATATCTTCCAATAACTTTCTCAAAACTGATATCAGACTCACCGGCCTATAATTTCCTGGTTTATGTTAGAGCTTTTTTTGAACAGCAGAATAACATTAGCTTTCCTCCAATCATCTGGCACCTCTCCTGTTGGTAAGGGCCCCAGCAATTTCTGCACTTGCCTCCTGTAGGGTCCAAGAGAACACCTTGTCAGGCCCTGGGGATTTATCCACCCTGATTTGCCTCAGGTTAGCAAACACCTCCTCCTTTGTAATCAGGGTCCATGAAGTTGATACCGCTTTGCCTCATTTCTATGTGTCCGTCTCCTGAGTAAATTCAGATCTCCCCCATCTGTTTTGGCTCCACACATGGATTAACATTCTGATCTTCCAGAGGACCAATTTTGTCTCTTGCAATCCTTTTGCTCTTAACATATCTGTAGAAACCCTTAGGATTCTCCTTCACATTGTCTGCTGGAGCAACCTCATGCCTTCTTTTAGCACTCCTGATTTTTTTCTCAAGTGTTCTCTTGCATTTCTTGTACTCCTTAAGCACCTCATTTGTTCCTATTTGCCTATACCTACTATGCACCTCCTTTTTTCTCTTAACCAGGGACTCAATATCTCTTGAAAACCAAGCTTCCCTACACTTGTTATCTTTACCTTTTATTCTGACAGGCACATACAAGCTTTGTCCTCTCAAAATTTCTCCTTTGAAGGCCTCCCACTTTCCAAGTACACCTTTGCCAGAAAACAGCCAGTCCCAATCCACAATTGCCAGATCATTTCTGATACCTTCAAAATTGGCCTTGCTCCAGTTTAGATTCTCAAACCGAGGATCGGGTGAAATATCATTTTTCATATTTACTTTGAAACTAATGGCATCGAGGTCACTGAGTGCAAAGATTTCCCTCACACAAATTTCTGTCACCTGGCCCGTCACATCCCTAATTGCAGATCCAGTATTGCACACTTTTTCGTTGGGACTTCTGTGTACTGATTAAAGCATCCTTCCTGAACACATTTGACCTGCTCTATTCCACCTTGTCCTTTTATAGTATGGGATCCTCAGTCACTACATGCAAAGTTAAAATCACCTAATATATCAACCTTATGTTTCTTGCAACAGTCTGTGATCTCTCTACAAATTTGTTCCTCTAAATCCCATGAACTGTTGAGTGGTCTATAATATAGCCCCATTAATTTGATCATACATTTCTTATTCCTCTGTTCCACCCATAACGCCTCACTAGATGAGCTTTCCGATCTGTCCTAACTGAGCACTGCCGTGGCAATTTCCCTGACCAGTAACACCACCCCTCCTCATTTAATCCCTCCCGCTCTTTTACGAACAGTTTACTGTAAAAGAGTCAATGGAGGCAGAATTTTTCAATTGTATCCAGGAAACTTTCCTGACCCAGTGTGTAGATAGCTCTATGAGAGAAGGGGCAGTTTTTGGACCTAATCTTAGAGAATGTAGCTGGTCAGATTGTCGTAGGAGAGTATTTTGGAGTGGGTCACCAGAAATCTGTAAATTTCTTGTATCTTTTAGAATTGTTTTTAAAGTTCTCTTACTTGTTTTTAAAGCTCTTAATGGCCAGGGAACAGAGTACATCACAGAATCATTTCCATTTTATATCCCTGCTCATGCTCTCAGGTCTTCTTCTGCCAGTCTCTTAAATTTAGACAAATTCACTCAGAAAATAATATTGGCAGGTCAGCTATTTTGAACTATGCTTCTAAACTGTGGAATTCAATACCTGAAACTATAAAGAATGCAGACTCAGTTGATAGTTTCATAAGCCACCTTAAAACCTATTTATTTAACCTTGCTTTTATCTAACATCTTTTTGTCGTTTATTTTCATGTTTATTTTTTATTTTTACTTTTATTTTATTTTTATGTTTGTACTTTTAGTAAAGCATCTTGAACTACATCATCTGCATGAAAAATGCTGGATAAATAGTTATTATTAAGTTGTTGTTGTGATGATGATGATGATGATTATTATTATTATTAACTTTCAAAGTAGTTATGTGAAGGGAGAATTATGGTCTGGAATTGGGGGAAGGCCAACTTCAGTATCACAAGACAGGACCTGCTAAATGTGGACTTGTAGGTAAGTCTATTCTGAACAGTGGTGTCACTCAAACATGAAATAATGGTAATTCAAGTCAACATGCCCCTGTAATGGTGAAAAATGAAGCCTACACATCCAAGGATCAAGTGTTGGATAAAGAATGGGTCGCATATTTCAGGTGTAGAAAACTGTAGCAGATACCCAACAGAACATAGAACACAGAACAGCCCTTCAGCCTACAATGTTGTGCTGTCCTTTTAACCTACTCTCAGGTCAATCTAAACCAACACAGCCCTCCATTTTCCTATCATCCATGTGCCTACCTAAGAGCTTCTTGAATGTCCCTAATGTATCTGCCTCTATCGCCACCCCTGGCAGTGCGCCCACCATCCTCTGTGTAAAGGTGTAAAGAAAGTGTTGGGAGGGGGTACTTAAAAAAACAACCAGGAGAAGAAGGGCTGAGCAAGAAAACCCCAAAATATTATGCCAAGCATTCGGTCCATGATGACAGGTGAGAAGAGTTTGTTAGTCTTGCCATTTTGAGTGCGACAAGCACAGAAACAGGCTGGGCACTATGACCTGGGTCCAGAGCCCACTCAGTCACATGCAGATGGGGGAGGTAATGGTTAAACACCCCGGTTGCAGTCAGGGTAACTCACAAACACACATGCAAGTAGTTGTATAACCTGAGCTAAAATATAACAATAGATGACTTTGAACATCCCACCATAATCCCATGAAGGCATTTTAAAACAAGAACAATAAATAGTGCTGGTCATTAGGAATGCTGGGGTGGGCTGCTGACCATGGCCCCCTGGAGCGCCATACTGCCCCCACCTGAGGGTTTAGCCATCCCCAGAAACCACAAAGACCAGAGGTTCCAGTAGTGGTCGACACTGCCGCCTGGGGCGCTGAGAGGTTTCTGGAGGCTCCCCCCGCCTCCCCAGGAGAGGCACTGTTTGGTGAGGCAAGAGGCAGGGGACCCAGAGTATCACTTCCTTCCTTCAGCCCCACTGGGATGGTGGTGGCCAAGGGCTGATACGATGCCACCCAGTTCCAGTGCAGCTCGACAGCCTTCCACTACTCAGGCAACCGCACCCAATATACCACGTCGGTGATGCGGTTCAGCGCCTCTCCCACTGGCTTCCCAGTTTGGAGGATAGTCCTTTCTTCTGGGAGGGGCAGTAGACCCATACTGGGACCCCACCATGTACTGCTACATTGGCGTCCTAGACTGGTGGTGGCCTGACCCCTTCTGGGACACGCAATCATCGCAGCAGTGCACGAACAGGTCCACATCCTGCCTGTAGCCAGGCCAGTAGAAATGTTCATGCAGCCTGCCCAACGTCTTTGAAACCCCAAAATGGCTGGCCCCCACCAGCTCGTGCACCGACCACAGCACTGTGGCAAGGAGCCCCCGGGAGACCACCAGCTGCAAGAGACATCTGCTGTCGTCGGAAACTGAGACTGCCGGAAAGGCAATCTGCCGCGCACCCCCAGCGTTCCCCACTCCAAGTACAGGGCTTTGGTCTCTGGATCCAGGGTGGAGACCTCTGCCCAGTCCAGCTGTCATCCCACCCTTAGCCACCTGCTCACCCGGGCCAGCACGGGGTCGCTCACCTGCTCGCTGCACAGCTACTCGTGGCCCGTGAGGTCTACCTTGCTGCCGGCTGCCACCTGAAATGCCACCACCACCGCTTGCCCTGGTGCCAACATAATATGCCCACAACTCACCAACCCTAACCTCTGCGTCTTTGGAATGTGGGAGGAAAGCAGAGCACCTGGAGGAAACCCACTCGATCATGGAGAGAACATAGAAACTCCTTACAGACTGCAGCAGGAATTGATCGTTGACCGCTGGTTCTGTAATCGTATTACATTAACAGCTACACTACCATACCACCTTGAGGGGAACAGTCAAATTCCCATTGATGTAGAGGAGCTACTTGCTATCTTAGCAAGCTTAAACATGTTTAAATCCTGATGAGATATATCTCAGGCTGCAATGGGAGGCAGGAGAGGGGATTGCTGGGGTCCTGGTGGAAATTTTTGCCACTTTGTTAGCACAGCTGAGGTGCGTACGGACTGGAGAATAGTGAATGTGATACTTCTATCCAAAAGGGGCAGCAGGGATAAGCCAATAATTACAGGTTGTAGTGAGTCTAACGTTAGTGGCAGAAAAGTTATTGGAAAAAGTCCTGAGGGACAGCATTAACCTACATTTGGAGAGGCAGGAGGTAATCAAAGGTAATCAACATTGTTTGTTAGAAGGACACTCTGTTCAATTATTGTTAGTGAATTGATTGAAGAGGTAACAAAGTGTATGATTTCAAGCTGTGCAGTTGATGTAGTCGACATGGATTTCAATAAGTCCTTTTACAAGACCCCACATGGGAGACTGGTCTGAAGGTCAAGAACCTGTGAGATCCTGGGCAAATTGGCAAATTGGATCCGAAGTTGGCTTGGTGATTAGAGACAGGATAATGGTGGAGGGTTGTTTATGTGATTGGATGCATGTGACCAGTGGTACCACAGGGATTGGCTCTGGAACCTTTGCTTTTTGCTACAAACATTAATGACTTGATGATATCAGTGGGGGAGGACTGAGTGGTATATTTGCAGATGACATGAAAATTGTTGAAAGCAAGGAGGACAGTGTTCAATTACAGGACAATACTGATCAGTTAGTAAACTGGGCAGAACAACGGCAGATTGAATTTAACCCTGATAAGAATGGGAAGGGATGAATTTTGGAAGGTTTCATAATGTTGGGTCCTAGAGTATTGAGAAACAAGCGGCTTGGTGTACAAGTCCAAGTAGCCCTGAAAGTGACACCACAGGTAGATACAGTAGTGAAGAATGTCTGCCTTCATTAGCTGGGGCATAGAATATAAGAGCATGGAGATTATGGTACAACTTTATAAAACATTGGTCAGACCACATCTGGAGTACTGTGTCCAGTTCTGGTCAGCACAGCACGGGAAGAATGCGACTGCAGTGGACAGGGTGCAGAAGATGTTGCCTGGGATAGAGTGCCTCAGTTATGATGAACAGCAGAGGAACAGGCCCTTCGGCCTACCATGCCTGTGCTGACCATGATGCCAGAGTAGCTAATCCCGTCTGCCTGCACGTGGTCTCTTATCCCTCCATTCCCTGCATGTCCACATGCCTGTCAAAATGCTCCTTAGACGTTGCAGTCATACCTGCTTCTACCACCCCCTTTGGCAGTGGGTTTCAAGTACCCAGGTACCCAGGTACCCAGCCCTCCCTGTGCAAAGCTCCTTTCAGCTTTCTGCCTCTCGTCTTGTAGATTCTGTCCCAGAGGAGAGACTGGACAGGCTGGGCTTCTTTTTCTTGAGGTAGAAGGGGCTGAGGAAGGACCGACAAAGATGTGCAAAATGATGAGAAACTTTTATCCTGTGGTAGACGTGTCCATAACTAGGTATAAGAGAAAGGGTAGGAGATTCACAGGGTATGCATACTTTTTTCTGTGGTTGGCATCACTGCCTGAGGGGGTGGTGAAGCTGGACTCTCACAATGTTTAATGTGTCTGGAGGAGCACTTGAATCACCAAGACAGAGAAAGATATGGGCCAAGAGCTGGTTAATGGGACTGGTGTAGATGCGTAGTTGACGGTCAGAGTAGATGTGATGGGCTGAATGGCTCGCTTCCATGGTGTTTTACTCTATAACTTTAAAATCATCTGTGTCAAAACAGCCACTCGATTGGCACACCATCTTACTCCCATCCCCCACGAGCTGCCAGCACCCAATGACTGCAGCGTGAACCTTCTACTGCAGTTACTCATCCAGGCTACTCCAACAGAGCCTCTCAAACCCCACCAAAATGGACAAGGGCAGCAGACACAGGGGAGCACCACCACCTGCAGGTTCCCCTTCAAGTCACACACACACCATCTTGACTTGGGAATACTGTATATTGTCTGTCCTTCATTCTCACCGGATCTAAGTAACAGCAAGACAATTCTACAGTTAGACTGTATCTACAATGCTTCCTTTAAATTACATATAGTTTTCACACACCTCCTTCTTTGCACCCACACTCCAGACACCCAAAATAAATGTAAATCAACATTGTCTGGCTTGCAATCAGCTCCAGTCCACAGCTCTAGGAAAACTATTGTTCTGGGCTGCATTTTAAATTCAATCTACAATCCACATTCAGGTCTGAAAATAGGTTGCTAGTGAAGTAAGTATTTGTTATGTATCCTCACTCCAGAATATGCTCCC